>NW_018745170.1:3917043-4517043 GCF_001683475.1 Chenopodium quinoa | reverse complement strand
TTCTCAGCCCATATATCCGGATATCCCCTACATATATAAAGCAAAACCCTAATTTTTTACTTCCCTTCTTTCACTCTTCTCACTTAGTCAGTTCTCATTTCTGCGGCCTTCCACTATTCCTCACCAAAACCCTTATCCTCCATTCCTCTCTCAACACCTCACTCACTCCGGCCACCTCCTCACTAACTCCGACAACTACCTTCCTCAGTACGTATCTCACAACCACCTTCATCAGTTCGACAGTTCGTGTTTGTGCTCCCTCGATCTAGTCACGATTTCTAAAAGCAGCTTGTGTTCCGGTGTTTGTCATCACCACGATACCACCTTCCTCAGTCCGGTCACCACCTCCATCACTCCTTCAGTCACGATTTGTCACCTTATTCTACCGCTATTCGTGTTCGTCGCCGCTTGTGTTCATCGTCGCTCATCAATCACCACCACCATAAATTTTCTGGGTTATCCTTGATTTTTTTAATTATCCTTTATATAATCTATAGTTGTAGATGTTAGTCTTGTAATCAATACAATTTATAAAATTATTATAGTTGTGTTAGTGTATTACTTCTTTTTATTATTATTATTTTTTTAGATCTATTCATTGTAAATTTGACTGTTTTTTTGAAAAAATATTTTTCTTCAACAATCTGGAAAAATCCCCTTAAAAGTTCGATTTTCGGTTTGGAACCGAATTAGGTTTTTAAATTTCGGTTTGGATTGGATCGGTTTCAAATCTAGTTCGGTTTGGATTCGGTTTGAAAATTTCAAAACCGAATTAATTCGGTTTGGATTCGGTTTGGTTCAAAATCCAAACCGAATACCGAACTTTCACCCCTAGTGTCATTGGAGCAGTGGTTGAAATTAAAGTTTAATAAGCATGGGGCCATAGGTTTGAACATTAATGCTAACAATTCATTATTTTTTTTAATGAACTATAGTAATTGTATGACATGGCGCCATATCATCTGCTTATTCATGATGACACGTGGCGGGCTCATGTCTTCCCATTGAATTTTAATATATATATATATATATATATATATATATATATATATATCTTAAAAAAAATTATGATAAAATGGACTGATTACACAATTTTTCCATGGATTAAAAATTAGTGGTTGGACTATTTCATTTTTCTAGAAACTTTTTATCTCCTTCTACTCTATACATTTATAGTATTGTATATTTTTGGGGTTTCCATTCTTTATTAGTTCATTTATAAAAGTAACTAAAATAATAACCGTTGACATCATCACTATACAAGTGTCAACTTCTCATAAAAAAATTTCCCTCCAAAACTTTAGGTAACAATATTTTTTTTTCAAGATAATTAAAGGTTTGGAATCAGTAGATTAATTAGATATATCCTAAGAAAATTTATGATAAAATGGACTGATTACACAATTTTTCCATGGATTAAAAATTAATTAAAAATTAGTGGTTGGAGTATTTCATTTTTCTAGAAACTTTTTATCTCCTCCTACTCTAAACATTTATAGTATGTATGTTTTTGGGGTTTCCATTCTTTATTAGTTCTTCAAAAAAAAAAATAATAATAATAATAATGAAAGATAAACCAGTAATTAATGCTAACATCTTAGAAATAAGTTTTAAGTTTTATTTAAATTACGAAGCAAATAGTATAATACATGATTATAATACTCCGTATATAATAACATATTATTCGTTATAGCTCAATCTATCTAATGAGAAGGCACACGATTCATTATGTTTTTCTTAAATACATATTACATACAAATAATTACATTATATATATATATATATATATATATATATATATATATATATATAAATATATATATATACATATATATATATATACATATATATATATATTATCGTACGGGACTAACCTAGTTATATTTTAAAGTAGGTTTTTTTTTTTTTTTTGGACTTCTAAAGTAGGTTTAGGAGGAAGTAATTTTTCAATTTGTATTATGATTATACAAGTGTCATATAAGTAGTTTAAATTGTTTCAGTTTCATGTAAACGAATTCTGTTTGAAAAGTCGTGATTTGGGTCAAAAGCATATCTCTATTATGTAAATTAACTCTTAGTTAGATTAGTGTTACCCTAAAATATGTATTTCACCCTTACTTCTATTCTATTTTTATAAATTTATGTTTTCAATAATATTGTAATATAAGTTGTCATGTAAATTTTCTTTAAAGTAAGGCTGCATCAGCGTATAGTTGAAACTAGTATAGCACTCGTGCGATGCACGGCTTACAAATCTTGATACTCTTATTTATTTCACAAAATTTTAAAATAATATGATTTAATGAGTAATAATGAATTTACTTATAAATATGTCTTAATCATATATTTTTAACCCTCAAAATATTGACATACAAAGTATTACTTGAAAACAACCCTTTTTTTTTAATTCTTAAATTGTATGGAAAGATTTGAAAAATAATTCAGCTCAATGAACTGACAATTAATACCCACATTAAGTCATATTTTTCCCCTCATTTTTACTTGAGCCACTGGTCACCTCATTTTTAAATGGGGAATTTTTTGCGTGGCTGGTCACACCGTGTGGCCGGGATGACTCGAGTTATTTAGTCAGGGATTACTTTAGTTACTTCTGACCGAGTAACCCCTCAAGTAACCCAGACCGAGTAACCCCTCAAGTAATCCCTAACCGAGTAACTCGTAACCCCTGACCGAACCCCCCTGACCTCGAGTAAATTAAACCCCTGAACGAGTAACTCGAGTAACCCCTCGAGTAACCCCTGACCGAGTAACTCATGACCGAGTAACTAACCCCTGAGCGAACCCCTCAAGTAACCCCTGACCGAACCCCTCAAGTAAATCCTAATCGAGTAACTCATGACCGAGTAAACCCTGACCGAGTAACCCCTTAAGTAACCCATGACCGAGTAACTAACCCCTGACCGAACCCCTCAAGTAACCCCAGACCGAACGCCTCAAGTAGCCCCTGACTGAACCCCTCAAGTAACCCCTGATTGAGTAACTCGAGTAACCCCTGCCACATGGTTTGGCTAGCCACATATAAAAATTTGCCTTGTAAATGACTATCTCCGTTCTCTTAACTCAATATATTCTTGGAAAAGTTTACCATTATAATAACATGATCATTATATATTGTACTTCGTATATCACTTATATTTTCGTATCTTTTTTCTCCTCTACGGCTTCTAAAAACACTTAAAGTTTAACATCAAATTTTTAAAGATAGGATTTTTGGTCCCATCACTTACTACCTTTATTTATTACATGATGAATTCACCTGATCATCACCTCACACCTATCGCACCTTCTACAATCAAAAATTTACCCGTCTAAAAAATTTGCAAAGCCACTAACTTAAAGCTTAGTACGAAGTATAATTTATTTTTTTTTCTAAAACTTTAACCTCGGAATGATGTTTAGGCTTGTCAATTATTTGATTATCCGTCTTTTTTGAATTATATGTAATCATTTTATATTTTTAGTGCATATATATAATAGTAAATAAAAAAAATTAAATATACAAGCATATAAGAGAAGAAAAATAAAATGCATATCATTCTTACATATCACTCGTGACGACATATACAAAATCTACAACATATTTTGTGTGCGGATGGTCACACCGTGTGACCGCTTGTAAAAAAAACAGAGTAACCCCTATGACACTAACTAACTAACCCCTATTATATTGATAGAGAAACTTCTAAGCTCTGTTCACTTCACCTTATATTTGCTAAAATGAAACTATTTTTACTAAACTAAAATTATTTTTGTTGAACTTAAATTATTTTTACTGAACTAAAATTAATTTTATTGAATTGAAATTTTTTTGTTGATAATTTTTTTTTATTGTTTCTTTATTATATTTCTTCTTTAAAGTAATTGCATTTTCCTAAACTGAAATTAAAAATACCAAATAGAACTTATTTATACTAAATGAAATTATTTTTTCCAAATATTATATCTTTAAGATGAAGTGAATAGAGTCTTATTATACTTATCAGTTAGTAATTTAGAGTGTATGAATCTGTAAGGATTGTGCGTCTCTTATATAGGGCGTGAACCGCGATCAAGGCGTGATAAAATCGCGCTGACTTGCTGGATCCAGTGAAGAAATTTTAATTTTGAAGTGGCGCGCCCGCGCCAAGTAGGCGCGACCCGCGTTGAAAGCGCGACAAAATCGCGTCAACTCTCTGGATCAAGGCAGGATTTGGCAGAATCGGGGAGGCGCGCCCGCGCCGTCGTGAATCGCGCCCGCGCTGCTTCCCTTGTCTGCGATTTTCGTGCGGTTATTTCCTCTTATTAAAGGGAGTTAGTTTTTCCTAAAAAAGATATCTTCAGTTATATTTTCTTCTCCAAGGATTCTCCACACTTTTCTCTCAAGAATCTTGCAAACTCTTGTTGAAATATCTATCAATTTAGCCAAATTTGTAAATTTATCATCTATATTTCGATTCTTTGTGCTAAGAACGAAGTGCTGTCTTTTGTATCTCAAAGAGGATTTCCGGATTGAACCCAAGCACCGTTTTGGGGGAAATTAACCTCTTTAGGAAAGTGTATACACGCCTAATACAGAGTATCAAGGTTTGAGACTCAAGTGGTTATCGGTATTCTCATGTTCATGATCATCTTTAAAGGCTTGGAATTGAGGCAAGTTTAGTATCTTTCACATTAGTGTTTTTCTTTGTAATTTCTGTAATACATTAATCTTTTGGTGCTTTGGTTGTAATACTTTGATTAGTATTGGTTGTTTTATAATTAAGTTGAAATTATACATCATTTTTAGGTTTTGTTCCCACATTCTTAAGTAGTTCTTGTTGTTGAATTACTGTAAAACCTAACATTATCTAGTAACCCTTAAATAACAAAGTACAACACTGACAAAGCAACAACTATAACACTAACTGGGTAACCCCTATAACACTAACCGAGTAACCCTATGATGGTTGGCTAAACACATATAAAATTAGTACCAAAATCTATATTAAAAATGAGAATTATAGTTTATCTTATAGGGTGGTACACTTACGTGCCTCATACTATTATTTTTTTTATATGCATTTATTTATGTCTATTATGCAAATTTATATATGATAGATGAATAAATTAAAATCATTCTTATGCACACTCAGTGTTTCAGGGTTTTCTATGTCCCTCGGGAAAGTTACAACACCAAGACTGGACTTCGGACGCCTGTACCTGCATAACAACGGAGACTCCGGTTGGGTGGAGTTCCACCTCCGACGATCAAGTTAGAACGTGTTCGGAGAATGTAAAAAGTGGGGGAAAGTAAAGTAGTATATTCTCGGATTCCGAGATTGAGAATATTCTCTGATGCGAGAATTAATTATCCAACAATCATTGACTGCCTCGGTTTCTGAGTAAATTCTCTCTCTTCTATTTCGCAACTGATTGTGAAAGTGAATGTGTATTCCCTAGGTGAGAACATCTCCCTATTTATAGAGTCTTGGGATTCATGCCACTATCGTAGGTTATGAAAACCTAGGATTGATGGGCTGTCTCGGGAATTGGGCCTTAAAGGTCGTCGTTTTACCTTGCTAAGTTCGAGTGCCATGTGTCAATTTGTGAGTGGCTTTTATTGGGTGTGTCATGAGGTGACACGTGTCCCATTCTGATTGGGCAACATGGCATGGGTATTTTTACCCAAATCATTTTCCCCTCACAGGGGCCATGTGACATGCCACGTTTGTGACAAGTGTCACAGGCGGATGGGTGAACAGTCTCTAACTATTCATCTTCTGGGGAAGTTATAGGGATGCCCCTATTCCCAACCCCTTTATAAGTAAGGTTCCCCTCCTTCCCCCTCTCATTTTAGGACTTGTTTGAAAAAATCTTAGAGAGAGAAAGAGAAGACTTTAGAGAGAAACTCTGATTCCGTCTGCCTTTAACTTCACAAAATTTCCTGCTATTTCCGCTTGACATAGCCGGTATACCGTCTGTGCAACTCGCAAACAAGAGAACCTCTTAACCGCCTGGGAATCTTCCAGAACTGCCTCTTCTTTTTCAAGTGGTTACAGCCGGTCATTCGCCCATGCACCCAACAAATAGAACTTCCAAGAACCGTTCAGGTACTTTTCCAGCAAATTCCCTTGCTTCCCAAGTGGGTACATCCGATCAACAGTCTGTGCATCTCACAAGCAGCTGATTGATTTTCGTCTACCTGTTACAGCCGGTCAACGCTTTACCTTACCTTCAGAAACATCTTCGAGCACTACTACATTTTTGACCAAATGCAACGGCCTAATAAAGGCTAATGCAACGGTATTCTAATTACCGTTGCAATAGAGTAGGCTATTGCCACGGATTTAACACTAATGTTCTTAGAGGTATAGCTATTGCCACGGCTGTAAAGAACCGTTGCAATAGCCTAGCTATTTTAACATAAATGAGAGCTATTGCAACGGCATGTGCTGTATCATTATGAAAATATAGAATGAAGCGCGCATTTCTTCCCTCTATTTTTTTCACCAAATATTTTGAACAACACGTGTAAGAATTTGCTTCCCTCTATTCTTAATTCTCTTGTACAGAAGTACATACAGTACCTTTCAATACCCCTTTTTCTCCATTTTCCCAATTGTCAATTTCTCACCATTTTCCCCATCTTCTCAGATCTCATAAATTCAATTCTCCAAAAATACTTCAAATTTTGAGACGAAAATCACGAAAAAAAATACTCCAAAATTGTAAGAGGAAAATAAGCAAAGAAATCACGAAGGCGGCACTCCGGCGGTGGTGGCTGATAGCGGCACAGGCGGCCTCAATTTCATCTTGCATGTCCCTTCCTTGAGCTGATTTCTCGAAATTCTCTTCAAGGTATTCAACAAATTATCGTTTTGGGTTAATTAAATTTGAAGTTTTTGCTTTTGTGTTTGGAAATTTGTATTTGATGCCATGGAAGATGAAGTTTCTGCTCTATTAACTCTTAGAATTAAACGGCTAATGGATTTTGTTTAGCAAAATTGATTTTTTTATTTTATTTTTTTTGAAACCTAGAAGTACTGAATATTGATTGTATTGGAGTAGTCTAATGGGGTTTTTTGGGAGAATTTCATATAAATGGATATTAAGAAGATATAATGATTTGGGGTGGCTGATTTGGTTAATGGGGTAAGACTTGTTCTTTTTTTTGGCTGATTTCGTTTTGCAATATCAAACAAGTCAACCCTATTTGGCTAGTAGTCTTTACTACCCTGTTGTAAGTATAATATGTTTTTATAGTAAGAATTTCTTTCTAAGAGTTTTTTGGTTTATTTATGCAGCATAGTATGAAATTTTTATACGAAAGCATTCTTATCTTCGTTTAATGTGATCTAATGTGTAATATCTGCTTTGATGTTCGCTTTTCTGGGCTTTCGAATCCTGTGGAGCAAAATAATTTGTCATAACATTTATGTTATGACTATGGTAATATCCATGAGTATGCTGAGATTGAATTACATTTTTGATCCAAAGCTTGTTGCAGTAATCCTGTTGCATGTCTGCATAAAATTAGTCTCCTGGTTGGTTCTGATGTTCTGTACTTTTTGTTGATGCCTCTGTTTAGTATTATTGAGTCTGGGTTTGTTTACGTTGCATAAAAGTGGTTGCACTCGTACTGTACGTCGTAATTTTTCCCTAGGTGTTTCGGGGTGCTGGTTGTTCGTGTAAGTTATATAGCATACTTGTTTCAGTTTTTTTTTTTAAGTTCTTTTATTAGAGTTATCAGACCAGATTAATGCTTGCAAAAATAAATATTGGGCCTGAGAACAAACAATACCATTATAGGAACTCAACTGAAAATACAAACTTCAGAGAAATTACAGCCACAAAAATTTATTCGTGCAGATGCATACAAATCACATAATATTGTTACCAAAACCTGTGGAACCGATTACCAGAATCAGCAAGGTATATAAAAATTCATCAAATAAATATGTGGTAAAATTAAGTATCTCAATTGTGAGTGCTAATCTAAAACAATCAACCCACACATAGTGTAAGCAACCCCACTAACTACCATTAGTCAATTCATTTGAGTGTTAATTCGACCTTAGACACATATCTCTTAGCATCTGTCAGCAAAAATCACCTATAAAATTAATTAAGCACATGCTTCTTTGAATTATAATTCTCACAATAATAGCAGCAATAAGTCACTTGTGTAAGGTGATGAATCAAGCTAGAATGATAAAGGAAAAGACATATATGGTAGCTTTCAGGCTTGTGCAGATATAATTATTTATAATAGTATCTTTAAAGATATATCACTTGTCATAGTTCTAAAGTCATGAAACATATTCCGACAAAACTTATATATTGTATACAGATTGAAACAGGATGGGAGTTTCAAATTTTCTTCAATATGGCAAAAGAAGATTTGAGTTGCCGCGAAGAACAGACACTTGGGAAAAAAAATCATTTAAGGTGGATTAATTAATTTGTACCGTGGGTAAGAGCTGGTAAATTGCAAGAGTAGTCTATTAATTATGGTAGCACTGAACATTAGTCAACTTATTAAAGGATCATGAGAGCTTAGCTTACTTACACGTATAGTATTATTGTCTCCCAGCACATTCACATATATTCTGTCATAAAGATAATTCTATAGGTAATATTAGTTAACATTAGACAATCCAATAAACTTGCATCATCTAAATACAAAACTTCAAAATAATTATATAACTATATTCACAGATTAACTAGTATACTTAATCAAGTCCAACCATGAATTTTAAAGAAAAAAAAAAAGGTAAGCAAGGGTCGATCCCACGAGGAGACTTTTCAACTCCTAAAACAAGGTTTAACTAGATATATTACGGAAACTTGCATACTATACATTTATTCACATATGTACATAGGATTGGGGGGTTTGTTTAAGGAGAGTACTAAACTAATAAAACTAATACGAACTAGACTAGAATAAGTCTAATATTTACAAGTGACAAACAAGTATCCGACATAGTTGAGGTTCGATCATTGATAAATTGGACACAAATTAACCTCTTATTTCCATTCCTTTAGTCTCATTCAATACTCTATTTAGCATTTAGGTTGCCGGATTCCCGCAGCGGATTATCCATTATTCTGCTCACTAGAACTACTAGAATCTTGCTAAAATATTACCAACCCAATAAACAACTTTTATCGATCAATTCATACACTTAAAACAATTATCATGAGCCGCTCATACTAATTAAATTATGTTGTATACTCTAATTACCATCAAACGCCGCGTCTAACAATAACTAGCTAGTTTAATTACTTTATAAATGTAATCGTATACTATCACACATACAAAGATTAAACCTTCAAATTAAACCAACGATCATATGAATTGAATAAATACCAAACTCAATATTAAAATACTAATAAACTCAACGTTTAATAGTGAGACCAAAATCATGAAAAATCGAAGGCAAAATTTCATCCAATTAACAAGTATAATAGAATAAGCCTAATCTACCAAACTAGATAATCAAGGATTAAAGTAGGGAGAAACTCATGAATTAGGATTACACCAAGGTAGCCGCTACACTTGATCCTCCGCCGATTTCGCACACTCGCCTCCAATAATCCTCGACACCGTAGCTCTTCGATCACACTTGGACTATAAACTCGTTCTCACCACTCTCAATATTGTGGTTCTGCTTGTGTGTCACCCTGGGGTGGATGATTGGAGGTTTTTATAATTGAGAACAACATAGGTTTTCTCGATTTCAAAGAGATAAAATTGTAGTATAAGATAATTCTTCATCTTTTGCTTGAATTTCGGAGAGGAGGGTTGAAGATAAGCATGGAGGTTGGAGCCTCGGTTTTGACGGAAGACTGATGATTTTTCTTCTGATCTTCTCTTCTTTTTCCATCCTTTTATTCTACTTTTTTGCTGCTTGATGTTGTATATCACGTGCTACTTGTTGTTGTTCTTTTCTTTTTTTTTTTCCTTTCTTTTGCAAACAATGTTATAAGTGGCCTCTCTTGTTCTCTATTTGAAGTTGTTGAGTAGGTTTTGTCTTCCACTTTATCCTACCATAAACACACGACAAAATGTTAAGTATCAATTATAAAAAAAATAGCTATAAAATAAAATATTAACATAAACTAAGAACTAAAATTATAAAAGTAAATAAATTCCTAAAATAATAAACAAAAGGCAATAATAATACTAATATTAGGGACCAAAAATATGGTATATTATGCACTTATCAAAGTTGTACCTTGTTGTAAGTACAATAGGATGCATTGTTCAGTGAATTAAGACAACTAGCTAATTTTCATATTGAAACTGAAGTTAACTAGCTACTTAGACTCTCAAGTAATGAGTTTCTTGCCTTTTTCATACGAACCCCTTAAAGACTCATTTCTAGTTGCTCTTCTAGAGATTGCAGCTCCTCTATGTTTAGACCGGAGAGCTTTTGTCCCATAAGTTGCCTGCCTTATCAGAATGGAAATGAAGTCCCTAAATAAGGGTATATGAACTCTTTGTTTTAGCTACTCTTTTATATATTAATTGAACTACTACACCAAATCATAATTACCCAAATGCCTCTTAAGTTTTCTATTTAAGGCAGATAGTTTCTGCAAATATGGTTTATCTTGATTTGTATTGTTTATTTGATGGTGGCTCTTAAAATACTAGAAGAATGATTATACTTTGATATGGATTCTCCCCAATATTATTAGTTTAAGGCTTTTTAATTTTCTTTACTATTTACACTTGGCTCTTTTTAATATCTCATTTCTTTTTCATTGTTACTAGATTAATGTAAAGTGGGTCATAAATTTGTATGAATATAACTTTGATACTCCTTGCTTATTACACTTGATAAAGTTGTCCTTGGCAATAGAAATACACTAGTTTTAAGTATTCTGATTTTTAGAGTAGTTCTCTTTCTTCCTAGTGGCAATAGAAATACACTTGATAAATGTTTTTACAGGAAAAATTAATTAAAGTAACCCTCTTAAATCTTATCCTAAGGTATGGATAGTGGAACTAAAGAGTGGTGGATGTTTGCCAAATGGAGTGATGAATATGAGCGGGGAGTAGATGAATATGTACAAAAGGCTTTTGCTTTCAAGTCTCAAGGAAATCAAATTTGTTGTCCTTGTGAAAGTTGTCACTATCGTTTTTGGCGTCATGAAAGTGTTGTGAGAGATCACCTTATTTGTGATGGTTTTGTTCCTCAAACGGATAAGTTATCAGAGTTAGGGATCAACATTAGCATTGAAAGGGAACAGACTATTTTGGATAATGATGAAGGGTCAAACCCAAATGATTTTAATGATGACATAGTAGGCTTGTTGCATGATGCACGTGATGCTTTTACAAATGGGCCAAATGACGAGGCAAAAAAGTTTTATAAGTTAGTTGAAGAGGGCTAGGAAGAATTGTATGTCGGTTGTAAAAATCATTCAAAACTTTCCTTCATGATTCGGCTTTTTATTTTGAAGTGTGATCATATAAGCTAACTAATGCTGCTTTTGGAGATATATTGGAGCTTATAAGGGAGGTGTTACCTGATGCAAAACTACCAGCTTCATTTAATGAAGCAAAAAGTGTTTTGAAAATGTTAGGGTTAGATTACACTAAAATAGATGCATGCCCAAATGATTGCATGATATACTGGGAAGAGCATGAAAATGCAACAAGCTGCCATGTTTGTGAGACGCCAAGATGGAAATCAACTGACACAGAGAATGACATACAAAATGAAAATGGAAAGACGTATAGGATTCCTCAAAAGATTCTTAGGTATTTTCCAATAAAGAAAAGGCTTCAACGGCTATTTATGTGTCAAGAGACGGCGAGATACATGACTTGGCATGCTAATGGCCATGAAAATGATCATCTTTTACATCATCCAGTTGATGGTCAAGCATGAAAGGAATTTGATTCTTTATATCCAAAGTTTGCTGATGACCCACGCAATGTGAGGCTTGGGTTAGCCACAGATGGATTTAGCCCATTCAACTCAATGAGCATTGTCCATAGTACATGGCCAGTTATGTTGATTAATTATAACTTGCCTCCTTGGATGATTATGAAGCCCGAGTATCTGATGCTTTGCCTTACTAATTCCCGGCCCGTCTTCCCCTGGCAATGACATTGACATATATTTGCAGCCACTTATCAAGGAATTAAAGGATTTGTGGGAGTTTGGGTTGGAAACTTATGATGCTTCGACTAATCAAAGGTTTGACATGCATGTAGCATTGATGACTACCATGAGTGATTTTCCGGGTTATGCAATGTTGTCTAGGTGGAGCACAAAAGGATACTTGGCATGCCCTGAATGTCATTACGAAACAGATTCTGAATGGTTGCCTTGTAGTGGTAAGAATGTGTATAGGTCAAATCGTAAATTTTTGGATCCATCTCACCCTTGGCATCGTGATAAGAGGAATTTTGACGGAAAACTTGAGGAAAGATGTCAACCTATTCCATTGAATGGAATTGATATTGAGAATATGTTGCGTGATTTTCCAAATGCATTTGGAAAGAAGCAAAAGAAACCAAGGCGTGATGTGGATGATCCGACTCCGTGGAGAAAGAAACCCATATTTTTTGATTTGCCATATTGGAAGCATTGCTCTAATCGCCATAATCTTGATGTAATGCATATTGAGAAAAATGTCTTTGATAATGTCATTGCGACGTTATTAGACATTTCTCAGAAGACCAAGGATAATGTGAGTGCTCGTCGAGATTTGGTAGAACTTAATCTGATGCCAGAGCTCCAACCAATAGAATTGGAAGATGGTAGTGAAGAATTTCCAAGATCTCGCTTTTGGATGTCATTGGAGCAAAAGCGTAAGTTCTGCCAGGTTATAAAAAATGCTAAGCTTCCTCAAGGTTATGCTCCCAACCTTAGTCGTTGTGTGCAAGTTGGAGAAAGGAAAATAGCAGGCTACAAAAGCCACGATGCTCATTTTATGATGAATTATCTTCTTCCAATTGCTGTGAAGACAATATTACCTAAGATGTTGCTAGTCCTTTGATAAGAATTTGTGCTTTTTTCAAAGGTGTATGGAGTAAAACTATTGATCCTCGAGGTCTTGGAAAATTGCAATCCGAGATAGTTGAAACTCTATGCCTACTTGAGAGGATTTTTCCACCTGCTTTTTTTGATATAATGGAACATTTACCCATACACTTAGTAGACCAAATTAATTAAGTTGGGTGGACCTGTGAGTTCAAGGTGTATGTATGGAATTGAGAGGAATCTTCATGAAATGAAACAAGATGTTCAAAACAAGGCTCGCCCAGAAGGCTCAATGGCAGAAGGATACCAAGCTAAAGAATGTGTTGCTTTCATAGCTAGATTTATAAATGTAATCGTATACTATCACACATACAAAGATTAAACCTTCAAATTAAACCAACGATCATATGAATTGAATAAATACCAAACTCAATATTAAAATACTAATAAACTCAACGTTTAATAGTGAGACCAAAATCATGAAAAATCGAAGGCAAAATTTCATCCAATTAACAAGTATAATAGAATAAGCCTAATCTACCAAACTAGATAATCAAGGATTAAAGTAGGGAGAAACTCATGAATTATTATTACACCAAGGTAGCCGCTACACTTGATCCTCCGCCGATTTCGCACACTCGCCTCCAATAATCCTCGACACCGTAGCTCTTCGATCACACTTGGACTATAAACTCGTTCTCACCACTCTCAATATTGTGGTGTGTGTCACCCTGGGGTGGATGATTGGAGGTTTTTATAATTGAGAACAACATAGGTTTTCTCGATTTCAAAGAGATAAAATTGTAGTATAAGATAATTCTTCATCTTTTGCTTGAATTTCGGAGAGGAGGGTTGAAGATAAGCATGGAGGTTGGAGCCTCGGTTTTGACGGAAGACTGATGATTTTTCTTCTGATCTTCTCTTCTTTTTCCATCCTTTTATTCTACTTTTTTGCTGCTTGATGTTGTATATCACGTGCTACTTGTTGTTGTTCTTTTCTTTTTTTTTTCCTTTCTTTTGCAAACAATGTTATAAGTGGCCTCTCTTGTTCTCTATTTGAAGTTGTTGAGTAGGTTTTGTCTTCCACTTTATCCTACCATAAACACACGACAAAATGTTAAGTATCAATTATAAAAAAAATAGCTATAAAATAAAATATTAACATAAACTAAGAACTAAAATTATAAAAGTAAATAAATTCCTAAAATAATAAACAAAAGGCAATAATAATACTAATATTAGGGACCAAAAATATGGTATATTATGCACTTATCAAAGTTGTACCTTGTTGTAAGTACAATAGGATGCATTGTTCAGTGAATTAAGACAACTAGCTAATTTTCATATTGAAACTGAAGTTAACTAGCTACTTAGACTCTCAAGTAATGAGTTTCTTGCCTTTTTCATACGAACCCCTTAAAGACTCATTTCTAGTTGCTCTTCTAGAGATTGCAGCTCCTCTATGTTTAGACCGGAGAGCTTTTGTCCCATAAGTTGCCTGCCTTATCAGAATGGAAATGAAGTCCCTAAATAAGGGTATATGAACTCTTTGTTTTAGCTACTCTTTTATATATTAATTGAACTACTACACCAAATCATAATTACCCAAATGCCTCTTAAGTTTTCTATTTAAGGCAGATAGTTTCTGCAAATATGGTTTATCTTGATTTGTATTGTTTATTTGATGGTGGCTCTTAAAATACTAGAAGAATGATTATACTTTGATATGGATTCTCCCCAATATTATTAGTTTAAGGCTTTTTAATTTTCTTTACTATTTACACTTGGCTCTTTTTAATATCTCATTTCTTTTTCATTGTTACTAGATTAATGTAAAGTGGGTCATAAATTTGTATGAATATAACTTTGATACTCCTTGCTTATTACACTTGATAAAGTTGTCCTTGGCAATAGAAATACACTAGTTTTAAGTATTCTGATTTTTAGAGTAGTTCTCTTTCTTCCTAGTGGCAATAGAAATACACTTGATAAATGTTTTTACAGGAAAAATTAATTAAAGTAACCCTCTTAAATCTTATCCTAAGGTATGGATAGTGGAACTAAAGAGTGGTGGATGTTTGCCAAATGGAGTGATGAATATGAGCGGGGAGTAGATGAATATGTACAAAAGGCTTTTGCTTTCAAGTCTCAAGGAAATCAAATTTGTTGTCCTTGTGAAAGTTGTCACTATCGTTTTTGGCGTCATGAAAGTGTTGTGAGAGATCACCTTATTTGTGATGGTTTTGTTCCTCAAACGGATAAGTTATCAGAGTTAGGGATCAACATTAGCATTGAAAGGGAACAGACTATTTTGGATAATGATGAAGGGTCAAACCCAAATGATTTTAATGATGACATAGTAGGCTTGTTGCATGATGCACGTGATGCTTTTACAAATGGGCCAAATGACGAGGCAAAAAAGTTTTATAAGTTAGTTGAAGAGGGCTAGGAAGAATTGTATGTCGGTTGTAAAAATCATTCAAAACTTTCCTTCATGATTCGGCTTTTTATTTTGAAGTGTGATCATATAAGCTAACTAATGCTGCTTTTGGAGATATATTGGAGCTTATAAGGGAGGTGTTACCTGATGCAAAACTACCAGCTTCATTTAATGAAGCAAAAAGTGTTTTGAAAATGTTAGGGTTAGATTACACTAAAATAGATGCATGCCCAAATGATTGCATGATATACTGGGAAGAGCATGAAAATGCAACAAGCTGCCATGTTTGTGAGACGCCAAGATGGAAATCAACTGACACAGAGAATGACATACAAAATGAAAATGGAAAGACGTATAGGATTCCTCAAAAGATTCTTAGGTATTTTCCAATAAAGAAAAGGCTTCAACGGCTATTTATGTGTCAAGAGACGGCGAGATACATGACTTGGCATGCTAATGGCCATGAAAATGATCATCTTTTACATCATCCAGTTGATGGTCAAGCATGAAAGGAATTTGATTCTTTATATCCAAAGTTTGCTGATGACCCACGCAATGTGAGGCTTGGGTTAGCCACAGATGGATTTAGCCCATTCAACTCAATGAGCATTGTCCATAGTACATGGCCAGTTATGTTGATTAATTATAACTTGCCTCCTTGGATGATTATGAAGCCCGAGTATCTGATGCTTTGCCTTACTAATTCCCGGCCCGTCTTCCCCTGGCAATGACATTGACATATATTTGCAGCCACTTATCAAGGAATTAAAGGATTTGTGGGAGTTTGGGTTGGAAACTTATGATGCTTCGACTAATCAAAGGTTTGACATGCATGTAGCATTGATGACTACCATGAGTGATTTTCCGGGTTATGCAATGTTGTCTAGGTGGAGCACAAAAGGATACTTGGCATGCCCTGAATGTCATTACGAAACAGATTCTGAATGGTTGCCTTGTAGTGGTAAGAATGTGTATAGGTCAAATCGTAAATTTTTGGATCCATCTCACCCTTGGCATCGTGATAAGAGGAATTTTGACGGAAAACTTGAGGAAAGATGTCAACCTATTCCATTGAATGGAATTGATATTGAGAATATGTTGCGTGATTTTCCAAATGCATTTGGAAAGAAGCAAAAGAAACCAAGGCGTGATGTGGATGATCCGACTCCGTGGAGAAAGAAACCCATATTTTTTGATTTGCCATATTGGAAGCATTGCTCTAATCGCCATAATCTTGATGTAATGCATATTGAGAAAAATGTCTTTGATAATGTCATTGCGACGTTATTAGACATTTCTCAGAAGACCAAGGATAATGTGAGTGCTCGTCGAGATTTGGTAGAACTTAATCTGATGCCAGAGCTCCAACCAATAGAATTGGAAGATGGTAGTGAAGAATTTCCAAGATCTCGCTTTTGGATGTCATTGGAGCAAAAGCGTAAGTTCTGCCAGGTTATAAAAAATGCTAAGCTTCCTCAAGGTTATGCTCCCAACCTTAGTCGTTGTGTGCAAGTTGGAGAAAGGAAAATAGCAGGCTACAAAAGCCACGATGCTCATTTTATGATGAATTATCATCTTCCAATTGCTGTGAAGACAATATTACCCAAGATGTTGCTAGTCCTTTGATAAGAATTTGTGCTTTTTTCAAAGGTGTATGGAGTAAAACTATTGATCCTCGAGGTCTTGGAAAATTGCAATCCGAGATAGTTGAAACTCTATGCCTACTTGAGAGGATTTTTCCACCTGCTTTTTTTGATATAATGGAACATTTACCCATACACTTAGTAGACCAAATTAATTAAGTTGGGTGGACCTGTGAGTTCAAGGTGTATGTATGGAATTGAGAGGAATCTTCATGAAATGAAACAAGATGTTCAAAACAAGGCTCGCCCAGAAGGCTCAATGGCAGAAGGATACCAAGATAAAGAATGTGTTGCTTTCATAGCTAGATTTATAAATGTAATCGTATACTATCACACATACAAAGATTAAACCTTCAAATTAAACCAACGATCATATGAATTGAATAAATACCAAACTCAATATTAAAATACTAATAAACTCAACGTTTAATAGTGAGACCAAAATCTTGAAAAATCGAAGGCAAAATGTCATCCAATTAACAAGTATAATAGAATAAGCCTAATCTACCAAACTAGATAATCAAGGATTAAAGTAGGGAGAAACTCATGAATTAGTATTACACCAAGGTAGCCGCTACACTTGATCCTCCGCCGATTTCGCACACTCGCCTCCAATAATCCTCGACACCGTAGCTCTTTGATCACACTTGGACTATAAACTCGTTCTCACCACTCTCAATATTGTGGTTCTGCTTGTGTGTCACCCTGGGGTGGATGATTGGAGGTTTTTATAATTGAGAACAACATAGGTTTTCTCGATTTCAAAGAGATAAAATTGTAGTATAAGATAATTCTTCATCTTTTGCTTGAATTTCGGAGAGGAGGGTTGAAGATAAGCATGGAGGTTGGAGCCTCGGTTTTGACGGAAGACTGATGATTTTTCTTCTGATCTTCTCTTCTTTTTCCATCCTTTTATTCTACTTTTTTGCTGCTTGATGTTGTATATCACGTGCTACTTGTTGTTGTTCTTTTCTTTTTTTTTTTTCCTTTCTTTTGCAAACAATGTTATAAGTGGCCTCTCTTGTTCTCTATTTGAAGTTGTTGAGTAGGTTTTGTCTTCCACTTTATCCTACCATAAACACACGACAAAATGTTAAGTATCAATTATAAAAAAAATAGCTATAAAATAAAATATTAACATAAACTAAGAACTAAAATTATAAAAGTAAATAAATTCCTAAAATAATAAACAAAAGGCAATAATAATACTAATATTAGGGACCAAAAATATGGTATATTATGCACTTATCAAAGTTGTACCTTGTTGTAAGTACAATAGGATGCATTGTTCAGTGAATTAAGACAACTAGCTAATTTTCATATTGAAACTGAAGTTAACTAGCTACTTAGACTCTCAAGTAATGAGTTTCTTGCCTTTTTCATACGAACCCCTTAAAGACTCATTTCTAGTTGCTCTTCTAGAGATTGCAGCTCCTCTATGTTTAGACCGGAGAGCTTTTGTCCCATAAGTTGCCTGCCTTATCAGAATGGAAATGAAGTCCCTAAATAAGGGTATATGAACTCTTTGTTTTAGCTACTCTTTTATATATTAATTGAACTACTACACCAAATCATAATTACCCAAATGCCTCTTAAGTTTTCTATTTAAGGCAGATAGTTTCTGCAAATATGGTTTATCTTGATTTGTATTGTTTATTTGATGGTGGCTCTTAAAATACTAGAAGAATGATTATACTTTGATATGGATTCTCCCCAATATTATTAGTTTAAGGCTTTTTAATTTTCTTTACTATTTACACTTGGCTCTTTTTAATATCTCATTTCTTTTTCATTGTTACTAGATTAATGTAAAGTGGGTCATAAATTTGTATGAATATAACTTTGATACTCCTTGCTTATTACACTTGATAAAGTTGTCCTTGGCAATAGAAATACACTAGTTTTAAGTATTCTGATTTTTAGAGTAGTTCTCTTTCTTCCTAGTGGCAATAGAAATACACTTGATAAATGTTTTTACAGGAAAAATTAATTAAAGTAACCCTCTTAAATCTTATCCTAAGGTATGGATAGTGGAACTAAAGAGTGGTGGATGTTTGCCAAATGGAGTGATGAATATGAGCGGGGAGTAGATGAATATGTACAAAAGGCTTTTGCTTTCAAGTCTCAAGGAAATCAAATTTGTTGTCCTTGTGAAAGTTGTCACTATCGTTTTTGGCGTCATGAAAGTGTTGTGAGAGATCACCTTATTTGTGATGGTTTTGTTCCTCAAACGGATAAGTTATCAGAGTTAGGGATCAACATTAGCATTGAAAGGGAACAGACTATTTTGGATAATGATGAAGGGTCAAACCCAAATGATTTTAATGATGACATAGTAGGCTTGTTGCATGATGCACGTGATGCTTTTACAAATGGGCCAAATGACGAGGCAAAAAAGTTTTATAAGTTAGTTGAAGAGGGCTAGGAAGAATTGTATGTCGGTTGTAAAAATCATTCAAAACTTTCCTTCATGATTCGGCTTTTTATTTTGAAGTGTGATCATATAAGCTAACTAATGCTGCTTTTGGAGATATATTGGAGCTTATAAGGGAGGTGTTACCTGATGCAAAACTACCAGC
Source organism: Chenopodium quinoa (assembly GCF_001683475.1). Taxonomy (NCBI): domain Eukaryota; kingdom Viridiplantae; phylum Streptophyta; class Magnoliopsida; order Caryophyllales; family Amaranthaceae; genus Chenopodium; species Chenopodium quinoa. The sequence goes on along the minus strand of NW_018745170.1, from coordinate 4,497,398 downwards.
TTCATTTAATGAAGCAAAAAGTGTTTTGAAAATGTTAGGGTTAGATTACACTAAAATAGATGCATGCCCAAATGATTGCATGATATACTGGGAAGAGCATGAAAATGCAACAAGCTGCCATGTTTGTGAGACGCCAAGATGGAAATCAACTGACACAGAGAATGACATACAAAATGAAAATGGAAAGACGTATAGGATTCCTCAAAAGATTCTTAGGTATTTTCCAATAAAGAAAAGGCTTCAACGGCTATTTATGTGTCAAGAGACGGCGAGATACATGACTTGGCATGCTAATGGCCATGAAAATGATCATCTTTTACATCATCCAGTTGATGGTCAAGCATGAAAGGAATTTGATTCTTTATATCCAAAGTTTGCTGATGACCCACGCAATGTGAGGCTTGGGTTAGCCACAGATGGATTTAGCCCATTCAACTCAATGAGCATTGTCCATAGTACATGGCCAGTTATGTTGATTAATTATAACTTGCCTCCTTGGATGATTATGAAGCCCGAGTATCTGATGCTTTGCCTTACTAATTCCCGGCCCGTCTTCCCCTGGCAATGACATTGACATATATTTGCAGCCACTTATCAAGGAATTAAAGGATTTGTGGGAGTTTGGGTTGGAAACTTATGATGCTTCGACTAATCAAAGGTTTGACATGCATGTAGCATTGATGACTACCATGAGTGATTTTCCGGGTTATGCAATGTTGTCTAGGTGGAGCACAAAAGGATACTTGGCATGCCCTGAATGTCATTACGAAACAGATTCTGAATGGTTGCCTTGTAGTGGTAAGAATGTGTATAGGTCAAATCGTAAATTTTTGGATCCATCTCACCCTTGGCATCGTGATAAGAGGAATTTTGACGGAAAACTTGAGGAAAGATGTCAACCTATTCCATTGAATGGAATTGATATTGAGAATATGTTGCGTGATTTTCCAAATGCATTTGGAAAGAAGCAAAAGAAACCAAGGCGTGATGTGGATGATCCGACTCCGTGGAGAAAGAAACCCATATTTTTTGATTTGCCATATTGGAAGCATTGCTCTAATCGCCATAATCTTGATGTAATGCATATTGAGAAAAATGTCTTTGATAATGTCATTGCGACGTTATTAGACATTTCTCAGAAGACCAAGGATAATGTGAGTGCTCGTCGAGATTTGGTAGAACTTAATCTGATGCCAGAGCTCCAACCAATAGAATTGGAAGATGGTAGTGAAGAATTTCCAAGATCTCGCTTTTGGATGTCATTGGAGCAAAAGCGTAAGTTCTGCCAGGTTATAAAAAATGCTAAGCTTCCTCAAGGTTATGCTCCCAACCTTAGTCGTTGTGTGCAAGTTGGAGAAAGGAAAATAGCAGGCTACAAAAGCCACGATGCTCATTTTATGATGAATTATCATCTTCCAATTGCTGTGAAGACAATATTACCCAAGATGTTGCTAGTCCTTTGATAAGAATTTGTGCTTTTTTCAAAGGTGTATGGAGTAAAACTATTGATCCTCGAGGTCTTGGAAAATTGCAATCCGAGATAGTTGAAACTCTATGCCTACTTGAGAGGATTTTTCCACCTGCTTTTTTTGATATAATGGAACATTTACCCATACACTTAGTAGACCAAATTAATTAAGTTGGGTGGACCTGTGAGTTCAAGGTGTATGTATGGAATTGAGAGGAATCTTCATGAAATGAAACAAGATGTTCAAAACAACGCTCGCCCAGAAGGCTCAATGGCAGAAGGATACCAAGCTAAAGAATGTGTTGCTTTCATAGCTAGATTTTTGAAACGATCAAGCAAAGCCACACCCGAAGTTAATGAGTGTGATACCTCAAAATCATTTTTCCCGAAGGTAGGACGTCCTATCAAAGGAAAAGGAAGGACCTCAATGAAAAAAAATCGTGGACACATAATTGATCGCATTACATGGGCACAAGCGCATCGTTATGTCTTGTTCAATTGTGATTGTGAGGAAGTTGAGAAATATATAAGGTAAGATTTGTAACCATAATATAGGTTTATTATTATTATTATTATTATTATTATTATTATTATTATTATTATTATTATTATTATTTTTAAATGTTTTCATTCTAACTTTGTCGCCTTAGTAAGATAAATATTTTATTTTTATAGTGAGCATAAGATTTGTGTAAGTACTAAAAGGAAAAGAAAATGGAAAAGTGCTTAAGACCATAGCAAAGATTTCATGGATTGGTTTAGGAAGAAAGTTGATTTGATTCTTAAAGAAGGCCATGATAATATCCAGGACCATATTTTGTGGTTATCAAAAGGTCCCTCTCATGTTGCCAAAAAGCACACAGGGTACTCAGTTAACGACTATAGGTTTCATACCACAAAGAGAGATGCAAATTACGTAACTCAAAACAGTGGCGTCACTCTAATAGCCACTACACATAGCTTTGCAAGCTCCAAAGATCAAAATCCTATTGTGGGAAATGTTAATTATTTTGGTTCAGTAACAGAAATCATTGAGATATCCTATCATGGTCATTTCAGTGTTGTCTTATTTAGATGTCAATGGTTTCACTCAGAAAAGGATGATGATGACCTCATTACGTTTAATATGAATAAGACCGTTTCTAAAGAAGAACATTTTATCTTAGCAAATCAAGTGTTTTATGTAGAAGATTTGAATAGAGAAGGGTGGCATTATGCTATTCAAATCCCTCCTAGAGAGTTTTCAGATGGTATTAACATACATTTTTTTAATACTTCACTCTATGTTATAAATGAGCTTATTTTACATTGTAATTCGTTTCAGTTTATTATATTTACATTCAAAATTAACATACTTCCATTTTTTTTCCCAGATGAAACGGAGTAGACCTAAATTTTCTGCTTCCAAAAATCAGCTTACGGAATTGAATATGAGCTGCAACGGCTTCAAAAACTGAAAGACAATGCAGAAAGAATGGAAGCCCTAGGAACGACATCTCTTGCTAATAAGATACTTGAAGACAAAACAAAAGCATTATTTTGTCCAAGTGCAATGCTGAATAGTACACCAGAAAATGAGGATGATGCCTCTACGTCGGAATATGATGGTGAAAATGAGGTTGAAACTGACAATCTCACTTCTGGAAAAAGAAAAGCCAGTAAACAGGTGTGTACTTCTATTTTTTCATTTATACAGGCTGTTTTTATTGTTTATCACGGTTTACATGTAATTAGTAATGCTTTATTTTCCCTTTGTTTTATAGGTTCCAAAGCAAGTAAATAAATCATCACTTCGCCCCAAAACTATGGCTGATGTTGTGGAAGTGAATAGCCGTAAGAAGCATGCTGTTGATGAAGTTCAGAACATTCACTCACTTAAGGTTGCTAGAGTTCAAGATCAATGCATCCAAAAGAAGGAGCAAGTTATCTCAGAAAAGAAGGGATCAAAACGAGCGTTCTGTTCTCCTGGTTCCATGTCAGCGTACCTCGAGTTCCGGAAAAAGCAAAAAGAAAATAATGACGCATTTGTAGCTAGTTATCAGTCATTGAATGATTCTCTTACAAGAAACACAAGGATTTGTGGCGCTGCATTTAATGAGAATGACAATGATGATGCGGATGCACTAAGTAGGTGGCTTGATGAAGCGGATGCACTGAATGAGAATGATGATGATGTTGGTAATGAACATGAAGGTGTTCAAGAATTAGAAGATGACCTTCTATCTAACTATGGAAGGGAAGGAATGCAAGGTATTGTTTTTCTCTTACTTCCTCCCCAACTACCTCTCCTTCTTGTTCAGTCCCTTAGCTTTTTTTTCCCTTTCTTTTTTCCTCCTGTTTTTCCTTTATTTTTTCCTCTTGTTTTTCCTTTCTTTTTTCCTCCTGTTTTATGTGTTTTCCATCTACATGGGGATTTTTTTTTAATTTTATGCCAAAGATTTGGTTATTTGGATGCCCACTGAAAATCTTAAATTTCTTCTGAACATACTATGGTTTTACTATTATATGCGTAAATTAGAAATAATCTGATGACATATCACAAACTGAATGAATTGGTGCCTGTTAAATAATAATACACAAATTTGTATTACAGGAGAGCTAATAGGGGGTTTTACAGACCTCTTTTTCTGGTATAATCCTTTTGAGCTCAGTCATCAAAACTAGGTCAACAAAACTACGAAGGGCATGGACTTCAGGATTCCAATTACCATCAAACCACTCTCTTGTTTGTGTTTAGTTCATTTATATAGTTGCCCATGTGCTTTCATGTCATAACTATGTTAGACACAAGAAACAGAATATTCGAGCATGAACTATAATTATCAGCGAAGACTTAGGGGATTCCCAGTTAAACTCCTAGATATGCACATCACTCTCATTAACTTTGGTATTTCTTCTGTCTTAGCGTAAATTTTGGAAATTCGGATAAAAAATTAGTGAGAGTGACATGCATATGTAGGAGGTAAACCTGCATTTTTCCGTTAGGACTCAAATATTTTTGTACTATGTAGTGAGTAACTGAGTACTAATCTGAGAAGCTTGCCTTAAATTTTGTACGTTCAATTAGATGAAAGACCAACACATCGCCCTCAAGCAATTCATGATAGATGGAAAATCCCCTCCATCCGCTTTTCTATGTTTGTCTAAAACTTAATCTGTAGCTGTAAAAGAGAATTCAGATATTATCTGATTCAGAGCCCTTTTCTTGTGGAATGTTATTGCTCGGAATGAGACTTGCGGTTCAATTCTTCGTCATATTTCTATTAATTTCCTGGATATTTAGATGGATGACTATCTGTTTATGAGTGTGATCTTATTGTCATGTTTCTATGTGATTATAGAGAAGACTACAAATTTGGAAATTTAGTAGATTGTTGGCTTTCTAAGTTTGTCTTCTTTTGCCTGAATAAAAATCTGTCTTCTTATGATGTGATTTATTGTAATTTTTGTGAAGTATCTTGAATTTTTTTTCTTGATTTGACTGAACATTCAATGCTCAGTGCGTGTTCATGTTGGTCTTTTCAGCTTTAGCAAAAACCTTTTAAGTAAAAAATTGCCGGGAATAATTTTGACGATAAGTTATTGTATGTTGTGGTGGAAAAAGCATATGTTCCCAGCCTGCCACAGTGCATCCTACAACTTCTAAGATTCAAATAATCATAAGTTTTTGTATGTTGGACATACATCTGTGGACTGTTTGGGTCTACAGGCACTGAACCAGGGTCTATTGAGCAGAGGAATCCATCATTTTTGTGTATAGTTGTATTCTATTATGTGTATAGACTGAGTAGGAGCCTGTTCCACAAAATAGATTTTCAAAAACACAAAAACAAGCAACCTAGACACCTTCTCAATGAAAAAAACAGACCTCTATCTTGTAACATGTTTCTTACAAATGTGCACAGAAACAGAACCAGAAAAAGAACTTGAAAAAGCTCCTAACAGAAAAAGGCATCGAGGTCCAACAATGCTACCCAAGGTTCATGCACGAACAAGAGACGAGCGTGAAGTTATTATTTTAAACTCACTTGGCCAACCAGTTGGACCTACACGGGAAATTGTTCAGGAGTTCAAGCAATTCTTGGGTATTGTGGCAAGGGATTCTGAACTTGCACCACTAAATTATATTAACTTTCCAAGTCTACCCACACTTCACAAAATGTGGGAGTATGTCCAAGTACGTAGTATTATAATTCATTTTGTTGGATTTCATTTTCTACATAATTAATTCCTCGTTAATAATTGGACCTCCATATGCTACATACATGTTACATACTAATGTTTTATATTCATGATTTGTTTAGGAAAAATATATGGTTCCTGAAGCAGGAAGAGAATGGGTGATGCAGGCTATCAATGGAAGCTGGAAAGCTCATAAATGCTTTACTAAGAGGAACTACTTCTCTGCATATCCCACTGATGCTTTACGATGGTTTCATAAGCCAGACACAATTTCAGAACCTCAATTTAGAGAGCTTTTGCAATACTGGCATTCTAAAGAGGCTGAGGTATTATGTATATGGTTTTGAGCTGGTTTTGTGCAATATTGACATAGTTTCATGACAAAAAAAGTCACTCTTTCAGTTTACTGTTTTTATGATCGCCTTTGTTTTCGGAGTTGTTTTTACTTTGCAAGCTACTATTTACTTTCATAGCCTGATATAGATTATGTCTTTCTTGGGTTATGAGGCCTGATATAAACTATTTACATGATTTTTGCTACCATCTTTCCTATTGTATTAATATTAGAAAATAGATACTTATTCGATATTTTACGTGGTTCAAATTTATAAATCTTGATTGTGTTTTCACATAGGAAATCAGTAAAATCAACAAAGACAATCGCCAACTGTTAGATGATATGCACACTATGGGCCGTAACTCTTACGCAATTTTACGCCATAAGTTGGTAAATAATTCATCTCATTTCTAGGCAATTTTATTAACTTTATAATCTTTATTTTACAATCACTACATGTACTACATGAGATTTTCACCCCTGTCCTTTAATTATTTGTAATAATCACTTCAATTTTATGTATTTATGTTTCCACAGAAACAACAGGATCCTGATAAGCAAGAACCTTCTCAAACAAGGGTCTATAAGGAGTCAAGAAAAAGAACGGTGGGAAGGAAATACCTTACCAACCATGAAAAAATAGAAGAGAATATTGTGAGTTAACATTTTAGATGTATGTTATATTTGTTTAATTTTGATAAATAATAAGTAGGTGGCTTTATTTCCCTAAATAGGCTAAAATGGATGCTTTGGAGTCTTCCCAACATGAAGATCAAGATGGTAGTAACTCCAAGGACCCTTACTCTGAAGTGATTCCAGATCCTAAGCGCAAAAGCCGTGTACGCTTACAAGGAAAAGGTGTAAAAAAGTCGGATTTGAAGAAAAAAGATAAAAAGTCAGATTTCATATTCCCGACAGAATTTTTAGAAAGTATGCAATCTCAATTAGTACAACAACTTGCACCAAGCGCAACAACTGCAATTTTGACTCAACTTTGGGATGCTAACCCTGGGATCAATCTTGTTATTCCTGATTTTGCGATTCCATCGGCTCCAAAGGATGCATCTAGTGCGCCACATCTTCTTGTTGACCAAAATGGGCAATCTTCTAAATCTGGTGCCACAATTAATCAGGTAACATAAAATATTTTCTATTGCTTATCTCTAGATTTTTTTTGTTTGCTGGTGACCTGGGAACCTACTGTTGAAATGTTGCTGTTGTTGATGTCTTTTTATAGCCTGCTGCATTTCTAAATTATCAATCAATAAGGACAAGATTCTTAAGTTAGATTCTTGAGTTACTACTCGCACTTTCTGTTTTCATCATACTACTTGAAGTCGTACTACTTGAAATAGCTGCGCTCATCATCTCTGTTTACTATTGTTGTTTTCCCTGTCATTAGCTCCAACAGAACAACCCCAAAGCTGTAAACATCGCCTTTTTCATGCGCCTTTTTTTTTTTTTTTTTTAGGGATCAGAATTGCAGTTTTAAGTTTAGGACTAACAGGAATGTAACTACACACTACATCATTTCTCAGAGTAAGAAACATAATTCATAATTACATAAAGTTAATTAGTCTCATGCTAATCCAAAAAGTATCTTCCAAACTGAAACTCCCTACAAATACCTGTCCAACCAAGTAAGAAGCACCAAAACCCCCTTTCTACCACCCAAAATCAGCTACCATTGCTCGAAATTCTTTGTTTAGAAAAATGTTAGCGGGTTTCACATCTCTATGAACTATAGGCGGGCTACAACCATGATGCAAGTAATCCAGTCCTAATATATAGAGTTACACAACAAATTAGTGATCTGATTAAAAAAATATTGCCTAATTACGAACCTCAGTGCTAAATTGCTTAGGGGCCTCGGTATTTGAGAACACCTTGACTGCTAATGACATCCCATAGGAAGTAGTGGCACGGGATTTTTCGGTTTAGAAGGATTTTTTTATGAGTGGGACTTGGAAAGGAGCATACAAACTTGATAGCTAGTTCTTCAGGTTATTTACTTCTGCTCCTTTTATATCCAATTCCTAACCCTCAACTTTTTCCTATTTCCACCTTTTTGAGAAAGGTTACGCATGTTTGAAGAAACTTAATACTTGAAAAAGCTCCACCTTTTTTATAGCATGCCATGGTATGTGTATACTGTATACGCATGTTTGAAGAAACTTAATACTTGTGAGAATTTTTTGGCTTGAAGGCTACGTGTTATCTCCTTATGTGTGTCCTTGTGTTGTGCTAATGGAGAGGCACTAGACTCGTTTTCATGGACGGTGTTCCTCAGAGTCTCAGACATAGGCTATTTGGGGGGGGGGGTTAGCTGGGTTGTTCCTGTTACTGTTTTTGGTCATAATCAGGCGCAGTATAAAAAAAAATTTAAGCAATGTACGGGGGCATTAATTTTCTGCACCGTTTTGATTTTTTTTTTTTTTTTTTTTTTTTTTTTTTTTTATGGGAGAAGAATGATAAGGAAATTCTTGGTATAAATTTTGGCATCTTTACAGACTTACAGTTTTTAGCTTCTCTTAGGTGCACACTTCTAACAATTTTCCTAATGTGCCCCTTCCAGAAATAATGGTGGCAACTTAATTAGTTCACCTACAGTGCATGAATCTGGTGCTTTTGATTCCAGAATACCTTTGACTACTACTTAGTTCTATTTCTTGTTGGTTATTTAGCTAGTACTTTGTTATATTCCGGGGTGCTATTTTGTTTTTCAAACTTGGAATGCTTATCTTTTGGTAATTAATGTGGCTACTGCTACTATAAATTAATAATATTTTCCTTTCTGTGTAAAAAAAAAAAATTTCTTTGTTGCCATCTTTTAAACAACCATAATCTGAGCTATGTTGATTGTGGCCTTGGTCTATTATAATTTATAATTTAGTTTAATTATATTTCTTTTATTTTTTTCAATTTTACGTGTAGGTGCATGGGGAGTCAAATGGAGCGGAAGTATAGTGACTAGCCATCTAACAAATGGTGCATATATGTTGGCGACTCTTATTCAAGTTCCGGCTTTGTGAAGATTTGGATATTTCGGCTTATATATATGTTGACAATTTGTATTTTGGATGATCAAATTAATTATCTAACTTTTATTTATTATTAGTACGGTATGTCATATCAAAAATAGGCAAGTAATATTTTGTAATGTACGTATTTTGCATTATAATTATTATATATAAATGATACTTTAATTTGTTTATGTTAGTATATTTAGATTTGTACCGACTAATTAATATTATATTACCATTCCATCCCCCCCCCCCAACAAAAAAAAAAAAAAACCCAATGATTAATCTGTTGCAGTAGATACGTACTCCTACCATTGTATTAATTAGCTTCATCCGTTGCAATAGGTTCAATTTCATCATAATTATTAGTCAGTACTCTATTGCCACGGATAAGTTATGCCGTTGCAATAGGTTCAATTTCATCATAATTATTAGTTAGTACTCTATAGCCACTGATAAGTTATGCCGTTGCAACAGGTATTGGTCTATTGCCACGGATCAGTGGTGCCGTGGCATTAGGTGTCATAAGCCGTTGCATTAGACCTACTGCAACGCCAGCAGATGCCACGGTACATGGCCGTTGCATTAGGCCTAATGCCACGGATTTTGATGCCTAATGCAACGGATTTAGGGGTTGCAATAGATCAAAAATGTAGTAGTGGAGGTATTGTCTCTCCCCTTTGTAACTCTTTCGATCATTTTACCGTCTGTATATATTGCATTGAATAATGGACTCACCCACAACACACACGGCACAGTCTAGGACAGTAGTCAGCCGATCTCTTGGTACGGCTGAGTCTAGGATTGGGGGTGCCGCCTGGGGGTGTTTGGACCACCCTTGCTCTTCCTCGAATCCGACCGTCTCTGAGCATGTGCAGGACAATATGGCTTGGACGAAGCGGACGACATTTGACCAGAATACAGATCAGACCGGTCAGCTGAGGCTCCGGCTAACAGAGAATTTGACTATCTTCAAGGTGCACCTAGCACTCCGAATGATGACATTTTTTAGGACTCTGATCAAGGAGACGGCGATGAGGCTGTCTAACGATCTGACTCAAAGGAGTCGACCTCATAGCAGGCGGATGCCGCCAGTGAGGAGGATGAGGCGTAAAAGTGGCCATCTATAACTAACCCAACTGAGGCGCATATGTCTGCCAGGGATATAGCCACCCTTACAGCAAGCTTCCCCGCCTTTGTAGAGAAATGCCCAGTGGGGGATAGGTGGGAAATAATTGTACCGCCTGCTGAGGCGACAGACGTCTGGGATGACGATATTGAACATGCTGACAATTATTTCGGTTGTTGTGAGGCGACATTCAAAGCCGGCTTCCAGTTCCCCCTCCATGACACAATCAAAGCCATCTTAAGGGGCTATGATATTGGAGTATGGCAACTCACCCCAAATTCCTGGGTGAACATCATTAGCTATATTGCCGCCTGCGAGATGCAGGACATAACGCCTAGCTGGAAGGCGTTTGCACATATGCACTACTTAAGCTGTGCCCTAGGCGGCTGGAAGGCGTGGTACACTTTAACCACACCACGCATCTGGAGTATATGATGACACTAGATAAACCGTCTAAGTGGAGTAGCTGGAAAAGCAAATTCTACTTGATTTCCTCTCCATCCAGACGTCTAAACCGTCTGCTATGCCAGTACAATAAGGCATCGGCTCTCTTGGGAAAAAAGTGTGCCCTTCCGTGTGTCCCTGAAGAGGCTTGGGCACAAATAATAGAGCTGGAGTTTTTAAAGAAGACCACCATGCCTCTGGATGAAGGCACTGAAATAATTGTACCCAAGAACTGGGTACTCCATCCGGATTGGCTCAAGGATGAGGCTTTCCTCTCCGCCTGTGGTCTTAGTACCTTTTATGATAGACGTACGTAGACCACTTAACCGGCACTTTAGTGCCGCCTCTATGATTCTGTGATTTTGTTTTGTATTTAACCAACCGGTTTTCCTTTTGCAGAAAAAAGTATAGAAATGGTTGACTCTGCAAAGACACCTCCCAGGTCAACAGCCCAGATCCGAAAGGATCAACTTGAAAAGAAAAGGGCCCAACTGGCATCCAAGGATGATTGGGTGAGCTCCGGTTGTGTCCTTTAACTTATAAACATTTATTGTCATCAGACGGCTTTTAACCGGTTGTGACCCTTGTGTTTGACTTTTAGGGTGGAAGTAAGAACGTTCCACGTTCCATCTCAAAGATGCTCAAACGGAATGCTGATGAACCTTCCAAAGCTCCCTCTACGGCAAGGAAAACCCCGTCTGCCTAGACGACATCATCAAGGCCGCCTGTTCAGGGCAGACCAACTTCTGCAGGCAAAAGCCTAAAGTATCTCAGTCTAAGCACTGAGTCGGCTGGCAAAGAGTCGGGCGTCCTTAAGACGCCGAAAGGTGGCATGCCACTCAATGCTACATTTTGTTCTGCAGCGGCTGGGGGTGGGGTGACCCCTCAGTCAAAACCTCAAGGTATGACTTACAGCTTTGATCCCCATGGCCGCTTGGGCCTATGCGATTCAAATCTCAGGTTACCCAATCGGGGGATTCCTCTAGCAGCCGGCATAATATAGGTGTCGCGTATGCTGATATCTCACCACATCATTCTATTGGTGCAGATGCTTCTCCATGGTGGCCTGACCTCCAGCAATATTCCAGGTGGATGCTGATGTGCCTCACCCAGTCTGAGAAGGACTCGATCCTGGGGGTGCATCAGGTCAACATGGACTGCATTAATGCCTTGCTTACTAAGGTAACTTAACTTTTTGCCGGCTGTGTTAACTGAGCTAAATTAACCTTTTGCCGGCTGAGGTATCTGAGGTGAATTAACTTTTTGCCGGTTGTGCTTTGCAAGTAATGCTGAGAGTGGAAGGGCTCAAAGCCCCATTTAAAAAGAAGCAAGAGGAGGTAAGAGACGCCAATAAACGGGCGGCTGATGTCCTTGATCTTGCTCAATATCGATGTACTATGAATGATATTGAGATTAAAGCCAAAGAGATGAAATAGGAGGAGCTGGTTAAGGAGCTCACGACTGTTGTGGAGACGGTCAATAATAAGGCGTCTGACCTTGAGCTTCAGCTTAAAAATGCTCAGTCAGATCTCAAGGCACTAGAGGATGCTGACAAAGAGAATACCCAACTTCGGGCAGACGTCTCTCGACTGAAGGATGAGTTGGTCTAGGTGCATAATGACCATATGGCTGAGCTTGCGGCTAAGCAAGAGCAGTTGGTGGATGAGAATGAACGAGATTACGAACCTCGCATGAAAATAACTTGGAATCTCATTCATCCGGACTACGATTGGGAGTTCTTCAACTTAAGGTATAAGTATGCCACTAAGGTACACTAGGCGAAAAACATAAATAGGCAGCGAGAAATGCGCACCGATTTTCAAAATTCGGCGGGGAAAAAAATAGGTTGGATTTGAGGAAAGAGAATTCAAACCGGTTCGGTTCAAACTGGTGCGAAATGTTTTAAAAAATTAAAAAAAATAAAAATTCGCCCTTATTCTTCCTTCTCTTTCTCTTTTTCGTTTTCCCACTTCACTTCATTCTTTCATTCTTTCTCTTTCTCGTTCCCTCCTCTTTGCCGCCACTTGCACCAAAACCCCCTCCATCACTGCCGCCACCTGCCTCGGAACTCCCTCCACCACATTCGCCTCCTCCATCGCGAGCAACATACGCTAGTGGAGGTTCCTTTCCTTCTTCATTCTCCTCTTAGCAGTGACATAGGAGCAGCCCCGAGGTTCACCACAGTCGTTGCGCCACAGCCCCGAGGTTTGCCACAGCCGCCGCGCTACAACCCCGAGGTTTGCCACAACCCCTGAGGTTCGCCACATCCCGAATGTTCTCTACAACCGCCGCGCCACAGCCGCCATTCCTTAGCCCCGAGGTTCTCTACTTATATTTTCTTTTGCATTTTGAACAATTATTGGGCATATGAGCAAACTTACAGTTAGGGTTTCTTAATAATTTAACCCTAAATTTGTGAATATTAAGTGATTTTAATGGGTAATTTTGAATAAATTAGAGATTAGTATATAAAATATAATGTGGTATGTAAAATAAACCTTGTTTGTTAGTTGAATTTTAATGTGGAACAATTATAAACCTTATTAGTTAGTTGAATTTTGGTTTGTAAAATATAATGTGGTTGAATTTAGCTTTAAAAAATTATATTAATGCCCGAATTTCTGATTTTGTATGAATTGGTGGTTATCAATTGCGTTATATATTAGTGATTAGCAATTGTGTTAAAAATTAGCGAATAAATTAGTGAAATTACATGAATTACTTTAAATTTTAAATAAATTAGTGATTAGCAATTGTTAGTTTGATGAATGATGTGTTATAGTTTAGCAATGTATGTAGGTTCTAATTAATTACTAACTTTTGTTTCTTTTTGTTTTTTTGTAGATTCATATGTGAAGCACAAGTTTAGCTTGAAGACTACATATTTAGCTCAAGTGGGAAGTTAGAAAAAGTACATCCATTGTACTTGCTATATTGGTATGAATTATAAACTTTACTAAGCTATATTTTTTTCTCTTTATCCATTTAATAAAAGTTTTTTCATGCTATTACAACTTGTGTATTGTTTAATGACAAATAAATACAACAATATATAAAATGCTTGCATCATCATATACCTAGATACTCGTTCAAGGCTTTCTCATTAGGAGAAAGTCTTGAATAGTCCTCGGTTGGGACTGTTCTTGAACGTTTACTCTCACTTAGGTGGTGAATGTATGTCTTTTTTTTTCGATTTTAAGGAACATCTTGGCTTACCATTTCCTCACCATGTTCTCTGGGTACATATGTGGGTAAGTAATTATCTAAATCGTGTACTTGGAGAACTGGGGGGAAATGCTGCCAAATTTTCCTTAAAATTGGAAAGTTGACATACATTCACTAGTGAGATTAGACGTTCAAGGATGGGTTAGGTTGGAGTGATAAGGACCCTTTGGAAGCATGCATTTTTTCACTATATGAATGGTATATGCATGTTGTGTGTTTGAATTTGATTTACATAATATATGTAGCAATTATACAGTATTCATAATATGTTGCTATGTTTAGAGACAATTTACTAAATGGAGAAGGATCGTGGTTGGATGTATGGTAGACGTGATACATTGGAATTCTTTCATGGGGTTCAAGAGTTTTGCGAGAGGGCTTCATCTTATCAGCATAGAATGGGTGTCGATTGCCTCTATTGTCCTTGTGTTGATTGTAATAATGTGAAGGTGGTCAATAGTGTTGAAATCATTAGAGATCATGTAATTTGTCGTGGGTTTAGGCTTAAATACCATGTGTGTATTTGGCATGGTGAAGAAGGAGAGTACAGTGGGGATGTTGATGGGAATGATGTGCATGATAGAAGCAATGAGATTCATGTGGACGAGGAATACAGGAATGATGAATATATTATTGATAATCGTGATGAGGATGGATTTGAGGATGATCAGGTGAATGAGGTCGAGGATGAAAGGGTGGATGAGATGATGTGTGGTATTGAAGGTGACGTGTTTGAGTCATTATCGGAGGCTTCTAAAAAGCCTTTGTATCCTGGGTGCAAAAAATACTCCAAACTATCAGCCGTGCTAACACTTTATAACATTAAGTCGAAGCATGGGTGGACGGACACTAGTTTTACTTCTTTGTTGACCGCGTTAAGTGAGATTTTTCCTGACGAGAATGAAATTCCTAAGTCTTACTATTATGCAAAGAAGCTCATGTGTCCATTTGGTTTGGAGTATAAGAAGATACATGCATGACCTAATGATTGTATTCTTTATCGAAATGAATATGAACAATTAGAGGAGTTTCCACGATGCAAGAAGTCGCGCTACAAGCGCATGAGTTGCAATGCGGGTACGAAGGGACCTCCTGCTAAGGTGTTGTGGTATCTTCCCATTATTCCAAGGTTTAAGCGTCTATTCTCAACACTAAAAGACGCTAAAAACTTGAGGTGGCATGCAGAGGGAAGAAAGAAAAACAGAATGCTGAAGCATCCAGCCGACTCCCCGTAATGGAAGAACATTGATTTGAAGTTTGGGAAATTTGGTGATGAAGTCAGAAATTTAAGGCTTGGGTTGTGCACGGACAGGATGAATCCATTTGGCACTCTTAGTACCCAAAACAACACATGGCTGGTACTTTTAGTGATCTACAATTTGCCTCCTTGATTGTGCATGAAACGTAAGTATGTAATGCTTTCACTACTAATAATGGGGCCAAGACAACCTGGAAACGACGTAGATGTTTATCTTGCGCCACTTGTTGACGATTTGAGAAAGATGTGGGACGAAGGGGTTTCCTTTTTTATGCTCATAAGAATGAGATGTTCACATTGCGTGCAGCTCTTATGTGGACCGTTAATGACTTTCCTGCATATGGCAACTTGTCTGGGTACAAGAACAAAGGAAAAAAAGCATGCCCCATTTGTATTGATGACACACCAAGCATACACCTTAATCATTCTCACAAAGAGGTGTACGTGCGGACCCAGAGGTTGCTCAGGCACGATCACCCGTACCGGAGGCAGAAAAAGGCTTTCGATGGGACAGCGGAAGAGGGGAATGCACCTAGGCCATTGATTGGTGAGGAGTTTTATGCTGGAATTAAGGGTATACAAACAGTATTTGAGAAAACTAAAAAAGCTGCAGACTCAACTGCTCTCTTTAAAAAAGAATCAAGCTTTTGGAAGCTTTCGTACTGGAAATAACATGACATTAGACACTATCTTGATGTGATGCATATAGAGAAGAATATGTGTGATGCTCTTGTGGGAACGCTGATGAATATGCAAGGCAAAACAAAGTATGGAAAGGGTGCACGGTAAGATTTGGAAAAGATGGGGGTTCGTCCAGAATTGTGGGCTCAAGATAAGGTTAGAAAGGGAAAGGAACAGGAAAAGGAAAATTAAATGAGTTCGAAAAAAGGAAAGGGGAAGAGCAAGGGAAAGGCCACGGATGCGTCAAAGAATAAATATGAGGGAAAAGGCAAGGATGAAAAGGCTTATTTACCTCCGACTTGCTACACATTTTCAAGAGTAGAAAAACGAAAGTTTTGTGCATGTTTGTACGGCATTAAGGTTCCATCAGGGTACGCATCTAACATGAAAAGATTTGTATCCTTAAATGGAGAATTGAAGATGACAAGTATGAAATCCCATGATTATCATGTTATGATGCAAGTATTCCTACCAATTGCAATACGTGGTATTTTACCGAAGCACGTGAAGAAGCTATTACGAGCCTTTGTTCGTTTTTCAATACGATATGCAGCAAAGTACTTGATCCTTGTACACTTGATGCTTTGTAGGCGGATGTGGTTTTGAGATGTACTTCCCACCCTCATTTTTTGACATAATGGTGCATCTGATTCTTCATTTGGTGCATGAGATTAAGTTATATGGTCCCGTGTTCTTGAGGTGGTTCTATCCTTTTGAAAGACACATGGGTACATTGCAAAATAAAGTAAGGAATCCAGCTCACCCGGAAGGAAGTATGATTCAAGGGACCGTGGGTGAGGAGATTGGTAATTTTGTGGCCGACTATATTGCCGTTGCTGAACCTATTGATCTTCCTACTTCTCGACATGAAGGGAGACTTGATGGTAATGGCACAATCGATACGAAACAAATGTCACCTGACTGAGAGAAGTTCTTAAAAGCACACCTATATGTGTTGCACCATGTTGCAGATGTTCACCCATATTTAGACGAGCACATGGCTAGTTTGCGTGATGAATTTCCATCGAGTGATGCAGTTGCATAATAAGAGGTTTGTGAGTTGGTTTCGTGATCGAGTGATGGGTCAATTGGATGAGAGTGTCACTGATACAGTAAGGTGGCTTGCTTATGGTCCAAGGGATGATGTTCGCTCATTTGAGGGATATGACATAAATGGGTACACCTTTTGGACTAAGCGTCAGGATTTGAAATCTTCCTCGACCCAAAACAGTGGTGTAACGCTTATGGCATCGTCAAGGGAGTTTGCAAGTGCTAAGGATAAATCACCTATTGATGCAGAGTTGTCATACTATGGTTGAATTCAAGAAATATGGGAGCTTGATTATTGTAACTTCACGGTTGCTCTTTTCAAGTGTAAGTGGGTTGATAATATCAAGCGTAACGTCAAATATGATGACTTTACTCTCGTAGATCTTAGCCACCTAAATGATAGTGCGGAACCGTTCATCCTTGCATCTCAAGCTAAGCAAGTGTTCTACGTAATTGACCCAGTCGATTCAAAATGGTCTATTGTGCTAGCCAGAAAAAGAAGAATCCTAGGCATTGGAGATGTTGAGGATGAGGAAAAATATGATGCGTTTGATGATTCAGTACTTTTCACTTTTCCTAGACCTATTGTACCAAATGACATAGACGACCAAGCAAATTATGTGCGATCAAACCACAACGAAGGAATATTAGATTGAGGTATTATTTTTTGTGATTTTGAAATTGTAGGCGTATTATAAAATTACAAGTTAGGTGATTTAAAGAATTATTTTGGTGAACATGAATGAAAGTGTTAACTTACTTGCCCATTTTTCACATTTTCTGTTAAATGAATGAAGTAACTCTCAAAACATGTGAAATATGGAAGTATAAATGACCTATATGTTAACTTACTTGCCCATTTTCTATGTTGATTTGTATATAATTCATAAATTTATATTTGATTATAACTTTACCTAACAAATTTATTTATATTACAACTAATAACGTGTTATGTTTGTAATGGCAGGTGTTTATATCTCATGGTGGACGATGAGGACCTTAATTGTGTAGAGGATATGGAGGATTATGATGATGATTTCCATGAGGATGAGGATGAGCTTTATGATGTCAACAAGGAGAATGATTTGGGTGAGCAAGAAGATCAGGCTCTGGATGAGTTTGAGCGTAGGCTTGATGAATTTGAAATTTCAACTGAACATGCGCCTCCTAATGAAAATGCGGATGGTTGGTGAGAATCTTACTCCCCAAACTCAAAGCCAAGGACAAGGTCAAATGAACAGCACAGGTGGTGGAGGGGGGGTGAAGGCACCGGCTAAGAAAAAGGGTAGGGGTCCGACGACAAGTTTTAAGAAACCCGCCGGTCCCATGGTCTTGGAGTATGACAAGGTAGGCCAACCTACGAGCAAATGGCGTCGGAAATATGTTGTTTACGTTGGCACATGTGCGCGCAAAATCCCCATTACACCTGGTTAGCGGCAAGTACCTCCAGGCTTGATTTAAACATTTTAGGATGATACAAGGGCAAGTATTTTGTTGGCACATTTACACAATTATAAATACCTTCACCTTATTGTTATTTAAAAGGTGAAACTAATAATCGCTTTTATTTGTGCTTGCAGAGTCTGTTTAATATTCCTAATGATGTCGCCAAGCGAAGGGTGTTTGAATCTTTAGTAGCGGAAAGATTCAAAGGCTTTAAGACCACCTTAGTTCGTAGATGGATCACTAAGAGAGTTGTGGGAAAACCAAAGAAGAAGAAAGCTTGCAAGGGAAAGGATAATGGAGGTGGAAATGATGAAGTTATCGAGGAAGACCGACTCCCTGGCAAAAATGGCCAAGCGTATCGAACGATGATTGGGAAGCTTTCGTTCTTCAAAGAATTCAAAAGGAAGCAACTGTAAGTTTGGGTAAATTTGATGACAATTGTATAATATTGACTCTTTTTGAAGTAATGATACTAACATTTCTAATAATAAAGGAACTGCGGGAGCAAATATCAAAAAATGCATTGCAAAGGCAATACACCCATTGTATGGGGTCTAAGACATTTGGTGAATGGAGGAAAACGTGGGTCAAGGAGGGAGTATACCCTACTTCGCTTCTAGGGTCATCCACACAACCCTCTGATTCCACGATCACTACGTTGGTGAGTCGTGCTGGCGATTTCATTTGTTCTCTGCATGCTCTTGACAGGGAAACCGGAAAATGGGTCATCAAGGCTCCGGAAACAAAAAAAATGGCGTTAAACTTGTAATCTAAATATGAACTTGTGAACTTTATGAAGCTTTTTCATAAATATCACTATAAAAAAACATTAACTATATTCTTGTTACCTTTTTTATTTTGCTACAGCTTGAGTACACTGAAGAACTGGTTGAAGGCAAGCTCGTCCCAATTGTAGAAAAAGACCCTTTCACCTTGGCTTTGGGAATGCTCTACCATCCAGGACGGGTAGTAGGTTTGGGAGGGACATTGCTAGGATGGGAAAAGGTGATGGGTGCAGAATACACCAAATCAGGAAGATCTCGAGCAAGTGTTAACTCACCACATGACTTGGATGCCAAGGTGGCATTAATTAAGGAACAAGTGCGCAACGAGATAGTAGGTGAATTCAATGCTTGGGCAAAGCAAATGAACTTACCGAGCTTGTCGTTCCCCTTGACTACACCAGTCGACTCATGTAGTCACCCACAAGGACAAGGAAAAGATGAGATACATGGAGAAGATGAGATACATGAGGTAGTTTCAAATCTATTAGTTTTGGCATATTGAGTTACGTGAGATCTAAGGTGGCATTATTAATTTACTATTGCAGGTTGGTACTCCTACACATGCGGACTCGAGGGAGCTTGATAATCCAACACCTCATGAATTTCCAGATTTACAGGTGATTTGTTTAGTTCTACCGTAGTGGATTTCGTTACATTATCAATTGTGTAGGAAAAGACCCCTTGTGATGTGTTTGGTTCTTATAAGTGATCTTCCAAATTGGTCTAGGAAGAGACCCATTGTGCACTTCTACACCCGGGGCTATCAAACAGTGGAGCTTTGCATTTGGTGGCGTATGCTAGTGCACAACCGACCTATGGTACGATCCATTTGCGACCGCTTAGGCTGCAACATTACTCGGTTGGGATCAATTATGTGATTGTGGGGTTCCATGACATCCGACTACCGGTGCCCATAGAGGAGGATGGGATTACTACACTTTGGGAAGCAAAAGGTAACTTTGTGCAATGGCCACGTGCTTGGGTAAGGTTGATCAACGAGGTAAGATTTTGGGTTCACTCTTTACTCTATGCCCGGTTGTGCAAGAGTTGGATGGATTTATTTTCTAACCAATTGCGTGATTTCTTTTATAAGATTTTGAATAAAAGCCAAACTTCAAAGAGAAAGAGGGTGGAAAAGCCTAAAAGCATTGATCAACCTACAAAGAAGATGAGTGAACAACGGTCGAAGAGTGAACAAGCATAGAAGAAGAACTCTTCAAGAGGTTCAGCCATGAAAGCTACTCCACTTGTTGGAGGCACGGTCCTTCAATTGCTCTCTAAGGATTTAACTTTTCTACATAATCGTGTTAGTATGTTGCCTAGTGACACTCCCATTGAAGTTGCACTACCTAAGGCATTGTTCCACTATGATGAGGATGCAATTGCATGGATTAGCAAAGAAGATGTGAAAGAATTTCTAAGTGGTTCAATGCTTAACATTTCCCTCATTTAAACATTCATGAGGTGATTCAATGCCGCTTAAATTATGTTATTCAGATTAGTGGTGATTATCGTTCATTTTTCCATTAATATTCTATTATCATGCATACATAGCACTACAGGAGCACTTACGTGACATTGATTCTCCTTGTCAAGTTGGGTAGTTATGCCCCGAGCAGACATCCACTACTAGAATCTCAGCCAACCACCCTGACGTGATGTACTATATTGAACAGAGTATCAAGGAATCAGTGCGTGCGGTAGACAAGTTCATATTCGCCCCATGTTATGAGGAGTACGTCTAACCATGTCAAATTCAATTGTTTCCCCTGATTATATGTCGACTCCTAATTATTGATTTGTTTGTCTATTGTGAATTTATGTAGTTTGCATTGGACCCTGCTGGTGATTTGTGTTTCCAATAACACAATCTTTCTATTTGATTCAGCTTGATTGCCTCATCCAAAAAAGTTGCTCGTGAAGGCCATACTGCAAAAGTAAATATAGCTACCTAGTGTTGATTATCATTACCTAACTCATTTATTAATCATACTAATCAAATTTGAACTTACTTTTCAATAGTGTTATGAAGAAGCTAAATTGTTGATTGTGGCCTATACGTGATAAGATTCATGTTTGACATAGTGAGTCGTTGTACGGACACACTACAGCTTGAAGAGGAATGCCATTGACTTAGTAAATTTGCTCTTTTCATGTGATTTCAAGCCTTAGCTAGCTAAAACTAAGTAATATTGACATGTTATGAGAAAGAATGAGTTCATTTGATAAGAAATGTAGAAAATAGGCAAAATAGTAGTCATATAGGCCTTATTTGGGCCATTTTGGATGAAAATGCGTCCTAAAACCCTTAAATTGCTCTTTTCATGTGATTTCAAGCCTTAGCCGCCTAAAACTAAGTAATATGGACATGTTATGAGAAAGAATGAATTCATTTGATAAGAAATGTAGAAAACAGGCAAAGTAGTAGTCATATAGGCCTTATTTGGGCCATTTTGGATGAAAATGCGTCCTTAAACCCTTAAATTGCTCTTTTCATGTGATTTTAAGCCTTAGCCGTCTAATACTAAGTAATATTGACATGTTATGAGAAAGAATGAGTTCATTTGATAAGAAATGTAGAAAATAGGCAAAATAGTAGTCATATAGGCCTTATTTGGGTCATTTTGGATGAAAATGTGTCCTAAAACCTAGTAAATTGCTCTTCTCATGTGATTTCCAGCCTTAGTCGCCTAAAACTAAGTAATATTGACATGTTATGAGAAATAATAAATTCATTTCATAAGAAATGTAGAAAATAGGCAAAGTAGAAGTCAAATAGGCCTAAGTAATAAATTTTTGCCTAAGTGAAATTGTAAATGCATGAATTTGACTATTACTTGCTTGTTTATACTTACAAATAATAGAAACATTCTATATATTTGAGCTACTTATAATAAATCAAGTTTGGTACTTAATTTTTTAAAAATGTATTTATACATGAATAACCCAAGTAATTAATTCTAACATAATTTTTGTTTATTCCAAGTTTTGCAAGGTACAAAGGGAAGGTCCGTTGACAAGTAAGGAACTTAATGAAGTTCGAGACATGTTGGCGTCTTTCATCACTTTTAATTTGTAAATGTCACCTCTATTTGAATTTAGAGTTTGTTAACTTTTTAACTACATTATTAATTAGTATTGTTTGTAAATATGACACTTTTTTTTTTGAGGAATTGTAAATATGACACTTCATTGTATTGCATTTGGGATTATTAATATCTACTTATTGTTGTTATTATTTCAATTTATAAATTATTATTATTTTTTTTATTATAAAAAAAAGCGCGCTAATAAATATTTGGCACCGGTTAACCGGTGCCAAAAGAGTTAATTCGCACCGGTTAAAAACCAATGCTATGGGGGGGTTTTGAACCAATGCCCTTTTATAGTTTTCTACTATTGGTATACGGTGCCTAGTCCCTCGGTCTTGAGGCGCCGGCTCCGTTTGAAGAATGGGCCGGTATTAAGCCGTCTGATAAAGAGCATGAGGATGAGGAGCTCAATGAGCAAGAGGAAGAGCAAGTGTCGGTTGCCACTGACCAAGCTCAACCAAGGCAACCTGAAGACGAGCTCCCATCCGGCCAGGACCAGCCGGTTCTTCCACCTCAGCAACATCAAAATTAAGCTTCTCTGCCTTTGTTTCCGGCCTGCGTGCCGAGTATTTCAATGTAATTCCAACAACAATCTTTTTATTTTTCCGGCTGTAGATCCGGTATAACAGTCTTCTTCTCCCAACCTTTTTATGCCGGTGGCATTTAATGAAATAGCCGACTGGGTCGGTTTTTAACAAAAAAATTTATTCTTGCTTTATGTATATGCTTGCAATCTTAGTAGACTTGTTGATGGCACACAACACTTAACGAGCCAACTGCCTTTTTCCCTTGGACGGATGTGTGGTTGGTTTTAAGGTAGATTGATTGACCGGGGGAGCCTAGATACTTTAGAGAGGATGAAGGGTTCCTTGGTTAATCAACCAAACTAAGTACACAACCGTTCATCATACAGGCGGATTTTAATTGAACACCCAGACGTTTTTCTTTTGCCGTTTGGGACTGTTCACAAATATACTCGAGCGTCCTTTTGACCCTTTGGGAGGACTTTCTGAGTTTCGAAATTAGTGTGGGAAATTAATCTAAGGGGGGAATAACGGCCGGTTACCAGCTGGTGTCTATGAGACATGCGGTTTTGTTTATGCCGTTTTAGGTTTCCTTTTAGATTACTCATGTCAAACGGTTGTGAATTCACCCGGATAGGCGTCGCCGGATGACTACTCATGGCGGAACAGATGGGTAATCATTCAATATTATCCGGTCATTGGCCTCATCAGTTTGTTTTAAACAAATCATGCTTAGCTGCTAAGTTTTTGGACTTGGCTTTTATTTTATTAAATTTTGCCACCTGTATTGCCCCTGAGCAATAACAGGCGTTTTACAGTGTATCGTATTAAGGTTGTATCCAACCAAGAAAGTAGCCGGATACCGGTTGTCATAAAACAAGCGGTGGTCTTTAGCTATCTAGGTTTCACTAGATCAAATCAAACGGTTGTGAGCATATCTTAATCCAGACAGTTAGTAGGGCCGTTTGGTTTATAATTTATAGAGCAATGTGCCACCCGGATGGGAGATGCTCTCTGCGACGAATTCACCCGGATGGGCGTCGCCGGTTGTCTACTCATGTTGGAGCAGACAATGGTTTTTAATATCATCCGGCCATTAGCCTTATCAGGTTGTTATAAGACGAACAATACTTAGCTGCTAAGTTTTTGGACTTAGCTTATATCTACTCATGTTGGAGCAGACGTGAGATTTTAATAAGGTTGTCTGTACATTGCACAGACGGTATATAAATACAAAGCAATATATATCGTTGAAAATAAAGAACTTTTTAATTGATAGACTTTATTTACAGAAATTTTGAAGTCTTAGAAGTAGTACTTTATTTAGGTTGTCTACATTCCAAGTTCTGGCTAGCTGCCTATCGTCTGGTGATTCCAGGCGGTAGGTGCCGCCTCTCACTTTTTCATAGATCCGATAGGGGTCTTCCCAATTGGGAGTTAACTTTTCTTGCTCATTGGCCCTACCGGTTGCCTCCATTTTCCGTAACACAAAGTCCCCTACTTTCAAGGGTCGTTTGTGTACTCTTTTGTTGTAGGCTCTCGTCATTCTCAAACGGTAAATCTCATGACGCAAGGCGGCATTGCCCCTGCACTCCGGGAGTGAGTCCAATGCTATCCGCATGGCCTCCCAGTTAGCCTCTTTGTCATAAAGCATGACTCGAAGAGTTGGCTCATAGTGTTCAATGGGCAAGATAGCTTCAGCACCATAAACCATGAGAAATAGGGTTTCACCGGTTGCCCCTTTTTCAGTTGTTCTGATGGCCCATAGGACATGATGCAACTCATCCGCCCATAGACCGCCAGCTCTTTCAATCTTCTTTTTAATGCCGTCTGAAATTAGCTTATTGAAGGCCTCAACCTAGTCGTTTGCTTGGGGACGGCCGACTGATGCAAAGCAATGTGAGATCCCTTGATCTCCCAACCAATTCTTGAGGGCAGCCGTCTCAAACTGAGGGCCATTATAAAAAACCGTAGACATAGGCACCCCAAACCGGGTGATAATATTTCTCCAGATGAAGGAGATGACATCCTTTGTCTTTATGCCTTTGACCGCCTCTGCTTCTACCCATTTGGTAAAGTAATCAACGACAACTAGAATATATCGCCGTCCGTCTATAGCAGGCATATACGGACCCAAAATGTCCATGCCCCATTTGGCGAATGGTACTGGGCTTTGAATAGCCGTTAGAGCAGTAGCCGAACGGTGTATGAGTTTACCTAATCTTTGACACTTGTCACATTTCTTCACCATTTCCATGGCGTCTGCTTCAAGAGTGGGCCAAAAATAACCTTGCCGCCTGACCCTTTTTGCTAGAGACCTACCGCCTATGTGTGAGGCACAAAAGTCCAAGTGCAAGTCCTCTAGAATCTCTTTCCCCTTTTCTGGGGTTATGCATTTCAAGAGAGGTTGCAAATAACCCTTCTTGAAGAGCTCTCTATTATGAATTTCGAAGTTGGCCACACGTTTTTTCATTGCAACCATTTCTGGATAAGTACCCGACAAAGTGTCGTCTATCAGATAAGCCCGGATGCCATCCATCCAAGTTAAACTTTGATCTAGTATTCCAATGGGATCTTGTTCAATACTTCGTTTTCCATTACTTCCCAAAAGACCGACCGAGGTGTATCATAGGAGGCGGATAATGCTAGCTTAGAAAGAGCATCTGCCTGATTGTTTTCTGACTTCGGCACTTGACTTAGATGAAATTCTTTAAGTGTCCCAGCTTCTTCTTTGACCGCCTGCAAATATTTGATCATGGCCGGATAGATGGCCTCATAGTCACCATGATATTGGCTAACGATCAATTGTGAATCAGAGCAGGCACCAATCTTTCTTGCCCCTACCGCCTTGCACATGCGGATACCGGCTAATAGGGCTTCGTATTCCGCCTCGTTATTTGAGGCCTGGAACTTGAACCGTAGTGCATATTTGTACTTGTCCCCTTCAGGAGACTGACACATAACGCCTGCACCACAACCGTTCATAGTAGAGCTCCCGTTTACATACCCTTTCCAAACCTGGTTAAGATTCTCAAGCTCAGTCGGCCTTGTCATTTCGACAATGAAGTCGGCAAACGCCTAACCCTTCACTGCCTTCCTTGGTTCGAAAGAGATCTCAAGGCTTTGAATTTCAATAGCCCATTTGATTATTTGGCCGGATGACTCCATAGTTGTCATTGGCCACCTAATAGGTTGATCTGTGTAGACCACCACCAGATGTGCCAAGAAGTAAGGTTTTAACTTCTTGACTGCCATGAAAAGAGCAAGGCCAAACTTTTCAACGGTATGGTACCGTAGTTCAGCATTTCGAAGAACATGGCTAATGAAATAGACCGAGAGCTGGGTGCCGTCTTTTTCAGCAAGGAGAACAACACTGAGAACATGGTTTGAGACGACTAAGTACATGAAAAGCACCTCCTTTGGAAGAGGGCTAACAAGCCTTGGCAAAGAGTGCAAGTGTTCTTTCAATTTCTGAAAGGCCACCTCAGCATCATCCCCCCACTCAAACATAGTCTTCTCTTTGATAGCTTGGAAGAAATAGAGACACTTGTCACCTGACCGGCTAAGGAATCTCCCTAATGCCGCCAGACAACCGGTTAATTTTTGAACTTCTTTGACAGTGCGGGGTGACATGACCGTCTGTATCTTCTCTAGATTGGCCTCTATCCCCCTTTGGTCAATCAGAAATCCGAGAAACTTCCCAGACTCAACACCAAAGACACACTTCTTGGGATTGAGCATGACCTTGTGCCGCCTGAGTGTGGTGAAGGTTTCTCGGAGGTTAGCAAAATGATCCGTCTGTAGCTTGGATTTTACTATCATGTCATCTATGTACGCCTCTACATTCCTTCCAATTTGATAAATGAAGACTGTATTAATCATTCGTTGGAAAGTAGCAGGCGCATTTTTCAAGCCAAACGACATCACAATATAGCAGAATATTCCCTGATCAGTGATGAATGTCGTCTTCTCTTGATCTTTCTTCCACAAGGGTATCTGATGAAAGCCTGAATAGGCGTCCATGAAGCTCATCAAGGCATGTCCGGCTATATAGTCGACCAGACTGTCGATCTTTGAAAGTGGATAACTGTCTTTTGGACATGCCTTGTTCAAATCAGTGTAATCAATACACATGCGCCAAGTACCATTCGGCTTCTTGACAAGTACAACATTGGCAACCCAATCCGGGAAGTAATATTGTCAAATGAACCCAGCGTCTAACAGTTTTTTTTACCTCGGCGGCTGCCGCCTGACTTCTCTCCTCGCCATGGTTTCTTTTCTTTTGCCTAACCGGTTTCTTTTTGGGATCCACGACAAGTTTGTGAACAACTAGATCCGGGATGATGCCTGACATTTCTTCTACTTCAAAGGCAAAGATGTCTTTGAATCCTTTCAGCAAATTGTGCAAGTCTGCACCCAACTTTGCAAAAGCACCGTCCCCACCTTAACAATATGCTCCGGATGTGTGTCGTCCAGAGCAATATCCATGTGTTCACTAGCCGGCTGGGGATGGAGTTCATCTGACCATTCCCCGATCAGTGATTTCTATTGTTTCTCCTTTTTCACAGCCACCAACTGGTCAGCCTTTCTCTTCTTGCCGGCTGATATTGGAGCAGTCGCGACATCCTTGACTTCATCAAGGTCTATTGGTTCGTCACCCTGGCCGGATGCGGCCACCATGGGCCTGACGTCAGAGAGGTAGCACTCTCTAGCCGCCTTCTGATCTCCGCTTAGGGAGCCAACAGACCCGTCATCCTTCTCAAATTTCAGGAGCATGAGGGGTGGAATAATGACGGCCTTGGATTCGTTCAGTGTTGGACGACCCAATATTAGATTATAGGCGGTCAACTCTTCAACGACCAAGAACCGAACTACCATGTGGCGTCTTTCTCTCTTCTCCCCCAGCCTGATGGGTAGGTTAATTCGTCTTACCGGATGCACAACTCCACCCCCAAAACCAACCAAGGGGTGAGATATCTTGTGCATGCTGTCAGTCTTGTACTTCAGCTTTTTCAAGCACTTGTGGCTGATAAGGTCAGACGAGCTTCCGGTGTCTATGAGGATCCGACATACCTTCTGGTTGGCCACTTTGCACTCAATGACAATGGGGTCATCATGTGGTTGCCTTACCTTGCCCCTGTCTTTTTCGGTGATAATAACTTTAGGGAAGGTGTTCGTGGACGCCTGCCCTTCATCAGCTGAACTGACATCCAGCCGCCTAACGTGATCCTTGGTGCCCCTGATGATTGGACCCCCTCCAGCGTAGCCACCTGCTATTGTGTAGATCGACTCTTCATCAGTATCCGAACTACTAACAAGTTAGGATTTCTTTTTGGACGGCTGCCCATGGTTCGTCTACAGGGTCACCTTAGACCTTAAAATTTAAGATTTCAGCACTCCTTTATCAGCCAGACAGTCTAACAGCCGCTTAAAACTATAGCAGTCGTTGGTGTCATGGCCAATGTCCTCATGGAAGTGGCAATACTTGTTTTTGTTCCGGTTTTTAATGGAACCTTTCATAGAAGCCGATTTCTCAATGGTTACCAGGTCTTTGATATCTATGAGGATGGAGTAGCAGTCTTTGTTAAACTCGTACTTTGGGAAGTACGGTTTAAATTCTTTCTTTTTCTTCAGGGACGGCTGTTCGAGTCGTCAGCCGCCCAGATCTCTTCTTTTTTAGCCGGCTGAGGTTGCCGACTCTCTTTTTTGTCAGACTTCTTGGAGTCTGACTGCTTATTGATGGAGCAGAGTCCGGTCGCCTGTATATAGGCTTCTGCCTCCATCAGCGCTTATTGGAGGGTGGCAACCTTCTTTCCGACGAGGTCGAACTTAAAGGTCGACCTGTCCTTCAGGCCCTTAAAGAAGTCTATATAAGCCACTTCGTCAGACAGCCCTTGAATCTGAATTCTCATCAGATTGAACCGCCTGACATATGACCATAGCCCTTCTCTATCTCCGTGTTGTATTGCACCCAAGTCAAGACTTGTTTTCTTAGTAGGGATATTCATAGAGAAGTTAGAAGCGAACAAGTACGCAAGCGTCTTGAAGCTATTGATGCATCCAGCTGGCAAGTTTCCAAACCATCGTTGGGCGACGCCCTTCAATGTAGCCGGGAAGCAACGACACCAGGTGGCGTCATCCAACCCCTGCAAGTACATGAGGTTGGCGTAAGCCATGAGGTGATCCTCACGGTTGGTGGTACCATCATAAGTACCTACCATAACATTTTTTAACCTTGGTCAGTTGTGATGTCTCGGTTATTTCCTTTGAGAACGCAGAAGGTTGTTCCCCAAGCTTTAGTAGACGAAGCTGCCAGTCCAAAGGTTGGACGTTTTGTGCCGCCTGACCCCCAAAGAGGGCCAACTGCATGTATGGTTGTCCATACGGCATGTATGGCTGCTGAGGCACATACGAAGCCGAATGGATTATTTGAGGGCCAGAGTAGACGAACAAGCCGCCTGACTGACTCTCTCGGTTAGATTGGGAATACCTCAATGAGGTATTCTTGAAACTGTCTGGGTAACTCGACGTTGAAGTCGACTCAAACAGTTGTTTGTTTTTCTTCTGCTCGATTAGCATCCGAGCATCAGAATATGTCTTTTTTGAGCCATCTGGCTGAACATGCCTCATGGCCTTCCTCTTCCCTGTTTCAGGGAATCGGATCTTGGAAAGATCGATCAAGGGACGGTTCCCCTCCTTTGGTTTAGGATGGGGAGTAGGCGCTCAGTCCTTGACTGGTTTCTTGGCTGACTGACCCCTGGTGGAACCAACCGTCCTTTCTCGATCAGGTCCTTGATTTCCCCTTTGAAACTTGTCATGAATTTCATGAGTTCGTCTCTAGTAACTAGGGTTGCGCCTTCTGCCGCCTGGAGTTGTCCAGACGGCTGTTCGGTTGGCTCACTTGGACCAACTTGACCATTGCCCCGTTCCTTTATTTAATTTCCAAGGGACGAGTGGGCCTGGTTCTGAGTGACCCGTCTACGGCCAAATAGGTTTCGACGTCAAAGTCTTCACCACTGTCCTGGTCTGAATAGACCTGGACTTCGGTCGTAGGCCGTTTCTCATTAGGAGGCGGCACAGACTCTTGTGAAGCCATCTTAGAAGTACTCTCCCCACAGACGCCGCCAAATATTTCGGGGTTTTCTATGTCCCTCGAGAGAGTTACAACACCAAGACTGGACTCCGAACGCCTGTACCTGCAAAGCAATGGAGACTCCGGTTGGGTGGAGTTTCGCCTCCGACGATCAAGTTAGAACGTGTTTGGAGAATGTAAAAAGTGCGGAAAGTAAAGTAGTATATCTTCTCGAATTCCGAGATCGGGAATATTCTCTGATGCAATAATTAATTATGCAGCAATCGTTGACTGCCTCGGTTTCTGAGTAAAGTCTCTCTCTTCTGTTTCGCAACTGATTGTGAAAGTGAATGTGTATTCCCTAGGTGGGAACATCTCCCTATTTATAGAGTCTTTGAATTCGTGCCACTATCCTAGGTTATGAAAATCTAGGATTGATGGACTGTCTCGGAAATTGGGCCTTAAAGGTCGTCGTTTTCCCTTGCTAACTCCGAGTGCCACGTGTCAATTGGTGAGTGGCCTTTATTGGGCATGTCATGAGGTGACACGTGTCCCATTCTGATTGGGCCACGTGGCATGGGTATTTTTACCCAAATCACTCAGTACTCATAAATTCATAATAGATGCGTATACGTAGTATCAAGTATAATATTATCCCTATATTCATTCCATGAACTAACTGTCTAACTAACAATACCCACATCTTAAATATGTAGATTGTAGATATTATGCATGAGTGTATTATAATATTAGTTGTCAAATAAATGGTTTGATTATAGGTGTAGCATAAATTTAAAATCCTATTATAATATTAAGAGATTTTGGGTTTAGGAATTTTGTAACAAATTATTATAGCAAAAATTGAATCAGCAACTTTAGTGTGTTACTGGCCACATGGTGTGGCGAGCTAATATGTAACCCTTGACGTGACTAGGTAACCCCTGAGCGACCAAGTAACCCCAAATCAAGTAATCTCTGACCAAGTAACCCCTGAGTCCCTGACCGACTGAGTAACCCCTGACTGACCGAATAACCCCTAACTGACCGAGTAACCCTTGACCAAGTAACCCCGACCATTATTTAAAAAACATATATATATATATATATATATATATATATATATATATATATATATATATATATATATATATATATATATATATATATACCTACATGGTGTGGCCAGCCACATATGAAAGTTTGTCAAATTAAATTATATACCATATGTAAATTTTTTATAAAATAGATATAATATACCTAAAATCATACAATAAAAAATTAGTATTATATCAACATAATTGGCTCACAATATACATATTTTAAAAACATAATTTAACAAAAGACTAATATAAAACATTTTAGAATCAATCAAAATCAATCCGTAGTATATCAAATAATCAATCAAAATTCATAATTTTGTGATCGATTTTTAATTAGCGGTATATCATTTATATGTATAGTATTCTGATAATAGTTTCTAGTCAATTATTTTTTTGGTGAAATATCCTTTTTTTTTAATGTTACATGTTTTTAGACTAAGATTGATGAAAAATAATCATATCACCTTCTATATATGAGTATATACAATTTTTATAAATGTATAATTATGTAAAATAATCAAATTCGAGTAAATGAAAACTATGAAAATGCACTTATCATAATTTCTTATTTAGACCACGTGTTATATAAATTAGTATATTTGAATGATATATGATTGATAATCTATATTATCAATAATATCATTAATTAACAAAACTATAATCTAAACTTGACTAAAATATGGAGGATATAAGTTATTATAGATTATTCTATAATATACAATATTATAAATCTTTTACTTATACAATTTGTAAAATTTTCTAGCTTCATAAAATGGTCAAGAATGCTTATAATTTTTAGCTATTCATAATCTATTATTGACTATCATTGTAGGAAAAAATATCACTTGTCAATCTTTTACCAAACTGTGAGAGATTTTTAATACATAGATTTTATATATAGAGTGACAAAATATAGGATAAATATATCTTTTCTATAAATTACATGTATCACTCCATATCTTTTAATAATATTCTACTTAATAATATATTAAATTTTATGAAAAAGATAGAATATTACATATTATAAAATATATATTTTAAGGAATAGTATACTTGAGTGATAGATGAGTGATAATCTATATATTCAATACGTATACATTATATTCCCTCAAAAAAAAAATAAAAAAAAAATAAAAACAAAAAAATTATTTCTTAGGATTATGTATGTAGGATAAAAAATTTATTTACTATAATGAAAGTATAAAAATATTATTCAACATCTTTTACAAAATTAATTTGCTACTTAATACTACCCTCGCTTTCCTGAGTTCTATCCATTTACAACTCCTAAGGTTTAAAGTGGAGATAGTATATTACGTAGTATTTTTTATAAATAAAATAATTTATAAAAATAGTATATTTGAGTGATAATCTACCTTTAATATATACTCAATTATATCTTTACTAAATTGTAATAGAAACTTAACTAAAATATTCAATATTCATATGTAAAATATATCAGATTTTATATATTATGAAGATTATTTTATAAAATGCAATCAATAGAATCTTTGACAATAAAATACATTCTAACAATAGACAGCTCAAAAAAAAAAAAATCCAGATAACTAAAACAGGGACGCGTGTCAGCTTTGAAGCTAGTGTACCCTATTTTAATATAGTATATATAGATAAGTTATTACAATTGTCAAAAGGTGTTTTTTTTTCTTATTGTCGACAAGTGGGGACAAAAATTCTTGAAATACAATGACACTAGGAACTTAGGAAGACTTCATTAACTTAACTTATGTATATTCGGGAAAAAAGGCATGAACATTAGCTAGTCGGATTTGAGCAACATTGTTAAATCCGGTTAACGATTTAGTTTCCGCTCAAGTTAAAATCGGTTTATTTGCTGCATCGGTTTGGGTTAGTTCGCTTTGGCTACATTTTATGAAGTTTCAAATCTAGTCGGGTATAACCAAGTCAAGTTGTAATTGCGAATCATGTCAGATTATGATTGAAACGACAGTATGTTTGGGTTTATATTAGGACGGGTTGTAATTATTGATGCGAGTCATATCCGGTTTCAATTGAAATGGGTCGAGTTGGAAACATATTTATTTGGATACAGCGGATTTGGAATCATAATCGTTTTAGGGCTTTTATGATTTTGTTAATCTTGTAGCAATAGGGGTGCAAAAATGAGCTTATACCATTTTAAACAACTCGCGAATAAGCTCAAAGTATTCACTAAGTAATTGAATAAACTTAAACAAAAATATTAGGCTCATTTACAAAACAAGCTTTACCCAAACAATTTTGTGTTCAACTCATTATCATTCACAAACATCTCATTTATCATTTGTCATTCATTAATAGCTCATTTATCAGTCAAGAAATTTATGAAGTCAACAATACAATCACGACCCAAACCCAAAATTCATTTCCCATTCACCAAGTTCATCATGCACATTATTTTATTAGGCCCATTAAATTAGGCCCATTAAATTTAAATTCTAATAATTCAAAAATAAAACTCCTTCATGTTCAAAGTCCATATTATATTTAGCCTTTTTTATTTGGTTACACTTTTTTTTTTTTTTTTTGAGGGAAATTTGGTTACACATTGCATTGTTAAATCCACCATTCAATCATAGGCTCTTACATTTCGTTGGTGCTCTTGATAGTTTCATTTTCTCATAAGATTTCATACAAATTTCAAGTCAAAGTCCATGCAATTACAAGAGTCATTCATCCTACATCCAAACCATGTGTTTCATAATCAAATTATTAAATGAAAAACTATGTGTTCCATAATCAAATTGAAATACTCCCCATCTATAGAATATATATGGGTCAATTGAAAGCTATTAGCCGAATAAAGTTAATATGTGATTTCTCTAAAAATTGAAAACGTTGCAATTATTGAAAAAAAGAGTAAACATTTGTCAATTACATCAATTTTATTTTTATTTTTTTGAATAGAATTACGTCATTATTTTAAAATATTGTAAGAGGAAAATTCTTACTGTAATTGATTTGATTGTGATGAGAACATCATGACTATATTTAGGCATTTGCCAATTAGATTAATAGGTTAACTTCAAGTTAAATTTGGATAATCTAAGCCGGGTTAATTTGGATTACGTGCCCTAAAATTCAAACAATCTCAATTTGTCTTGTACGTACTAATTAAGCTAACCCAATGGATATTAGTTCATTATTTAGTTTTATTTTATTTTTATTTAGAAAATGAATATTTTTTGTCATTGATAATGCTTTTATTTTCGTATATTTCTCAAGTTTTGATCAATAAAACCTACCAAATAATCTCATGCCAGACAAAGAAGAAAAGTCTAAATTGTTTTTTTTTTTTTTTTTTTTTTTTTTTTTTTTTAAATGTGAATGAATCAAGATCCAAATATATTTATTTGGTTGTTCAAATACCTTTGTACGTGAATAGTAAAATTAATCTCAAAGTATTTTGAACTTATATGTATCACTCAAGCTTAAACACTAACGACAACTATTATTAAATATTCTAGTCCCAATGCTACCATTGAAGATTTGAAGTAAATCACAAACTTGACAAAATTGAAATAAGGATAAATTAAAGCTCATTACACATTACACAACATATCGTGCGACTGTATGACTTGACCCACAGAGTTGTGGCCAAAGGTATTAGATAGTTTCCGCACCTTCTTTCATTCAATTTTACTTTATACCATTACTCCAACCTCACTAGAGCCCCATCACATGCACCATCATGTTCAAATACATTAAAGATGAGCGAATATAAAGTTGAATGTGGGTCGGGAAGACACGAAATTGGCCTGACTTATATTAACATGTGCCTATCGTAAGCCTAACACGATTTAAGAGGCACAATAATGTCTTTATTCCATTCTTGGTTGTCTTTTTTGAAATCTGACAAAATATAAATCGTGCATAAATTTTATTTATGAAAAATTGACACAAATCTAACACGACATGATTTCTCCTTAACTAATTTTAGACATGTTTGCAAACATCAATTTAGCTGGATGGATCATCGTGTAAAAACAAACTAGCAAAAGTAAAAAACAATGTACGATGACATACATTAGTTAAACGTCAATTTAACATGAAGAAACAACCGTGTGAATTATTTTTTATAATGATTGCCAAAACAACGTAAAGTTAAACATTTACCATAATGAAGAGGTGTATTAAATTGCCAACTTTTTCCCTCCATAATTACATATAATCTTTGTTTTTATGCACAATAGAGCAAACCAAGGAAAAAGAGAGAAACCGTGTGTAAAATAAATAAATTTTGTTTGTTTTTCAAAAAGTGTCCAACTAAGCAATGCCGCGTGGACTTTATAGTGTATTATGTTTGATGATGGTACTTCTCACTCGCTCGCTCAGTCACTCACTCACTCACTGTTTTTATGAATGGAAGCCAGAACTGCAAACTATCCTTATGCATTATCTAAAGGAGACAAATATGCATGATTCTTTTTTACTGTTTATCTCCAGTGAATATGTCTCTTATCTGTTGGCAAACAATCTTTATTTAACTACCCAAAATAAGGTTAGTAAAGTTATCTCGTCAAAAAAAATAAAAAAAAATAAAAAAATAAATAAAGTTATACTCTTATGTCTTAGGTTCTACATTAATTTGAAGATATATGTGTAACTTTGAAATAATGAAATATCAATGAGTTCTGCAAGTTCGACTTACTAATTAAATCGATGTATACCACCCCTTTCTCATGTAGCAATCGATTAAGAACAAAAGAAACTTTTGACCTTGTTTCATGAGCTTACATTTTTTAATTTATATTTGCTACATCAATTTTCATGCAAAAATATTTTTAGAAGGTCACGTACGTGTCCCAAAGAGGCAAGATTGGAATACAATCTTTTTGACAATCAACCTTTTTGATAAGCCAAAATAACCAAATTAGCTAAAAATCACTTTTTGGTGCTTAAATTATGCTGGATTAATTTCTAAACTTGTGGTACTTTTATGCATTTATTAGGTGGCCCCATAATACTACTAATAAGTACGTACATGATCACACTAATTAATATTGAAGATTGGCCTCATAGATTCTGGTAGTGTTTCTAATCGTGATGCACGAGTTTGATCTAATATTCTAACAATCCATATGTAAAAATGACGTAACATTTAGATAATGTCTACGCCCTAAGAAGTGTTTCAAACAAACAAATTAGATGAATTAAGAATGTGTACGAAGGGGTTTTATGAGCTCATTAATAAATTGTTTTGAAATGTGGATTTCCAAAGTGCAAACATTGTTTGCAATCCTTATTATATCTAGAGTAAGAACACAAACACCTAATTTTATGGCGTGGCCCTAAGTCAAGACTTGTTTATAAGAGGAGTGACGAGCGATTTTCCATACTAAAATTTTATGACAATAAGAGTAGTCCACAAACGTTATAAACCAGATACGATCAAGTTCCTACCAGTTTTCGGATGTGGGATAATGGTTCTCCACATGACCCCACACACATGGAAAATCTCTAACACATGAGCCTACCACATAATTGTTTCGAAAACCAGATATAGAAAACATTCATGTCTTCGTATCCTTGTTCAATTTACTTTTGCATTCAAAATGGTGCATGAAACTATGGTTGTCATTCAATTTTATTTTTTTTTCTTTTTTTGAAAGAATTAAAAATGAACAATTAAGATTTAATAATTTTTGAATAATTTTTAAATGTTATGAGTAATATTTATTAAAAATCAATTCAATTATTTCCTGATAAAAAAATTAATTTATTTTTCTGATTTTAACCTTATTAATAATTAAAACTGAATTTCATAAATTAGTTTGAAAAAAAAATTGAAAATTAGAATAATTAATTTTCAAAAATTTAAAATGAATTCCTAAATAAGGAAAATGAATTTTAATTAAGTTTAGCATTTAAAAATAATTCAAAATTCATTAAATCACAGCCGTCCAATTCTAAAAATTGCAGTATTATTGTAGAATTTTCACAAAATGGTAGGAAAATATATACGATGTTATCACTAATTTATTGTTTATATTCCTTTATTTGATCCTTTTATTACCAAATAATAATTTCATCTTATATAAAGTTCACAATATCATTATGGTGGGTGGTGTGGTGGTGGGTGAGGGAGGGACAGGAGGAGGAGGAGGAAGTTGTCAAATACGGGTTTGAGGAGGAGGAGAAGGAGGAGGTTGTCAAATACGGGCTTGAACTGCAATCGTTATCAAAAGAGAGGGTCCACTTTACAAAGAATTGAAGGTTTGATTGTCTTTCTTGATTTTAATAGCTATTTGTCCAACGACACCCAAAAACTTTAAATCACCTTACAAGAACTCAGTATTTCAAGCAACCTCAGAAAAATTTATCATGTAATTCAATCCTATCATGAATTCATGGGTATCAGCTAGATAAATACTTTATATTTCAGTTGATGCTTTGTGTCTTGTCATTTTCCTCATTTGGTCGAGGAAGTTGTAGTCTTATGAAAATTTATGCATTTCATCAATAATAAAAATTCGAATATATACGTTTTAGAATGCGAAGCATAATAAAAGAGATGTTTTTTTTTAACAATAATGAGAACTTATTGTAAAAGAACAAATATGTACGAAGTACTTGACTTTTAGTAGCACATCATCATAATGTTTATTCACAAATAACCTTGTGTCTTTTCAAGCATTTCATTATCAGGTAATAGCTATAAAAATGATAGTATATATGAACATGAGTGGCATAACATTCATGCATGGAATATTAGGCATTGCATGCATGATCAATACTTGTATTATTTCTTAAGTTGAAACCTCAACACGATTATTTCAATTTAATCTTTAATTTCAATCAATACTTGTATTATTTCTTAAGTTGAAACCTCATCACGATTATTTCAATTTAATCTTTAATTTCAATCAATACTTGTATTATTTCTTAAGTTGAAACCTCAACACGATTATTTCATTTTAATCTTTAATTTCAATGAATACTTGTATTATTTCTTAAGTTGAAACCTCAACACGATTATTTCAATCTAATCTTTAATTTCAATCAAGTAAGATATCAAGGATGTATAGGTAGGAGTGTTCGCGGTGCGGTTTGCGTTTTTCTCAAACTGCACCAAACCGCACCGTAAAATGCGGCTTGGTGCGGTCAGTTTACGGTTTAGCCACATTTTTTAAAAAATTATAAATATTTTTTTAAAAAAAGACTTTTTATTTATTTTGTGATTATTAATTTATAATTTAAATATTAAACTCTTTTTTTAACTTTTAAGTAGCTAATAGTAAAAAATTACATCATATTTTTAAGTTATTTTATATAATAATTAAAATGCGGAAACGAATCTAAGAATCCTAAAAGAAATTAAACTACAAAAATCTAGTCCTTTCGAACATTATCCTTCTTGTAGTTAGATTGTTTGTAGCTTCCAAGATCGAATTCAGGGTCATCTTCAGAAATAGTATAAAATTGGTATAACGGTTTGCGGTTTGACGGTCTAAACCGCAAACCGCATCAAAGTGTGGTTTGCGGTACGGTGCGATTTGGTCTAAAATGTTTTAGAAACCGCACCAAAACGTAAAAGTGCGATTTGGTCATTTTCGAAAACCGCATCGCAATTTTCAAACCGCAAACCACACCAAACAAGTTTGATTTGCGGTTTGATGCGGTCCAGACCGC
Organism: Chenopodium quinoa; assembly: GCF_001683475.1. Classification (NCBI taxonomy): domain Eukaryota; kingdom Viridiplantae; phylum Streptophyta; class Magnoliopsida; order Caryophyllales; family Amaranthaceae; genus Chenopodium; species Chenopodium quinoa. Next base: position 4,458,929 of record NW_018745170.1, on the reverse strand, counting down.
ACTCTGAACAGCCCTATGCATAGGGACCTTATTTATCATTCTCAAATCAAACACTATAAAACGTTACTTCTCCATATTTTCTCTACGTAGATGTGTTTTTCTTTTTCAAAACTCTCAACTAGAAGATGATTAAAATACATGCATTGCATTTCTTAATATCCTACGAAGTATAATACTAGAACGATAAAAAATTAATCATCTAGAATGGGGAGTTTGTGACCTAGAATAGGGATGCATGCCATGGCCGGGTCATATATAGGCCTAGAGGTGTCAATTCGGGTTGGGTTCCGGTCTAATTTTAAATTTAAGTCATGCTAAATTATTGTATTCATGTGAGTCGAAATTTGAATCGGATATTTTTTGGATTGGTTTCAGATCGGGTTGGGTCGAGTGTGGTTTTGACACCTTTATTGGCTTTATATATAGCCCCGGTGAATGGCCATCGTATTCAATTCCTTACTGTATTTGGCAAACATCATTGCACAGTACAATTTGGACAATTCCCAAGATTGTTCAAGTCTATAAAACAATTCAAAGCTTGACTTGTGCTGAAAATATTGTTGCACAACTAATGAGCTTATGAAAACTTACAAATTTAGTACCAAAAAAGGATATGTAATACTTTGAAGATTGTGCATTCAAAGTTTGCAACGTAAAATTGGTCCTTAAAGTTAATATTCTAACAAACTCGAAGCTTCCAAATAGTAGTACGTGCAGAGTAATAAGCTCTTACAATTATAACCTTTGAAATATTTTTGTAAGCATATGTGTCGAATTCATGTGTGTTAGAATTCATATGTGTTGAATACTCCATTGTACTATTTATGTTTCAACATAATGTTTAAACTTTTTATTTTTATTTTCCGACTCTTTAATAAATATTTAAGCATGCATAAATGTGATGTGTTGAATAGTGTAAAGATAGGTGGAATAATCTTGTGTATTCATTCACATTCAAGGAAAAACATATATACAAGTGTAGTACCTAAAGATACGGTTAGGAAAAGATATGCAAAGATCTTAACCTAGGCTATATCAAACATATCAAATATTCTCCAATATTCAATCCTAATACCCCCCGCCCTCAAGTTGGAGCATGTAAGTCAAGAATGCCCAATTTTCCAAGGAAGTAGTCAAATTGTTGCTTCCCCAACGCCTTTGTAAATACGTCGGCTAGTTGTTCCCTAGTCGACACATGAGTGGGAGCAATCAAGCCATCACGAATAGCATCACGCACAAAGTAACAATCGACCTCGATATGCTTTGTACGCTCATGAAAGACCAGATTCTGCGCAATATGTAACGCAGATTGACTATCACAAAAAAGAGGAATGGCCTTTGGATGGTGCACACCCAAACTCAACAACAACCCCTTTAGCCACTTCAATTCATATGTAATCGCTGCCATAGAGCGATATTCTACTTCGGCGGATGATTAGAGACCGTGTGCTGCTTTTTATTCTTCCATGAAATCGGGGATTGACCCAAAAATACCAACCAACATGTGAGACTATGCCGGGTGAGTGGACAGGCTGCCCAATCCGAGTCACACCAACCAGTCAAAGATAGCTCATTGTCTGAGCGAAGAAGAATACCCTGTCTCAGAGTACCTTTTAAATACCGAACTACTCTTAAAGCACACTCCCAATGCTCTTGCTGTGGCTCATTCGTAAATTGGGGTAATATGTGCACTGCATACGCCTGGACGAGTAACAACTAGATGATTAAAGAAGGCGACCTACCAACCGATGATACAGTTCAGGTCAGGCAAAACCGTGCCAGACGCACGACCAAGCCGGTGGTTCTGCTTAATCGGGGAAGATGTAGGCTTACTACCCAGCAGCCCTGCATCAGTGACAATGTCCATAGTAAATTTTTGTTGTGAAAGAAATAGCCCTGCAAAGCTACGAGCAACCTTAATACCAAGAAAAAAATTTCAAAACACCAAAAACACGAACTGAGATAGCCCTTAAAAGTCTTAATTGCAGCGGGATCATTACCCGAAATAATCAAGTCATCAATATATATCAACACATTCAATTGTACGTCCCCTTAGTGTAAGTGAAAAGGGAGTAATCAGAATATGACTGTAAAAATCCGTACCTTTTCAAGGCAGCGACCAATTTTGCAAACCAACACCTTGGTGCCTATTTCAATCCATGCAGGGATTTTTTTTTCCAGACAACAAACCATACCAGGTGAATCGAGGGAGCTTCATGTACACTTCTTTGTCAAGATCACCATGCAAAAATGCTTTATGATTCTTATGAACATCCATCTGATGCAACTCCCAGTTCTTTGAAGCCACAATAGCAAGGAAAGCCCGTACTGTAACCATTTTTACCACTAGGGCAAGTCTCATTATAGTCTATTCCTTCTACCTGATAATTGTCAAAGAGCACCAGTCGAGCCTTCAACCTTTCAATGCTACCATCTAACTTATACTTGATTTTGTACACCCACTTACATCACAATGCTTTCTTGCCCGGTGGAAGATACTCCATAACCCACGTTCTATTATTTTCCAAGGCACAAATCTCCTCATGCATAGCATTACACCACCCTTCATCTGTCATCGCTTCTCTGAATGATGTTGGTTCTTTCCCTGATGTAACTATTGCAATAAAGTTTAGGTGTTTCACAGAAAATTTGTCACAACTAATATAATGTGCTATAAGATAAGGCGTACCTAAGGGAGGTGAATATATAGGCTTAGATGAGATAGCAGATGGACTTTGCGTGAACACCGTGTGAGTGACATAATCTCACAGCTTGACATTAGGGAATTTTTCTCGAAAACCATGACCCAAATTTTCTGTTTCTGAACCCAAATTTTCTGGTTCTATCGCGTCCTCTGTGTGTACTGATTTAAGGAGCAGCCTGCACATCAGCTCCCTCTGAAGGAGGCATCACTGTTGGGCTCGTGACTGCTTCCCCTGCAGTAGACGAGTGCTACACCTGCTGCTGCTCGCGCACATGTTGTTGATGTTGTTGTGGGGCTACTGATGCTACTATGGGGCTGCTGTTATCGTAGGTGAAGGGAGGAAGGTGCAGCCCCCAGCAGCTCATCCTCATCACCATCACAGTCAATAAAATCTATACAATTCCCTACAACTGTTTGCTCAACCTCAGGCACAAAATTGGTAGCCTCCGTATCCAAATAGGGAAAACATTTTCAAAAAACTTCACATCCCTTAACACGAAAAATTCCTTGGTGTCCAAATCAAAAAGAGACCAACCTTTCTTACCAAAAGGATACCCTACAAAAATACACTTCCTACTTCGACTAGCAAATTTATACCATTTAGCACATTGATTATGAGCAAAACATAGAGAACCAAACATACGTAACTCTTTAAAAGATAGAGGATGCCCAAACAAGACCTCATGAGGAGTAGTTTATTTAAAATGCTAGACGGTGTTCTATTAATAACATTGGCAAAAGCTAGAACACATTCACCCCAAAAATCAATCGGCAAACCCCCTTGAAAACGTAAAGCCCGAGCACTACAAGAAAACAACTTGATTCCGACGGAAAAAATCCGTCGGAAACATCGGAAATTCCGTCGGAAAATGGTCTTTGATTCCGACGGAATTCCGTCGGATTCAGTCTGTCGCAAAACCCTTTGTAGGAAATTCGACCTTTTCCGACGGAATTTTTGTCGTAAGGCTAGTTTCCGACGGATTTATTTCTATCGCGCTTTTTTTTACTTTAATTGAAATTCCGTCGTAATTTTCCGACGGGAATTTCCATTAGAGTTGGAGAGGTTTTCGACGGAATTTTCCGTCGAAAGAGGTATATTCCGACAGAAATATCAGTCGGAAAAGTCAATAAAAAAAAAAAAGAAAAGAAAAAAAAAACAGCCCCACTCCTAACCCATAACCCACCCAGATCCACCACTGCCCACTCCTAACCCATAACCCACCGCCACCAGCAACCCACACCACCAGCCCACCCCCTACTCACGCATACCCCCCCCCCCCCGCCCCCATAATAACCACGCATACCCCCCTTCCCCTTACCCACCGTAAACCACCCACCTCTACCATAAACCACCCACCACCCCGTTAACCACCTACCACCACCAACCACCACCAAAAATTCGAAAACCCACAAAAATCACACAAAAAACAACCAAGCAAAAATAAATCAACAAATGTAAACTCAAATTAAACAGCGAAATCAAACATTAACCACACAAAATTGAAATTAACCCACAATAATAATAAAAAAAAAAAAAATTAAACCAAATTCATAGAAAGAAAACGAAGACATACCTTCAATTCCACCTCCAAAACCTCAAATTTGGGATTATATGGTTAAATTCGACCATAAAAATGCGAATTTGGGATTATATGGTTAAATTCAACCATAAAAACTCCAGATCTGGAATTTTTATGGTTGAATTTGACCATAAACACCATAATTATTCGTTTGTTGACGACCACCAGCCCACACTCCACCGTTTGTTGTCGAAAATTCGAGGAAAAAGGAAAAATCAAGAAGAAAAACAGAACGAAAATGGAGGAAAAGAGGAAAGAGAACGAAAAAGAAAAGAGAATAGAGAAAGGGAAGGAAAAGAGGAAAGAGAACGAAGGAGAAAGAGGAACAGAGAAAGAGAAGAGGAGAGGAGAGGAGAGAGAAAGAGAAGGAGAAAGGGGAAAGAGAGTGGCGAAAATGAGGGGGGGGGGGTTTGGGCTGTATTAGGGTTTGGGTTTTAAAGGGTGTTGTATTCTTTTTTTTTTAAATTAAGATTCCAACGAAAAAATCCGTCGGAGTGTGTATGTATTCCGACGGATTTTTATTCCGTTCGAAATTTCCGACGGAACTGTTGAGTTCGTCGGAAATATCTGACGGAAAATAATTCCGTCGGAATTTTCGATTTTTCCGACGGAATTACGTGTCCGTCGGAACCCTTCCGTCGGAAATAAGCTATTTTCTTGTAGTGGAGCAACATTTAGAATATGTTTATGTTTTCTTACAACCCTCCTGATTTGTTGGGGAGTACCCACACATGATGTCTAAAACAATATTCCATTTGCCAAAAAATAATCTTTCAAGCAATTAAACTCAGTTTCGTTATCACTACGAACAATTTTTAATTTTTGAGAGAATTGACGATCAATCATAGCAATAAAGGACATAAACATCCGAAAAACTTCCTTTTTTCAATCAATAAATAAACCCAAACGGCACAAGAAAAATCATCAATTAAAAAAAAATATCGAGCTCCACAAGAGGAAGTTTGGTTGTAAGGACCCCACAAATCACAATGAACTAACTCGAAATTCGGGTTGATTTATTTTCACTTAAGGGAAAACTATCTCTAGGTTGCTTAGCATGATGACACACTTCACAACCTTTATTTAAACTACATTTTATACCACTAAAAAAAAGGAAGCCACTTTACAACTTTCTCGGAAGGATGACCCAATCTACTATGCCAAATCTCCAAGTCAGCCGAACTATCCACCGAAATTGCTGAAACCGCTTACACCTTTGCCTCCTCACGCAAATAGTAAAGTCCATCCCGCCGATCACCCATGCCAATCACCTCCCTCGTTTGTTGGTCTTGTATGGCACATATAGATGAGTTAGTTATGACATAACACTTCAAATCGTAACTCAATTGAGAATCGTAATTAAACTACAATTCAATTTCGGAACAAATAAGACATTTCGGAGGGTAATTTTGTTCGTCAGTTTAACATCACCCTCCTTCATTGCTACAACATGTTGTCCATCAGGGAGTCCAACAGGATATGGGGGCACATCCTTAATATTGGTCAAGCATGATAAATTCCCTGTGACGTGATTCGAGCATCCCGTATCGATAATCCACTCACCATTCAACCGATTCGAAGGAGGGGGAGGAGTACCGAATGCCGCCACCAAAGACTACCACTTCTTGGCTGTGAAACCCGTAGGTAATTTTGAATTGGCCCCAAAAGTTGGTTCAATGCTAGAGGTAGTAGCATTAGCCTTCACAGTGCTACGACCCCGACCAGCAGAAGGAGGAACAACCTTCTCCTTCATTGCACCCTTAGAGTCTGCAGTAGGGGACCCGTATATCTCCAAGTACCAACCCGGAATACCATTAAGCTCAAAGCATCCAGAACTATCATGACCTCTCTTTTGGCAGTGAGTATAGGTCAGGGCTGCCTTCTCTGCTCGGCTAAGACGCAACCAAGGTCTCTGCTCCATATGACCAACAAACCCCGCCACCTCTGGCTTTTCATCCTTCATCTGTGAGATGCCTCTCACACGTTCATCTTGGGAAACCTGCAGGTATGCTCTGTTTAAGGAGGGTAGGGGATCTTGCGAGAGAATGTTAGAGCGCAGAGTTGCATAATACTCAGAGTTAAGCCCTAACAAAAATTGTTGCAAGCGATCATTCTCACTCCGCAACTCATGTTGTCTGTCCACACCAAAAGTACACTTCCCACATTCACATCCGATGAGAGGTTCATACTTGGAAAGATCATCCTACAAAACCTTCAATTTGCCAAAATAAACCGCAACGGACATTGTCTTCGGTTGCTCGCATCTACTGATTTCTGCCTTCAATTGTTGAATACGTGGACCATTAACCACACAAAACCTCTCATTTAAATCATCCCACAAGCGTTTCGCATTATCATAATTTGAAAGCAAATATTTCACTTCCGGATCGATTGTATTCATGAGCCATGAAACAAACATAATGTATTGTCACCCAATCATCTTTAGTAGCGGGTGGTACAACATCAGTAATGGTTCCATCAAGAAACCCAAACTTACGGCGAGACGAGAGAGCTACATAAATCGCATGAGCCCAATCATCAAATTATCAAGCTTTAGACGTACAGGTGTGATAAATTCCCCTGGCTTATCTTGTGTGCCTAGGTAGAAGGGGGAATTCGGTTCATGTTTTGGTGGTGGTGGTGGTGTTTAAAAAAACCGCTCTGATACCATGTAAAAAAAGATAGGCAAAATAATATTGTGTATTCATTCACATTCAAGGCAAAACATATATACAAGTGTAGTACCTAAAGATACAGTTAGGAAAAGATATGCAAAGATCTTAACCTAGGCTATATCAAACATATCAAATATTCTCAATATTCTATCCTAATAAATAGTTCATGTGAGTAAGTGTGTTGAATGCTCATATACAGAGTACTATTTAACTTTCGAAATAATGGCCAAACTTTCTAGCTATATCGATCTGTTTAAACTTAAACTATTTATCTATTATAATATATATAAAAAAAATAAAAAAAAAACAAAAAAAAAACCTTAAACTATTTATTGGCCTAGGAAATGCCATGTGCCATTGCATATAATTTGAAATTGTTTTTATTATTTCAATTAGGATATATATTTTGTATTTTACCACCTCTTAAAATCCATTTTTTTTTTTTTTTTTTTTTTTTTGACATAACTAGTTTAACTTCTACCCTAGCTTGTCCATATATATATATATATATATATATATATATATATATATATATATATATATATATATATGTAGAAGAAAAGTCCCGTTAAGTACATGTCACGTCTATCATTCTATCAATACCATTTCACTACTGTACTTTTTTTTTATTATTCAAATTATTTATCTTATTAATTTAAGTTATCATCTTGATTTTAGTGAAAAAAAAATGTTACCATCATTTCAAATTAAATCAGGATTACATTGATAAATAAAAATATGAACAATATGCCAATATGGACCGTTGTCACAATACAATAAAGAAAAGAAAGAAGAAGAAAAATGGTACAAGATGTACTACTACAAGCTAGCTAGCAAACAATCATAGGGTGTTTGGTTTAAGAAATTTCAATGGTTAATCTTCCAAATAAGCTGGAGGAAATAAGATTAGTCAAATGTCTGTTTTGAATTTTACTTATATTCATATCCACAATTATCAATTTCTACCACCGTATCAACGTTTAATTCGTCATACTCAAAGTCATGAACTTTTCTTTCTATGTCAATTTTCATCATTTTAGTATCAAAACTAATCATATATTCTAAGGATTAGTCATTAGTGGTATCCTACTAATTATAAGCATAGTTAGTTTGACAAGTAACTAGGACACGTTTGTGACACAATAAATCTATCTGTCTCACATCTTAAGGATGTAGATGTTAATTAGATGGTGTGGAAGAGACAATAGATCGAAAAAAATAGGGTAATTCCTAATATATAATTGATATATACCTAATTGTGTATATCAATAACATGCTTGTAAATAAGGGTGAACTTTGTGTTCAATTTTGATGTTCAACATTTGATTCCATAAGTGCAACGTTTGGTACTAATATTTACAACATTTGATTTCAATTCATAAGTAACTAATAGAATGGAGGGAGTACTCTCTCTCTCTCTCTCTCTCTCCCTTTTTTTTTTTTTTTTTTTTTTTTTTTTTTTTTTTTCAGACGCTTTATATATCCATTTGTTACTATCAATGCACAAGCCTAACAATTAATATATCTAATTATCAATAAGTAAACATTAAAAAAAGTTGATATTATTAAAATATATACGGAGTAATATATTGAGACGATTCAAACATGATCACACATGATATGACTATGTCGTATCATTTTTATTTATTTCTTTTTGAAGAAAACTATATTCTATCATAATTAACTATTAATAACAAAAAAATAGTCAAAGCTAAGTAAAGTTTGTGAATAATATTGAAGTTAAAAATGTGTCAATTAAAAAAGAATAGAGGAAATATATAATTATAAACAATTAACTTCATCAAAAAAAAAAAATGAACAACCTTAACCATAGTTTTTAAATAATAATAATAATAAAATATATATAACTAGCTTATTCGTATATTTCCTTTTTTTTTTTGAAAAAAACTTTATCAGATCATATATATTCACAAGTAAACAATTCTTTCAAAACTTTATTTCAATCTTCCAAACAAAAAAAAAATTAAAACTACAAGACTAATTGTACTCAATCACATATATGCCATTAAAAAAATGAAATAACATTCTTGCAAACCAATAAAGAAATATTCAAAATATATCATAGAAGTATAATACAACAACTAACAACAACGCCTTAGTCCCAAAATGATTTGGGGTTAGCTAAATGAATTTTCATAAGGAACTGATCGATAGAGAAAAATGGATATAACAAGATAGTCAGTTGATAGAGTTTGAAAAAAGGTGTGTAAAGTGAGGAAAATAAGACACTCAATAAGTAACAATTAAGAGAGATTTAAAAGAGAATTGAGAATAATATTCATAAAAATTCAAGAAAGTTCTAAAGAAGTGGTAAAAACGTGTGAGTAAAAAAATATAAAGGTTTGAGAAAACTTTAGCAAATGAAATCAATACAATTCATATGACACGAATTTGAAAAACTAATAAAAATACTAAGATAAAATAAATAAAATATTTATATAATCAAGACACATTGACATGAATTTTATGATATAAAAAAAGAAACTAAAGAGCAACCAAGAGTAAATATTTTATCAAATAAAAATGATTTATTGAACTTAATTTATAACTTTAAGTACCATACTCACTAAGAAAAATATTAATAAAAGGAAAAGAAATTGAAAACAATTACATCTGCTGAAACCTCATGGTATTTAAAGAAAAAATGTGCATGCATTTGACGACAACAAATTATTAACATGCAATCCATAAAATTTCATGATTTCAAAATTATGCATGATTTATTTTAATTTTATCTTCATATTATGTATTGGACTAATAAATAATTTTTTGAAAAATATCGACGTTAGTGTAAGATGAAGAGAGCATGCTACATACTTAAATTGTTCATGTTAAAATGCGTCATCTTCAAACTGTATATCATATATGCCCTATCAATACACCATAGTTTCCAGCATCATTAATAATCACGAAACATTTTTAACTTAATACTCCAAATATTTATTAATAGGCATGGGTTCAAATCCATATGTTTATTTATAGGATAACCTATATTATATTAAGGATCTTGCTTAAAAAACATTCTGGGGCGTTAGATAAGCAATTAAAATATTACCTAAAGTGGTACTAATTTGGAAATACGTGACAAAATCACGCATCGATCGGTGTAATTAATGGTCATTTTAGTTTAATATTTCTACTTTTAGTTATCTTATCTAGCACCCCCAGAACGTTCCCTAACTTTCGCCTTATATTAAAAGACAACTTAAATCCCTAACCAATTGTGTACAGTGTGGTTTGAAGTCTTTGAACCTAAAAAAGATGTCTAAACTTATCATATTTCTTAAATCTGATGATAATGTTTTTGATTTTTAGACATTTTCTCCAAAGTTTATTCCAAAACAATAACTATTGAGTAAATTGCCAAAATTGGAAGGAATAATTTTGTTAATTATTAATCAATATACAGTATACACCATTATTATCACTTCAGCCTTTTACGTAATCAGCAGTGTAGGACACAACAAGAAGTTGGGTAGAAGATGAAATAGTTTTTAGCAAAGCGTGTAATCGTATAATTGGAGAATTATGGATTGATTAATTATATTCGAGTATCACCAACCATTGACATTATAATAAGTTGGAGATAATGGTTCTAAGAATTAATACTAGTATTTTTCAACTTCAATCTCATAAAATAGCGCCTATATAACTATGTTTTGATGGTCAAACTTTAAAAATTTTGACCAAAAATCGTCATTAACATTTAGATAAATCTAGCATTTGATATTTTTTAAAACTAGTCTCAATATTTAGTTTTATAATATCAGCTTTCTACAACTAAAAATAAATTTTAATATATAATTAAAACTATTAATTGTTAAAGGTACGTCTAAAATAATACTTTGTAAAATAAAAGACATTATATTATGATATAGAAGAAGTTTTAGATGACCTTGTTTAGCAAGATCCATGGCCTATAACTAACCATATGTCTCCCAACTTTGGTTGTGGCCTGGTTCGGGGTACACCATGGGTCGTAAGTCATAGCCATGGCCACTCGGCCATGACATTACGTATTTCGTCTTTATCATTGTTTGTTTTGGCATGATCCTGAGAGGCTAAGATCAATTAAAATTTCAAATTAACACTTTCAAACTGAACAACTGCTAAAAATTTTGCGAGTGCATTTATAATTAACACACATTTGATACTATCTTCGTTGTACAACTCTTAAACTTAAGCGTTATAATATACTAACAAATAAGATTTACGTATAAAAGCTTTACCTTGTTATCTTGAGGTTATACATATGACGAGACCATAGAGGTAGGTCTTTTCAGATGCCCCAAACAAACTTGATGTTTAAGGGACAATTATTAAATTAAATCATCTATGGAGTATCACTTTTTCTAAAATAAAGTTAGCTAAGCTTTACGCTGAGAGAGATGTAACTTTTATTAGCGTCCTAAAATCCTTACATAATGATTAATATTAGATTAACACTCTTTCTATTCTTCCATAATATTCTTGAATAATTTGATATATTTTTTTTTTCTTTTTACATAATAGTCTGGCTAACTCCCTTGTCCCCTAAAAGAGAAAAACGCCATGATCCTCCTTATCCTAAATTAAACTTTATTATCAGGAAAAAATAGTAATAATATCTGTTATCCAATTTACAGAACTTATTATACATATCAAGATTTGTTTGAAGTGGTTATCTAAATAGAATAGCGCTTATCTCAATTAATATAATGTCAACTTATAAGATTAGTAACAAGCTACTTCTGGATCAGAGAACCTAAGTGTTATAAAAAAAAAAAAAAAAAAAAAAAAAAAAAATAAAAAAAAAAAACTGTTATAATGAGAATGGTGAATCCTAATTGAAAATTCATAAATTTTCTCTTTTTAAGAAGGAAAAATTTGTAAAAATAATCCGAACTTTTGCCCGTTCGCTCAAAATAATCCCAACTTTATATTATTTTTAAATAATCCGAACTTTGAGGGTCATTTGCTCAAAATGGTCCTAACCGGTCACCCAACCTGCTATAGCAGGTTAAGGTGACACGTGTCACCATGTAATTGGTTGAAACATAAAAAATAAATAAACCTAGCCCCACCCACTACCACCCTCCCCACCACCAGCCACAGTCCCCTCCCAGAACCCCCCATTTCTGTCGGCACCCAGACACCCCTCCCTCGTGCCAAATGACTGAGGGAAAAAAGATAGCTGAAATGACGATGAAATTGGTCGAAGAAATTCGACGACAACGTCTTGAGGATGATTATTAGGACGAAGATTAGGGCATTGCGAGTCTGCGAGAGAAACCTAGCGAGGACAAGAACAACATCGAGCTGAGATCGAGAATTTCTCGTCGATCCAGACGACGGCGACTCATTGAAGGACAACAACCACAAATCCAACCAAGTTTCTCTCTAAATTGCTCTAGATTCTTCGCAATCAAGTCGCAAAGCTCTGTTAAAGCTTCCGTTGATTATTTTTTAGGGGTTTTGGGGTGATTTAAGGTTGGAGGTTTGGTGGGTAGGGGGAGGGGCGTCACCGGCGTCGGAGCGGGGGAGGGGTGTCTGGGCACCAACGGGGACCTAGGCTAGGCTTTAGGGAGGGGGCTACCGGAACGGTGGTGGTGGTGGTGGTCGGTGGGGTTGCGTGCGTGGGTGGGTGGGTGGGTGTTGGGTGTGGGATTTTTTTTTTTTTTTGTATTTTTTTTTAAAATAATTTTTTTCAACTTATAATGTGCTAACACGTGTCTAAGAAAAAAAAAAACCTCTTTAACAGGTTATCGGTCACTTAGACCGATGAAAGCGAATGACCCTCAAAATTCGGATTATTTAAAAAATATTAAAAGTTGGGATTATTTTGAGCGAACGGGAAAAAGTTGGGATTATTTATACTAATTTTTCCTTTTAAAGAATAGTTAAGTATAAGAGGATTCTCATTTTATTTGTTAGAATAATTTTGTTAATAGTAATCTTGTAATTGTCATTGTAATCGTGTGCACGTGGGCTTATTTTCGCACAACAATATTATTCATCAAATGTATTTTGCGTAGTAAATGATATTGTAAAATCAGAAAACGAATTGATATGTGGGTTGAATTATTTGATTATATAAATGTTGCGACGTGTTTAGAACACTAGTTTAAAAGCAAGTTTCACCCTGACAATGGTGCAATCGGTATAGGCGTTGCCCTCCTCCCCCCAGATTTAATGGACACAGCGATCCCCTTTAATGTGTGCACTCAAAAAGAGGAATTAGGAACTCGCAATATGCATGCTCAGAACTTAGTTGAGGGAATATAGATTTTAGACGAAGAAGGAGAAGAATGATTTATGTGTGTTTCAAAAGCAGCCCCAAGATCAGTTTTTAAACTAAGTTGAAACCGTAAATGAAGGAGAAAATCAAGGCATGAAATTATTGGAGCAAAAATCAAGCGAAAATTATGAACGTTACCTAGTAATTAAAAGGTTGTGATGAGGGATTCGTAACTGAACAGTCTCATAAAAAATAGACCATTAATTACGATGTGGCCTAAATGGGTAGGCACACCACCCTTGCACGTGTTATGGATGAAATCGACTGAGTGGCGGTGCACGCGCGGGGATGCCCCCTTCTAGCCCACAACACAAGGAAAAACACGTCAACCTATTAGTAAACACCCACATTGAACAAAAGAAAACTTCTTTATCTCACTAATGTGGGACAAATCACTTTTCACTAAAATAAAGTTTTCTTCCTCTACATCTTTGCATTTTATCCAATATTTTGAAGAGGCAAAAGTTTGTATGTTTCATAGAGAGCCACAAACGATAGATGAGTAGTTGGGTATGCCTATTCGATCCTTATTTATTAGCTTATACTCTGATACTTTGTGAACTAGGTTAATATGCATCAGATTTTTAAAGGGACCTAATTTAAGTTTAGTACTCAAAAAGATAGTGTGTATACAGCGGCGGACCTGCCTTTGTGCCTGGTGGGTCAAATGACTCACCAGGGCCCAAAAAAATTATTAAGTTTCTTAAAAAAAAAAATTAAATAAATAAATTAGTTTGTTAATTATTGTGATTATTATTTTAGGTCAATTTTAAGCTTGTTAATTATAAGTTAGTATTGTAATCTTGTCAATTTTCTATTTGGATGATCTTTGTAAATAATTTTTCTTAGGAATTTTGGTAAAAATTTTTTTTTACATATTTAGTTATCGATTGTGACTCACCAGTCGGAAATTCCTGAGTCCGCCACTGTGTGTATATGAAACTTGATCCTAGATTTCGATATCATCCTTAAAATTCAACTAAGCATTAGCAAAATGCTTGGGTGTCCAATTTCTCGTTCCTCACGAGCCCAATAACATCAACGGATTCTCACCCAACAAGGGGCCCACACATTTGGGCCTATTTAATTTAATTATTTAATTCTATATTTAAATAAAATTAGGTTTTAAATAAATTACTTCAATGGTCAATACCAACGAGTGGCCACGTCAACTAGCAAGTAGTTGTAGTTAAGAGAATAATGTTTGAGTTGAGTTGTTAATAACTTTACAAGTCCAAACTCGGCAAATAGTCGGTATCCGATGAGATGTCTTATTTGGCAAAGTTTGGCCAAGTGGAATTTTGTACATGGAGAAAATTGATACAATTGTTCTAGTAATGCTATTGAGAGTAGTCATCTACAATTTCTCATCCAATAATTATTAGGTTAGCATATTGTAGATTAGCTCATGATGAAACATGAGGTAGGTTAGCAAGATTTTGTCTCGACCACGGATTAAATACCTATATCAACTTTTCACAATATTTCTATTTTCAATTTTATAAATCAAAACCACTTATAAATTATTCAATAAACATGACAATGTAAGTGAAATCTCAAGAAAACAAGTAATTAAGGTGATTTCTTAGTTCCGTAGAATTTCATCCCACTTTTCATTTTGTGTCATTCTACAAAATTCTTCTCATTTTAGCATATTTCATTTTTGTTATCTATGTGCATTAAAAATTGTGTAATAAAACAAATATGATAAATAAAAAGGAACAAAGAAAAAACATTAATAGTCAAAGTTTTACGATTTTGGCAATTGCAAACAAATAAAAAAAGGGGGGGGGTTAAAATATTACAAAAACGGTAGTAGTGCATCACATCAAGTAGGAGAAAAACCTTATCATGTGTGTTTAATAATTCCTTCGTTTTTTTCAATCGCAATTGTTCTGACCCAACCTTGGATGGTCAGTCAGTCATCAGCGCACATTTCTAAAACCTGAAGGGAAATTCTCAAATATAACCCCCAACTTCTGCTACGCACCAATGGTGACTTCCTTTTTTTTTTTTTTTTTTAATTATAAAATGACCTTAGTTAAAAATTTCATCCCATTCATAACCTTATTTCATTAAATATTAACTTTGGTTATATTTATATTTTTAAAAAAAAAAAAGAAAAATTAAAAAAATTAATCCCAACCACCAAAAATCAACCACCACCTGCCCAGCCACCATCTCCCTTCCGGCGACTCTACCCAGGTTCCTCCGATCACCGACGGCACTACCCAACTTCCCCTGACCGCCGGTGACCCTACGCCAACTCCACCTCGACCACCGCCAAGCCCTAGATTCCCAAATCCCCGCCCACAACCCTCCTTCCCTTTCCTCCTTCTCACCGTCACCACCACTAGATCGTCGAACTCAGAACGACCACTGCACCCCCAGACCGCCGAACCCAAACCACGACCAGCCCCAGACCACCAAACCACCGATCTCTCTCTCTTTCTTCTCCGCCCTCTCCTCCATCCTCTCTCGATCTCTTTATCTTCTTTGATCTCAGCCCAAAAATCAAAACCTCAAACCCTAAACCCACCACCCCTCCTCAAGACCTCGACCAAAACCTACCCACAGTGAGGCGGCGAGAATCGAAAGTCAGAGGAGAGAGAGTTGTGTGGTTAGGGTTCGGGTCTAAGCGGAGGAAAGGATGGAGGGATGGTTCGGCGATTTGGGTGGGAGGTGTCAGCGTTTCAGATGAGGGAGTTTGGTGGCTCCGGTGAGGGTGGAGGTGGTGCTGGTTAGATCTAGTAGGGATGAGAGTGGAGGTGGTGGTTGGGTTGGTGATTTTTCTTTTTTTTTTTTTTTTTTCAAAAGCTAACCATAGTTAGTTTTTTTTTTTTTTTAATTAATTAACTCTTATTAATGTTATAAGTGAGATAAGTTTTTTAATTGGAGTCATTTTGTATAATAAAAAAAAGGGGAGGTCACCGTTGGTGCGTAGCAAAACTAGGGGGTCATAGTTGAGAATTTCCCAAACCTAAATTGTTTATGTCATTTTTACTCATTTTGGACTATATATATTATATAAGTTAAGAAAAGTTTATGTAAGAGTTAATGAATTCTGATGATTGGATAAGTACAAGAAAAATAAGTTCAAAATATATTCAAATTGGTTAAAAAGGACTACTACTCAAGTTTAATTTTCAACGAAAATAAGTTCAACTTAGTGAAAATAAGATAAATGATCATTGGTCAAGCACTATTCTCTAATAGCAAAATCCTTCAATTCAAGGGAAGTAGAATAGCTTTAAGTGAGGGGCGGGACAATAGTTTCGTAATGGAAAAAAGCTTCCATTTTTAATTATAATTTCCCTTTTTTTTTTTTTGGGTAAAAAAAAACGAGAGAGAAATAGCTAAGAACGCCAATTAAAATCATTATCATCTACTAAGTATGTATTCAGTGTGAATGATAATGCATGTTAGTGTGTGTGTTAGAAACGTGAAAAGAGGACTCAATATTAAGTCCACTGAAAAGCACATTGCAACTTATAGATTGGTCATTCTTTCATCAAAAATAGAAATTTATTAAAAGTATTATTTAAAAAATAAAATAAATAACAAATAGAAGGTTAACGAATTTATCACTTAACACACGAATCCACCATTTCAACATGATTACTCGGCGGGATTTTCACTTCGTCCGACCAATTTAATTCTTTTAAAAGCAAAAAGAATTCCAATTAAGTCATCTCTATTTTGACCTGTTAATAACATTACTCTAACCAAGCTTAAGCTAATGATCTCAAAACTAATTTAATTATGTGGTCAAGTCTTACTAACCACACCATTAGTCTTCTTTTATCAATATTAGTTGAAATATGTTGCTAAAAGATGATAGATCAAATCAAATCAAATCAAATTTGAAAAGGTTTAAAAAAAAAAAAAAAAAAAGGCTTCATATTTCACTTGGGTAGTTTGAGAAAATATAAAATGGTCTTGGATAGCAAGGAGGAGAGTTTGCTCCACTTATAACTTCAAATAAGATTTCATATTATAACTAATTAGTGATTTTAGGAATATCTCTTCTAACTAATAAGGTGATTTATTTTCCTCTCATCTTTCTCCAATGTGTGTGACATCATATTGCACGTGGACAACAATGGGGTTCAACACTTTGTAACTGATGATTATTTGTCGATGGCTTGATGATTATAGTCTAAATGTTGAGAAAATCTAGAGAGCAAATATAATAGTGTAGAAAAGAGAGAGTTTTATAAAAAGAGAGAAACTAGAATATCTTATAATTCTTATTACATAATGAAGATCTTAATATGTAATATGCACGTACAACACATGGTTCTTGTCAATATGAATAGCTGACTGATTGTCATACTAGGATTTCACAAGCTTTCAAATCATCATGCTTCCTAGTCCTTTAAGTTCTATGCTCTAACAACCTTTTAATCTCAGCTGCTGTTAGCTAGGCGTGCTACTCAGCTATAATAGTCCACATTCAACTAGTGTCAATAGAAGACTAGGATACAAATCTTTGCTTCTTAGAGTTCCAAGAAACATGAGAATTACCAAGAAGCATTACATAGCTAGCTAGTAACTAATCTCCTGGTACATATATAGGCAAGAGGCCTAGGCTAAATCATAATATGCTTGTAGAGTAAGTTGAGGTGCAGCATGTGTAAGGGTGCGACTTGACCAATTGTACTAGCAATGTATCTTAATGCACGGTTTTAAATCGTTTTGGTGTTAAACCCTCCGTTTTTAGTTTTGGTGTTAAACCCTCCGTTTTTATATAAATTGACTTAGAGTTTGCACTGCATAGGAAAGATCAAGCATATACTGAGTCAAGATCAATCCTAGTGCGAGTTTTTTAGCCTAAATATTAAATATAACCTAGAAATAACCATTAAGGATTTCCTAAATTAGTAAAATTTAAATCAGGTAACAGAATAATATATATGTCAAATGAGAAAAACTAAGAATATTAGTTACAATTGTAATAAAAAAAGTATGGTTATTGATAGAGTATAAAAACATATTCCTAGGCCTCAACCACCAACTTAAGCTTGGAGTATTAAGCGCTGGGTATAAGGAGCGCCCATGTTGCATCCACACTTCAAGGTCAATGGGCTCTCGTGTGAGGGGCGTGATAGAGTATAAAAACATATTCTTGGGCCTCAACCATCAGCTTAAGCTTTTGGTTGAGTTGGTCATTTAACAGTTATAACTCTTCTTCTAGTTTGCTATATTAGTAGTGTTCATATTTGCTAGAATCTTGTAATAAACATCCTTTTTCTAATTTGTTTATTATTAATTAGGTCTAATACCAACTTTAATTTTTATATATTGAACCAATTTCAGATGAAAGGGTGAATCATTGTAGAAGCCACGAAGTATTTTTTTTTTTTGTTGAAAAGTAAAATATCTTAACTACGTGGATACAAAGTTCTATTTTTTTTTTTTTTTTATATTTACTTGACAAAAAACCTCCACCCTTTGAGCTTTACACTTAACTAAAGTTTTTATGCAACATTTTCCTTAAGTTGATAGTTGTTCTTGAAAAAAAACAAGAGATCTAATTTAAAATTCTAAACTTATAAATTGAATAAGAGGAAAAATATAACTTTAGAATTTTTTAATACGGAGTATTAATATTGACTTAAAATAGTTTCATGCACCTAAACCAAGCTTATTATTCTAGAATAAAGAAAAACGGTGTAGGATAGACTTAAAAAATCAAAAGTCTACGAAATTTCTAATTTCCATACCCTTTATTTGAAAAAAAAAAAAAGATGTGAAAACCCAAAAATACCCCGAGACAGCCACTTCTCTACTTGGAAAAATATCACCACCCAAAGGCCACGTAAACCCAAAAAAATGGGCAAATTAAATACTAGATGACGTCATCCAAGACTTAGCTTACGTAATCCTGACCCAAAAACTTTCTTCCCGGGCTATTCCTTAATTTTCTACATACACATAATGACTATATATATGTACATCACTTCATGTACTTTGCTAACCAAAATATTCTTATTTCGCAATTCACACTAGTAAACCAACACTACTTCATCGTCTCTTCATTTTCTCTCTCTAAAAATAAGAATGGAAGGTAGCACTAGCGATATTGTAATGTCATCACCCGTTGGAGGGGGAGCATCACCGTGCTCCCCCCAGTCTCCGAACTCTCCTCCTTCTTATGGCCACGGTCACCAGACAAGTTCTGGTAGTCCGCCGGTTGTAATGAGCCCGTGTGCAGCTTGTAAGATCCTTCGACGTCGTTGTGCTGACAAATGTGTGTTGGCTCCTTACTTTCCTCCTACAGATCCCCTCAAATTTACTATTGCTCATAAGGTCTTTGGTGCCAGCAATATAATCAAGTTACTCCAGGTATACATTCTATATCCTTAATCTTTATAAAGTGATGTTATATGGCTTCAGCAAATCTCATTTCCGTTTGTATAACTTTTAATCTCTCTATTCTTATAATAATCAATAAACTATACCACATATTATTATTATTATTACACAAATTCTTTTATGTGGCTGACCACACGGTTATAGGAGTTACTTCGTTAGTATTATAGGAATTAATCGATCAGTTTTAAAGGGGATACTATTCTTTATCAGTATTATATGAGTTACTCGTTCAATGTTATTAGGGTTACTTTTTAAATTTACAAGCGGTCACATGGTGTGACCAGCCGTTCACAAGACGAGTTATTATTATTATTATTATTATTATTATTATTATTATTATTATTATTATTATTATTTATTGTTGTTTTTTTTTTTTTTGACGAAATTTATTGTTGTCATTGTTAAAAGTTATACAGTAATAACCAGTAAAATGTTTTTATTACTTTATAAAATAACAACTAAATACTTTTAAAAAATATTAGAGTCAAACTCGTTTCTTGAAATTAATCCAAAGTCAATTATAATATATAGTCTAGTCGACAATGGCGGAGAATACATTAGCATAGTCACTAGGGCATGCAAGTCAAGGCGCTGCCATTGACGGAAGGTTCTACAAAGGAAATTGTAGAGGAGAACCACAACTATTACATGTTCAATTTTCTAAAACACATGTTGGTTGTTAATCTTTGTAGCTAAATACCCCATTTGTCTAACTAAAATTGTATCATACCCTTCAATTGTTTTTTTAAAGAGTTGGTTCACTCTATAGCATGCATTTTATTTGGAACTTGGATTAATTAGTATAAAGGGGAAAAAAACTACTGTGAAAGGAATGAGACAAAACTCGTTGAAAAATCCATTTGCAGGTATATTGGACAATCTTAATTGGACTGAGGAAGTAGTATGTATTACATTACCACTTGCCATCAAAAGTAAATACATTATCGAACGATGAGAAATTAACTATTTAGAAAATTCTGCATTCTTTGTATTCATCATCAATATGAGGCCAGAAAGTTATAAGATCGAAAATTCATTATTCCATGTCTATCTCCATGCCTATCAATCTTGGGTTAATAAATGAAAATGAAGGCAGTATTAGTAAAGGATAAGATCATAGAAAACTAATAATTCTTTTAAAAAATTAACAGGAAGTAGAGAAGAAAAAAAGAAAAGTTTGATTAGACAAAAATATACTAATTGTTTGACAAAGGAAATAAGTAATTATTTTTTTAAAGCGAATAAGTAAGTAATTAATTTATTGATCAAGTATAAGCTATAAACCTGAACCCCCTAAGCTAGGGAGCTAGATATTAACTATTTTAGATAAAATTTGTAGCATACATTCAAATTTTGATAGCTACTACACATTATTAATACAAGGTCCTAGGTTGGTAATCCTTGACTAATAAAATCATATGATCATATTTATAAAGTCATATTTATACATGAAATTGTGATAATGAAATTCACTTTTCTTTTTTAAAGTAAAATCACAAAGTCAAAATTACATACTTTACCAATCAAAACATGCATAAAAAAGCATGATTAATGATAAAGCGGGTTAAAATTCTACTGGTTAACATAAATATTTATTTTTCTTTGATGAATAATATGTCAATCTCAAAGAAATAATTGATTACAAATATAATAATATTTTTCACAGTAAACGAGGAGGATTTGAGACCAATGACAAGGGAACACATAACCCACTAAACGGTATCAAGTGTTAATTTCATCATGCAAAATGGTCAACTCGTCCTATCACTTTAATCAAAACTATATACTAAAAAAATAAAATTATAAAAAAAAAAAAATGTATCACTATTATAAACTATGTGGGTCAAATAACCATGCATATTGTCCAAGCATTTACAACCACAATCCATAAAAGATTAAAAGTACATTGTCCTTATATACGCGGGCACCTATAGTTGTGCACTTGCATTTTCACATTAATTTGTAGCTAGCACCCTAAACTTGATGCATTTCATATTTAGAGTTTTAGACCTTATCATTTTGTATGAACACACAATTTTTACATACTACGAAAGTCACCATTACACGGTTGTAATATTAAAAAATAGATCTATATGTAGTGATCCAATTGCATAATATATTTATATTTAATATTCTTATCTCTTAAGAAATGAGTTTTGGAGCTTGTCTAATTATACGAGAAAGGAGAAAACGATTTGATGTGCATTTTATTATTAGTGTCTTATTCTATCACAAATATTTTAACTTTTGCAATAATTTCATTCATGTATAATTTCAAGGTAATTCTAACTAGATTATGCAATAACTAAGTTGCAAAAATATTCACCAACTTGAGGGACAAAAACTGGGCTTAAATTGACCTTTTTTCCTTGGTGGGGAAGGAATTTTGACTGTACCATATATTATTGTCTCTATAATAGTTAGATGAAGCACTATTCAGAAAGATAGGGTACTTTTTATGATATGTTATAAATGCATCCATATACTTAGGATCATATATTATACATCATATGACATTTGACTAATATGTTATTTATGTGTGAATTGTTCATCAGGATCTTCCAGAATCTCAACGAGCAGATGCAGTAAGCAGTATGGTTTACGAGGCGAATGCTCGGCTTCGTGATCCGGTCTACGGATGTGCCGGAGCAATATGCCAGATTCAGAAACAAGTTAGTGAGTTACAAGCAGAATTAGCAAAGGCTAAGGCAGAAGTTGTGAACATGCAATGCCAACAAGCTAATTTACTAGCCTTTATTTGCATGGAAATGACACACTCCCAAGATGTTGTCATGCCTAACACTACGTCCTCGTCGTCGCCACCACAAGACCCGTACGAGACAAGCCCTAATAATAACAGTTTCTTGAATTTCTACGATGATAACAACACCTTAAGCTCAGTTTGGGAGCCTCTTTGGACTTAGAAGAAAAAATGATATGAACTTGATATTAGACAATTTTTTTCAACAAAATAAACCTAAAATCCTTACTTAGGAAAGACATTAAATGGGACAAAAAAAGTTGTTTCATTAAGTCATAGTTTTATTAGAAGAAGAGAGACTTTGAAATTGGAAAAAAAAAAAAAAAAAAAAAAAGAGGAAAAATGACGGTAATGCTGTCCTTTCAATGATCGCACTTGTTAGCTAGTTAGCTACGATAACTAGTATACTAATTCTTGTATCAAACTTATCTCTTATTTGGTAACCTAATATTATCATCTAATGTATTAATATATATATATATATATTTTATATAATTTTATAATTGGAGCTCTATTTTTACAATTGGTATCAATTAATTAATTGATTTATATGTCCCCTTCTTTGGAAATATATATATGTTCGTGAAGAGAACCACAAAGATAGTAATTATGGCTTGTGTTGTTATACGACTTAGCTAACATATCCAAGAAGGACTCCATCGACCCATTAATGAGCGACAGGTTGTATAGTCTTATGTAATATTGGTTACGAAATGATCATGCACAACTCATGACCAGCCAATATTTTATATTTTACCAATTAAACTAGTCGAGGTCCACAAAGGTGGAAGGGCGATACATACATGATATGGTAAAGACAAAATGGAAGCTTAATGTCAACGTTTTATGTCTCCTGACTTGGTGTTGCGTTTAGACTTCAGCAATTGTGGAAAAGTACAAACTATTCGTTCTTTTAGAATAAACATAGACGAGAAAATTCTTCTGCTGTCAAACAGTGGACTAAGAAATTTCTGTCGATGTAATAGTCTTATCGACGTTGTCATTAATCTATTCCAGCTTACTATGACTCCTAGCTAAAACATGTTCTTCTTTTTTTCTCTCTTTAACGCGGCATGTTTTAAGGTTTTAACATCTTATACATAACTAACTTAAGTTTTGAAACATCATATCAATAGAATACATAGGAAGTTTCCTGGTGGGGGGAACATGTTACGAGTGTGAACAGATAATATAATATTAAGAGTATTTTGTTCACCTTATGTAAATTAAAATAGTAAGTTATATGACTAATTTGGTATAATCAAGGTTAATTAGGGCTAATTAAGTCCAATTAGCTAGGTGCACATAAAACATGAAAATAAAGATTAATCAAATCTAATAAGTTTGATCATATAATTAAGTTCAATAGGCAGAACACGCCATTAAAAGTACTGTAAAGATCAAAACACGTTCCAATAAAAATCAATTTATTAGAATATGTTTTGAATCTGTCATGCCTCAAGTCCTCAAGTCCTCGACGACCAACCAATATGGGATTTCACTACCTGTCAATGAGTCGGGAACTCGGAGTCTGTGGGCAATGGTTATGTGGACTCGGAGTCTAGGGGCAATAGTTATGTAGGCTATATACATTTTTTGTTTTGGGACTATCTTGAGGTTTATTCTATATCTTTATAGGAGTACTATATAACTTTCTTGTGTTATTAATCTACATCATTCTGTAATACTATGTATTGTATTCAACATTTGTATAAACTCTGTAGATGCACATGACATACCTAACACATTGTTAGTAAGCAAGCGACGTAATTTTTTGCATGATTGTTTTGTTCTATGCATTAATCTTTTCCACAATTCCACGTATGTTACAACACAATGTAGCCAGTCTATTACTTGCTATATCTTCTCATCTTGATAGAAATGACAATGTCCAACCTTCGAATAACATGTTTCTTATTCTAATTTATTTCTTCTTTTCACGGCATGTTTTAGCATGTTATGTATACAAGTCGTTGAAACGTCATAAAAATGGTTTGAAATCATGTATATATTGATGTTAATATTTGTGTCGGTATGTGTTTAGTAATATAGGTATAATAAATTAACAATGCATGTCTTTTGTCCAATAACGTATATATGAATGAAGAAGTAATACTACTGACCGCAGAATTTAGTAACCCATTTTGACCGCTCACTTTATATTGTTCTAAATTCTACAATAATAGGTTTGAAAACAGAAAATGAAATCGCCTACAAAACAAAGTTTTGAGCAGCCTAGTTGTTAATCCATTGAAGAATTTGTTTACTAAATGTTAAATTATATTAAGTAAACAATTTGGCAACTAATCTTAGTTAATAGTCTTTTTTGTGTCTTTATGAAATTAAAGGTATGATGTCAACAAACACAATCCTTTTTTTGACTTGTTGTTGCTCAATTTGTATAATGACTTTATGCTTAAAAATTGATTCCACATGAATATAATAAAGTTAATTATCATTATCATCATCATCTATAAAGTGTCATTTTCATTTTTTTGATATAAGTACGTAATGGTGATTGCTTATTAGCTTACTGCAATTACAATTTATTACACACTACTCTTTGGTTTTTTTCTCTATTTGATGAGATAATTGTAATTACAATTTATTACACACTACTCTATGGTTTTCTACTATATTTGATGACATAATTGATCAAAGATTTGAATGTATTGTATAGCACAAAAAAATTACAAAAAACCTATAGCATGCCCTTTTATAAACCCTTTTTTGATGAATTTATTTTATGATTTAATGTCGTAATGTTGAGCCTTCGTGGAAAATTCTAATTAAGTTCATGCATTAAAAGACAAAATTATATACTCCGTACTTTGATATTGACAAAATTATATGTAGTATGACAAAATTATACTTTTTTTTTTTAATTTTTTTTTTATTTTTTACTTTTTGTACATTATTATAATACATTGTGAAAATTATTAAAAAAAAATAGTACAAAAGTCTAAACATTGCAATTATATTACTTGTAGAATAGAGAATAAATAGTTTAAAGTCTAAATATTGCAATTATATTACTCGTAGAATAGGGAAAAATGCACTGTATATTCTTGAATTGGTGATTACAATTTAGGTAATACACAAGAGAGAATGTAACAACTCCAAAACAATAACCATCAATGTCAAGCTCTAAAAGTGATTTCACGTGTGATATTCAAAGAAGGAAAACTTTACTTTGAAACAATAGTCGAATTCATCATCTTAACTTAGTGAACTAATAATGATACACAACACAAAATCTTTGTCCCTCGTGTCGGTAAAATTAATGAGAAATTATGGAAGTCTACTTTCTTAAAGCATCTATCATATCGCTTTTGTTGTGCATGCAAGGAGACAACAAATCCATTTTTCATTATTATCATATTATATATGTTCATATTACCAAATTTCGGTTGGACTTTCATAGAAAAAACACCCTAAATGTTAGATTGTGTTTAAAGCTTAATTAATATTTTTTGTATTTTGTAATTAAATTGCAACCGTGTAAATCTATAAGGTGTTATAACATCAAAATCAAAAAGTCAAATAATTTTGTGAAAATTTAAAGATTATAATAATGGGGTGATAAACAATTTTTTATACTATACCCCTTTTTTTTATACCCTTAATTAGTTTCCAATTTTTGTATAAAAATTGTTTTTTTATGTACTACCTCCATTTCATGTTAGTTGTAACTTTGGGCTCGACAAGGATTTTAAGACAAAATTTCATAATGGTTGATTAATGAAGTAAAGAATAGTAAATTAAGGGTAGGAGAGAGAAAGTGAAGATAATTAATAAATTGACCACCACCACCAACAACAACCACACTGCAACCATCGCCTAACAGCAGCCACCACAAAACCACCCACTTCACAGCCTGAAACCACCCACACGCAGCCCGAACCACCCACACGTAGCCCGAACAACCCTAAAACCACCAAATCTTAGCCACCACCCCAAATTAGCAATGATGGTGAGAAAGGAACACTTGAGGTGGTTAGATGCGGCGGCAACTTTGAATATGGTGATAAGCAGTAACGATGTTGATGGTGGTGGTAGATGCAGTGGCGACGCTGACGGTGGTGGTAGATGCAGCGGCGACGTTGACGGTGGTGGTTAGATACGGCGACGACATTGAGAAGGTGGTGTTCGTGGGAGTTGATTCAATTGAATGATTTTTGGAATTGAATTGTTGATTTAATTTATGTTTTAGATGAGTTAAATTAGGTGAAAAATATTATGTTAATAAGTTAGATTAAGAATTTAATAAAATCTGATTTAGGTAGTTAATTGTGTTTATGAGTTCTTTAGTAAGGGTATTTTTGTACTTTCATTTAAAAAACTTACTAAAATAAGAAAAAAAAATGGAAAGTTGGAACTAATATGTATCACCCCGTTTTGACAAAAGTTGCAACTAATATGTAACGGAGGGAGTATAAAAAAAAATTTATACCCGTAATTAGTTTCACCATGCGCCAAAATAAGCTGTTTGATTAAATAAGCACATTAGTGAAGTTGTCATTGGATTTTAGGCTTCCTTCCCTAACTGTTAGTGTAGTCTCGAAATTATTACTACCTTTGTATTTTATTATTTGCAAGATTGTAATTGGTAAAATGAAGAGAGAAAGCTAAAGATGCATGTAGTTAGGAGAAAGATATGTCGACTTAAAAAGGAAAGAAAACATTTGTTACGAATAATATGAAACATCCTTTTTTTTGGCAATTATTACAAATAATATGAAACAAAGAGCAAAGTATATACAAAGTTTTTGTTTTTTGTTATTTTATTTTTGATTTTTTCGGTTTTTCTTTTTTTTTTTTTTTTTTTTTGGTTAATGTGTAGCCTCACTTTGTGTTCAAATTTCCATCTTTATGTTTATTTTGTCGAAAAGTTTAGGGTGACTCAAAATTGGTCGTCGAATATATGTATGTGATTAATGATATTGTAGCACATCATCAATATTTACAGAGAATATAAAATTATTACAGAGTATATGATATCATTAAAATTATAACATACTCCGTTTACGACAATGAAAACTTAATTAAGTTGAACTAATTTTGTATGAATATATCGATTTTATTTCAGCTTATTTGACATTATTCGAATGAATTTTACAAAGTATAAATATGTTCTTAAATAATTTAAAGAACACAAACTTATTTTTTGTCAAAAAATTAAAAGCATTATTCAAAGGAATGATGTCCTTCGTACAAGTGTATTATTCCGACAGAGGGTTTAATTTGAAATTAATTCGGAAAGCTAATTATTCAGTGAAGTCAAGTGATCAGAATGCCTAGCTAGAGGCCGCTTCCGATCAGTAAGATTAATATATAATTAATCTTACAGCTTGCTCTTGATTGAACCCTACGAGTCACACCCAATCGTGTAACCAAAAAAAAGGCGACGAATTAATCCAAAGGATTAAATAAGTCGATAAGGATTTTACGAACTCAGACGTCGGATTCCGAGCTTAGAGCGTCGAAGCCGAGCATCGAACGTCGAGTCAATTCAATGAATCGAGAAGACAATAAAATAAGTCAAATGACAAGTCAACGCGCAAGGTCCTAGCCTCGCAATTGGCCTAGCTAAGCGAGGGCTAGGCACGCTAGGCTAGCAAGGGTTCTAGCCATGTACTTGCCTTGGCCGCAAGCCCAGCAGCCACACATGTGTGCTGGCTGGGCCAAGCTGGCCGAGCAATGCACTACTAGCTAGCTCGCAAGCTCGCAGCAAGAGAACTAGGCCAGCACGCCATTGGGTGTAGCAAGGCTACTAGCCTAGCACGCTTGCGTGCGCTGCCAGCTAGCGAGGCTAGCCCATAGCACCACAAACCCAGCAGCGTGCTTGGCTTGCGAGGCAGCCCAGCCGAAGGCCAAGGCTGCCAACGCGGCAGGCCTTGAGGCCCAAAGCTAGGGGCGTGCCGTGCACATGGGGTTTTTGGCGCTTGCTTGCTCTCCAAGAGGAGGGTTTATGGTCCTTACCTAACCCCTCCCTTTGATTGACACTTGTCATTTGCTTATTGTTTATGCTAATTAATTTAATTTAGAATTAAATTAAAAGCTGATTTTCTCACTTTACCAACTCTCCCACATGGAAAGATGATTGTGGATTTTGGGAATGCTTTGCCTATAGTTACTAACTTGGAAGTTGGGAATTTACACATTTTGAGTAGAACTCAATAAGACATCTCCCAAAAGCGTGAGAAAACCTTTAAGTTCGTAAAACTCTAATTTTGGCTTGGTCTTGTCTAAGCTACGAGATAGTAGCCGTGTACGGGCGCGTGGGTGTGCAAAGTAGGAGGATTCGTGCGTGCGTGTCTTGGGCTTTTTGGGGGTCGTGCTCGAGTTCAGGTGAAGCACGCTACGAGAGTAAGAATGTCTTTTCCCTTCTTTCTCTCTCTCCCTCTTTATGTATTTATCGCTTTATTAATTGCATGTTTGTTAGTTAGTTATATTAATTATGCATGTGGTCCAGGGCGCGGGTTTTAGTTTTACACGGTGCTCGCACACCGTAAAACCCAATACTTATAATGTCATAACTTAAGTATTTGGTGACTGAACTGCTTTTGTTTAAAATACGTTATTAAAAGTTGAACCCAATAGATCTAGAATCAATTACCAACGAAGTGTTGGCTCACTTGGTAAGGTTCTTACGTCAGATCCTTGAGGCCTGGGGTTCGAATCCTACCAGGTGAGAGTACTTAGGGGTAGGGGTTTTCTTACCCTTCCCTCTACTCCCAAGTGCCTGGTCCGTATATAATGGACCAAAAAAAACGTGTGCGTTGAGGTCTGATCACTATCCTCCCTTAAAAAAAAAAGAAAAAAAAAATCAATTACATACAATCGTATAGTAGTCTTAGGTCATCTACTTTTGTCAATAACAATGATCATGATATTATATGTCAAATAAATTCTGTATTGACGTATGAAATATGACATCCTACCAATTTTTAGTAGAACTTCATGCTATCTAAGACTAAAAATGTCAATATTAACACACTTAATATCCCATTATTTACATACAAACACTAATATTTGTCGATTTTAAATACAATATTAAACAATCTTATCTTAGCAATTTGTGCAAAATCTTAAACGAATCTAAAGCTATGGTACATATAAAGAGTAATATGATAATTGTATTCTACCTACGTATATTATCGACAGACAAAACAGGCCAAAATGGATTTGATTCTTGACAACAGAAGAAATAAAATGCTACACAAGTAGAGTAGTCAATTCAATAGGGATCCAAAATCTGACCATACACTTCCAAAATTTCATGTCCAACACTCGAACCATTGGTATCTTAGCTTCTTGCTGTCGGCTTTCGACTTCTACTGCATCATAGATCGGATTGTTCATACAAGCATTGTTACTTTACTTTCTAGATAATTATTTTTGTTGTGCTTTACCCTTTTTAAAACATGCATACTGTATTTAACTATTAATTAACTCATAATAATGATAATTTTTTCACCAAAAAAAAAATAAATTAATAATCATAATTTGACCTTTAGGGTTTTTTTTTTTTTTTTTTTTATTATTTATTTAATCATCCAAATGATCATAAATGACTAATAACCTATCAAACAATTAATTTTTTCCCCTTTAACGAGTTATATTTCATGTTAGATTTCTTTGGGAAGGATAATCAAAGTTAGGATTATATATACTTAAATTAGTTGATCAAATAGATGATACTTATGAAACATATTTTTCCAAAAAAGGCGAAAATATTTTATTATAGATACATTGATCTTATAACATTAGAATCATATTGAATTTAATTGTGCATGTCAATAAATTTAGTTGATAAATGACTTTCCTTGTGACTCCATATACATGCATCAAAACACATGCATCATGAAAGAAAACAAAAAATAATGCTTGTGATCCAAATGAGTCCAGAATCGATTGTGATGTATGTTTAGAATAATTTATCACTCATTATTATTGTTTAGAGATAGATACAACGGTTACCAATGTCTATCTTACCCAAAAAAAATTATACTTTTTAAAAAAAAAAAAAAAAAAAAAAAGATTACTATTGACTGTTTAAAACTATTTTTATTACGTTAGTAATTCTATCTTTAGCTTGCTGATCCTAGTGGATGCTTTTAATTGTGGTTTAATTTTTGACATAATTCTAGTTAAACTCTAATTGTTCATATTCTTGCACATGACACTTTTGTAGTCAGATTATGTCATGCATGATTTGAATCATTGGAATCCAATTTTATAAAAGAAAACAAAAAACCACCCCATTTTCTTTCTAATTGCAAGTTGCAAATTTGCAATATAACCTTTTTAAATGAATTTTAATGAAAATTAAAGACTAGAGAGGCTAAACAGACAACTTAAAGAAAATAACATAAAATCATGATGTTAGAACCCACTCCTCTTATTATAGTAGCATTCATGCTTTTCTACTGTAATTATTTATATTCCTTCTACAATCTTTCCTTGGATTATGTGTCAAGAAGTTGTGTTGCAACTAATTAAAACGAATAAAGTTTAATAAATTATAGTTCCTTCATTTCTAATTAATTGTTCAATTTGAAATATGTAGAGATTCTAATGCTTATATAATTGCACTTCGTATAATTTAAGCACATAAATATATATACCTTAAAACATACTTTGTAGTCATGTGAAATTTTGTTAGATTTTTTTATATTGATTTATTAATTTTCAATACATACATGATTTTTCTATTAATATAATACATAAATTGAGATATTTAATTACATCATCATATTGGAAATCATACGAAAATAAATTAGACTAACTAAAAAAAATAAATTAAACATAGAGAACAATTGATGTTACAACACCATGTGACCACTTGTAAAAGAATAAAGTAACCCCTACAATACTGATTAAGTAACCCATAATACTAACCGAGTAACCTTATCACACTGTCGAAATAACCCTTGTAACACTAACTGAGTAATCCCTATAACACTAACGAAGTAACCCCTATAATGTTTGATCACATGGTGTGGTCAGCCATGTATAAAAGTTGGTGTTGATGTTAAAAGGTAATAATAAAAAATAAAATTAAAAGATTACGTGACAACGGTTATGTCACAAAGTAAGTTGGGCTAACTTTAATATCGTCTAATCCTAATTGTAGTAAGTTGGGCTTGGCCTAACTGGGCTAACTGAATTTCATTGGACCTAATGGTGGACTGTTGACGTGATTTCACAATGTTCACGATGAATTGATAATTATGCAGCTGAGCAGCTCATATAGTCATATCTCACCGACTTGCATAAATCACTTCCAATCATCAAAATCTTTTATGTACACCCGAATGCACACAGAGGTAAGTGTACCAAAGGGGGGTTTTTGCTCATTTGATATATTTTTTTTTTTTTTTTTTTTTTTGCTCATTTTAAATTTTGGAATGAACAAAAATATGTTAATAGGGCAGAAATACCTTTGGGTGCAAATTGCACCCAGGTGTATATAAAATTTTTCTCCATCATTAATCTTCCCTTTCACCATTCCAACTCTATCAATTCATGCTCTTATTAGCATCAGCCTTTGATATTAAGTATACTTCTTCGTAATTGCTAGAGCTGGTAAAACAAACCCAATTATTCAACTTGATGAGCTACACAAGCTTAAATGAAGAATCGTTATGGCACGCTAGGTCTCAAGCAATTGAGATGAAGGGTGGAACAAGAACACATCATACTTTAATCGTAAAGCAAGCCAAATGAGACAAAAAAATAGCATACAATGACTTTATTATATGATAAACATAATGTGTGGCACGATGATCACGAAATAAAAAATCACGTACATTGTTGTTAATTACTTTTCCAAGTTTTTAAATTACAAACCCTAACCGAATATGATGCCAATCTTGTAGGCCTTCGGAATCATGCGTATAGAGACAATCTTTATGATGTAGCTCAGTTGGTTAAAATGGATTGGAATTTCAGTCGAGTGAGTGCAAATGTTGTTCGATTCATTGTTTTTTAATAATTAATTTCAGTATCCCAATATGCTCACTACACACCACTATTCCATTACGCTCACAAAATTTGTTATTGAGGTAAAGGAAGGCTCTACTTTACGTTTTTTTTTTTTCGAAACCAGGCTCTACTTTACCAATTTCATATGTTATTTGTTTATATGTATTCCTAAATATCACATATGATGGAGTAATGTAATGTACGAAGTATTACTTTTTGATTATACCAAGTGAGTCTAATACTTTAAGTATGATTGTTTGTACAAATTTATAAATAAGACTGTCATATCATTATAAGATCGTCTTGTAGATGGGTTAGGTCAAGGGGAGAGAGAAATTCGGATATTGTTACATTGCATTGATTCACAACAATGGTTTTATGATGATAATACGGTCTTACATAAATGTTGTTTCGGGGTCTTCTGATGTCCTGCGGGAGAGTTACAATTCCGAGACTGGAACCGGACGCCTGTACCTGCAAAACAACGGAGACTCCTGGTGGTGGGAGCTCCACCTCCAACGGTCAAGTTAGTACTTGATTAAGGAGTAATTAATGCGGAAATTAAAGTGATTGGGTCTCTCTAGGTGAGAGTGTTTAATGTGTGTAATCTGCGTTGTTCGCGTAATCTCCCTTAATGAGGATTAAGGGAGGTATTTATAACCTCGGGAAACATGACAATCTAGGTTTAGGTTAACCTTGGGCTGATTGGGCTTCCCTCGGAAGTTGGGCCTAGGTGACCGGCTTCTCCATTAGGTATGGAGTATGCCACGTGTCATGACATAATAAGTCCAGGGTGGACGAATAAGCGTGTGCCACGTGGCAAGCCCTGAGATGTCCAACTGGGGGACACTTGGCAGGACCTGATTGGCCCACGTGGCGCATTCCGATTGGTGGGAGCAAAATCCCCTAATCATTTGCCCCTCACAGGTGGCACGTGACTGGTCACGTGTTACCTGTGACAGGTATCGCCCTGTAACAGGCGACGGCTTGCTACAGGTGTCACTCGGCGAGAGGCCGAGAGATTCTCCCGCCAAAATTTTGAATTCTGGAAGTGACCCTTCGCCTTCTCACTTCGCCTATATAAAGGAGTGTTGACTTCGGTCATTTTCACACTTGAAAACTTTGTGAGAGAACATTCGGACCCCTGAACTTGCTCTGACATTTTGGACCCTTTCTGCCTACCGCCTGCTCTGACAAGCCGACTGCAAAGGATTTTCAGAACTTCATCAATCGTCACTCGTTCAGGTAACCGTCGGTTCTCTTACTCTTAATTTTCTCTTTACTTTATTCTTTTTTGAAATGGCACCACGGAAGCACACGACACGACCTAGGTTAGTGATCAGCCGGTCACCGGGGACGGCTGAATCTAGGACTAGGAGTGTCGCCTGCCCTTTTCTGGACCCATCTTTGCCCTTTATACAAAGTTCGACTGTATCTGTGTCTATGCAGAGCATGATGGCCAGAACAAAAAAGACTGTCAGGATCTCAAACTCAGACGGCTCCTCCCACAGGGTGCCGATTAGTGAAACATCTGACCAGGCGCCAGATGTGGAAGTGAAACAAAGCGGCTTGAAAGCCGGCAGTTCTGAGGGAGGAGTCAAAGTGACCCCTTCCCATTTTACAGTTGACAATTCTACATTCTCTCCTGCTCCTTTTAAAGGAGAGGAGGCGGGCCCCTCCGGGAGAGGGGAGAAGTCGTCCTCTTCGGACTCGTCAGAGGACGATTCCGAGTCTAGCTCTTCTGGCCATGCTTCTCTGGACACAGAAGAGAAAAACAGTCGCCTACAAGAGGCGAGGCTTTCTCACGCAGTTGAGAAGGGGGACGATTGGGCGGAGCCATCCGCCTCTCACCGAGAGCAAAACACCCCCTACTACTGCACGGTACCTCGGGGCCGGATCACGGCCATGCAAGAGAAAGTGGAGAGCTTTATCGCAAACCACACAATGGGCCCCGGCTTTTTAGTGTTCGTGCCGGATCCAGAAGACACAGTCGTCTGGCCGGCTGGTACCAGTTATGATGGCGCCTGCTTTGGCTGCTACGAGGCGGCCATCAAGGCTGGGCTGCGCTTGCCACTACATCCGGCTGTTCAGCGGATCTTGGATGGGTATGAGTTGGGGTTATGGCAGTTAGCCCCGAACTCCTGGGTCAACGTACTCGGCTATGTGGCAGGGTGCGAACTGCACGGGGTGGAGCCGAACTTCGAGGCTTTCGCCCACATGAACTACCTCAGCCGGACCCCTAAGGCAGGCGGTACCGGCTGGTATCAATTGACGAGCCACAGGGGCTACCTCATGACGAGAGGTAAAGCAAACAAATGGAAGGACTGGCGGAGCACCTTCCTTATCATTGAGAGTTCAGACACAGAGCTGAACAAGCGCTTCAACAGGTGGAACAGGAATCCGCCCCTTCTTGCAGGCGGCCGCAGCATGCCGCCTGTTCCCCCCAAGGCTAAGAAAGAGATCCTAGATAAAGGACTCTTCAAAGTAGAGTCGAAGGTGAACTCTACTTCAGGGGTACGAGAGCAAGTACCCCTGCACTGCGTCCCGAGCTTCAAATGGCTCTACGACGAGTACTTTTTGGCCGCCTGTGGCCTCAGCAGTCGGTGCTCAAGAGGTAGCCGGCCTGTCGAATACTCTGTTGTTCCATGCATTTCTTGTTATGACTTTTATTAACTTTGCTATTTGTTTTTGCAGCGGACGCCATGAGCAAAATTACCGCCTCCAAGACTGCGGCGGCCATGTTGCGGGCCTCCATCATGCAACAGTCTTCAACCGACTCCCCCAACAAGGGGGCACCCTTGGTGGGCTTCGAACCTTTCACCCTCTTTTTGGAGTTGTGTTTATGCATATACTGACTCTTTTCTTCTTTTTTAGACGGGCGCTCCAAGAGCTTCTTCTTCCCAACAGCCGGACCCCAAGGTCCGGAGGACGACTGTTGCGAGCTCTCCTGGTTCTGCCAAGAAACATGTGGCGGCTGAGAAACAGCCGGCCACTTCTTCTAAAACTCCAGCTGGGCCACCTAGAAGTATGAAATTGTCCTTGTAAATTTTAGACTTGCTCCCTCCTTTACTAGGTCTAATCCGTTTGTTTATGCTTGATGCAGCCGGCCCTCAGGAGCCTGACTTGGTCGAAGTGGCCAAGTCTATGATCAAAGTCGTTCCTCCAGCTGAAAGGGAGGCGGTCAGGGGTGTCGGCACCCTTGACCTAGACGGGATTGCAGGGGTCCTTGCTGAGGTATACTTAGCATATTTTTTAGTATTTGAATTCCAGGACGCCTGTTTTCTTTTTTGTTTGGAAACTGACGCCTGTTCCCCTTTTTACTTAGGCCCTGCTCCGAGTGAACGGCCTTCGCAAGCCGCTTGACCGGAAGAACAAAGAGGTAAAGGCTGCAAAAGCTATGGCCGCCTCTGACTGTGATAAGGCAATGTTTCAAATTGCCCAAAATGAAGTTCTGACAATTGATATTCTTTATTATCAGGCGCAGGCTACCGCCGCTATCCGGGCTCAGTTAGAGGCGGCCCAGAAGAGGAATAGCGAGCTGGAGGCGACCATCAACAACCTCAAGACCGAGCTGAGACCTCTTCGCCAAAAGATGTCCTCATACGAAACCTTGGAGAAATCCTTGGCGAGCGTAAAGGAACGCCTGGTGACTCAGGAGAAGAGCCTTACTCAGGAGCTCTCGGAAAAGGCCGAGCAAGAAAAGAAAGAGCTGGTCCGGGAGATGATGGAAGACTCTGCTCAAATCCAGCGCATGACTTGGGGCCGCCTCTTCCCCAATGCCGACTTTGCTTCCTGGGAAAAAACGTACCGCCAGTGTTCTGATAGATATAATCAAGAGATCCTGGCGGCTGCTGAGGAAGAGGCGTTGGAGGAGGAGGAGCAGCCGGTAGTGGCGCTTTTGCCGCTTGGGGGTAATGCATCGAAGAAGGATGCAGCTGAAGCCGAGTCCAGCAAAAAGAGTGCTGACCAGGCGGCAGCTGCTAATATTGAAGATCTGCCCCCTTCATAAGCTTTATGTCTTCTTTCCCCGGCCTGCGTGCCGTTTGTTTGTATTTACCCGGCCAGGGGGCCGGGGCTCTGAATATTTTGCCGGTCTTTAATGACCGGCTTCCTTTTAATGAATATTTTTGTTTTGCTTCAAATTTGTTTAAGTATTGAATATTCTGATATCCAATTGTACACTATACCGACTGTTTTACATGGCCGATAGTTGCAGACAGGTACGGATAGTTAGTCACGCCGCCTATGCCCCTGGACGACTGGTTGTCTGTTTCCAGGCTAGACGATCAGTCGGCCATTTATCCAATCGGTATTCGAACCATTTTAAAGACTGGATCCCCTTTAGGCAGGCGGTCCTGTCATTTGTAAAATTAACCAAGTAGGAAAGTGGTTTTCTACTTGTCATGTTTTTAGGCTAGAGACTTTAGGCCGTCTAGGCCGACTGTTCCCCGCCATATTTAATCTAGTGTGAACAGGTGCTGTATGAACACCTTTTTAGTTTCATACTAAATTTTTAAGGAGTGACCAAGTAAACATGATTGTTACCTAGTCGCCAAGTAACTGAGTAGTAGAGGTATCAAGCGGTGGGTACCGGTTGTTCCCCTTTATTCGCCAATGTTTGTTGGCTTTTAACTCATAGGTTGTTAACCTAGCAGGAGTAGTGGTTGAGAGCCCCTGTTTGCAAAAAACAGGCGGACGACTCATACCTTTTAGGATCCATACTAAGTTTGAGAGAGTGACTATGAGTTAACTTTGGTGTTACTCAGTCGCCGTCACTCCTGCTTGAGTAGTAAAGGTACCAGGCGGCGGAGGCCGGCTGAACCTTTTGATTCGCCAATGTTTGTTGGCTATTAACTCAAGAGGTACCCCCTGCATTTATCCCAAGTAATACAGGCGGTCATCTGACTCAGATGTCAACTGCTACCACTGGTTTGGTTAGTGATAGAGTTATCCTTGTCTCAAAAACGGCTACGTGGTTGCCCTTGGGGACAGTCGTATAGGTGACGTGTAATTAGTTTATAGAGCAATGTTCTACCCAAAAGGGAGCTGCTCTCTGCGACGAATTTCATCCGGAGGGATGCCGCCGGACGCCTGCTTTGATGTTGGGACAGGTCGTATTAGTTTTGAAGATTGGATCAGTTGGCTTGGCGCCTGGTCTGATCATTCGGCTTGTGGCCTTGGTTAGTTCTTGGTGAACGTAGGTGCTAAGTAAGAGGAGGGTAGCCGCCTGTTTAGGCACAGGGTCGGCCAGGCCCTGATCATTTTTAGCTAAGTATAAGGGGGGTGGCTGTGTGCTTTGGAACCAGTCGGCCCTCTTCTATGGAGAGTAGCCGACTATATATCCAGACGGCATGCCCTTATGGTGATAGAGTAAAATATTCAATGGAGAGTAGCCGACTGTAAAGGTACAGGCGGCATGCCCCTCTGAAGATAGAGTAAAATACTCAATGGAGAGTAGCCGACTGCAAATAAACAGACGGCATGCCCCTCTGATGATAAAGTGAAATACTCAATGGAGAGTAGGCGACTGTAAATGTATAGGCGGCCTACCCCTCTTAAGTAAGAATAAAAATTAAACATGGAGAGTAGCCGACTGTTTGTCAGTAGGCATGCCCCTCTTAAGTAAAAATGAAAACTGAGTATGGAGAGTAGCCGACTGTTTGTTAGTAGGCGTGCCCCTCTTAGTACAAAATTGAATATTAAGTATGCAAACTTTTATTAAGTAGCCCTTGACTATTTATATCATTCAAAAGAAATATTTCTTAAGATTATCTACATTCCAAGTTCGAGGCAACGGTTGGCCGTCTGGTGTTT
The DNA here is from genome assembly GCF_001683475.1 of Chenopodium quinoa. NCBI lineage: Eukaryota > Viridiplantae > Streptophyta > Magnoliopsida > Caryophyllales > Amaranthaceae > Chenopodium > Chenopodium quinoa. The sequence goes on along the minus strand of NW_018745170.1, from coordinate 4,420,729 downwards.
CCAGACGGTAGGTACCGTCCCTGACCTCTTCACAGATTCGGTAAGGTCCTTCCCAGTTGGGAGTTAGTTTGCCAGACTCATTAGCCCTTCCAACTGCTTCCATTTTTCTAAGTACAAAGTCCCCCACTTTGAGTGGACGCCTGTGTACTTTTTTGTTGTATGATCTAGTCATTCTCAGACGGTAAATTTCATGGCGCAAGACAGCATTGCCCCTCCTTTCAAGAAGTGAGTCTAATGCCAGGCGCATGGCTTCCCAGTTTGCCTCTTCGTCATATAGTATTACTCGAAGAGTCGGCTCGTAGTGTTCTATTGGAAGAACAGCTTCCGCACCATAAGTTAGGAGGAATGGAGTTTCTCCAGTCGCCCCTTTTTCAGTCGTCCTGATGGTCCAGAGAACATGTGGTAATTCATCCGCCCATAAGCCGCCTGCTCGTTCAATCTTTTTCTTGAGACCGTCTGAGATGATTTTATTAAAGGCTTCTACCTGGCCGTTTGCTTGTGGACGGCCGACAGATGCAAAGTAGTGTGCAATTCCTTGGTCACCCAACCAGCTTTTGAGAACAGGCGTCTCAAATTGGGGACCATTATCAAAAACCATAGACATGGGAACCCCGAACCGAGTGATGACATTTTTCCAAATGAATGAAATTACATCCTTCGTCTTGATTCCCTTTACAGCCTCCGCCTCTACCCATTTAGTGAAGTAGTCGACGGCAACAAGTATGTACCTCCTTTCGCCTGTAGCAGGCGTATATGGACCCAGAATATCCATGCCCCACTTAGCAAACGGTAGTGGGCTATGAATGGTAGTGAGGTCAGTAGCCGGACGGTGAATTAGCTTGCCAAACCTTTGGCACTTGTCACATTTTTTCACCATCTCCATCGCATCTGCTTCTAAAGTAGGCCAAAAGTAGCCCTGCCGCCTTGCCCGTTGAGCAAGCGTCCTACCGCCTATATGGGAAGCACAGTAACCAGAGTGAAGATTATCTAGTATCTCTCGCCCCTTTTCTGGAGTAACACACTTTAAGAAGGGTTGAAGGTACCCCCTTTTGTGAAGTTCTCCCTTTATTATTTCAAAACTGGTTGCTCGTTTTTTCTGTGCTGCCGCCTGTTGATGATCATCCGGCAGGGTACCGTTTGTCAGATATGCCCTGATTGGATCCATCCAGGTTGAGCTTCTGTCTAAGATTCCAATAGGGTCTTCCTCAATGCTTCTCCTCTCCATTACTTCCCAAAAAACAGTTCGAGAAGTATCACAGGAGGCGGATGATGCTAATTTTGAAAGTGCATCCGCCTGGTTGTTTTCTGATCTCGGCACTTGGGTCAGATGGAAATCCTCAAGGGAGCCGACTGCTTGTCGGACCGCCTGTAAATACTTGATCATGGTCGGATGGGTTGCTTCGTATTCGCCATTGTACTGACTCACTATCAATTGTGAATCGGAACAGGCGTCTATTTTTCTTGCCCCTGCCGCCTTGCACATGCGGATTCCGGCTAGTAAAGCTTCATATTCTGCCTCATTATTTGAGGCCTGAAAACTGAAGCGTAGAGCATACTCGTACCTGTCGCCCTCTGGCGACTGACATATGAAGCCTGCTCCACAACCATTTGAAGTAGAGCTTCCATCCACATATACCTTCCAGACTTGGTCTGAAACTTGAGAGTCAGGAGGACGAGTCATCTCAACAATAAAGTCAGCAAAGGCTTGCCCCTTCACTGCTTTTCTAGGCTCGAAGGTAACTTCGAGGCTCTGTATTTCTATGGCCCATTTGATCATTCGGCCTGACGACTCCATGGTGGTCAGTGGCCGCTTGATAGGTTGGTCTGTATACACGACGACTGCATGTGCCAAAAAGTAGGGCTTCAATTTTTAACAGCCATGAAGAGTGCAAGACCAAATTTCTCCACTAAGGGATACCTCAACTCGGCATTTTTCAGTACGTGACTGACAAAGTAGACCGGGAGCTGACAGCCGTCTCTTTCAACAAGGAGAACAGCGCTTAACGCCTGATCAGAGACGGCCAGGTACATGTAGAGTACTTCTTTGGGCAAAGGGCTGACCAGCCTCGGCAAGGAATGCAAGTGAACTTTCAATTTCTGGAAGGCCGCCTCAGCATCCGACCCCTATTCAAACCTTGCCTTTTTCTTAATTGCCTGGAAAAAGTATAGGCATTTGTCGCCTGATCGGCTTAGAAATCTTCCCAAGGCCGCCAGACAACCTGTTAACTTCTGAACCTCTCGGATGGTACGAGGCGACTGCATGTCGATGACCGCCTGCACCTTCTCAGGGTTCGGCTTTATTCCTCTCTGATTGATAAGGAATCCGAGAAATTTCCCATACTCAACTCCAAAGAAACATTTCTTGGGATTGAGCATGACATGGTGCCGCCTGAGTGTGGCGAAAGTTTCTCGGAGGTCCGACAGATGATCTTTCTGAAGTTTAGACTTGACAATCATATCATCAATATATGCCTCGACATTTCTCCCAATCTGATCAAAGAACACAGTGTTTATCATTCGCTGGAAAGTGGCCGGGGCATTCTTAAGACCAAACGGCATGACCGTGTAACAGTATAACCCCTGATCAGTGACGAAGGTCGTCTTCTCCTGATCTTTCTTCCATAAAGGAATTTGATGGAAACCAGAGTAGGCGTCCATAAAGCTCATCAAAGCATGGCCGGCTGTTGAGTCGACCAGGTTATCAATTTTAGGCAGAGGGTAACTGTCTTTGGGGCATGCTTTGTTTAAGTCTGTGTAGTCTACACACATTCGCCAGGTGCCATTCGGCTTTTTAACAAGCACCACATTTGCAACCCAGTCTGGAAAGTAACATTGCCGAATGAACCCTGCATCAAGTAATTTTTTAACTTCGGCGGCTGCCGCCTGACTTCTTTCTTCGCCATGGTTCCGCTTCTTCTGTCGTACCGGCTTCATTTTCGAATCCACGGCCAGTTTATGTACCGCCAGATCAGGACTAATGCCTGGCATTTCATGGACTTCGAATGCAAAGATGTCCTTGTATTCTTTCAATAGTTTGTGCAAGTCGTCACCCAGGTCCCTTAGAGCAGTCGTCTCAACCTTGATTGTTCTGTCAGGACGCGAGTCATCTAAGATCAGGTCCGTATGCTCACCAGCTGGCTGAGGGCGGAATTCATCCGACCGCTCCTCTGCCAATGATTGCTATTTTCTGTCTTTTCTTGCGGCCCCTGTCTGGGATGCCTTTCTCTTCTTGCCGCCTGCTTCTTGAACAGGCGCACTCTCCTTGACATTGTCAAGGTCTATTTTTTTACCTCTCGACCCAGTGGCCATAACAGTGGGTTTGACATCCGAGAGATAGCACTCTCGGGCCATCCTCTGATCTCCCCTTAGGGACCCGACTGTTCCATTATCCCTCTCAAACTTGAGCAATATAAGAGATGGGATTATAACAGCCTTGGAATTATTCAGGGTTGGTCGTCCCAGAATCATGTTGTAGGCCGAGAGTTCTTCTACTACCAGGAACCGGACTACCATGTGTCGTCCTTCCCCTTTTTCGCCCAGGCGGATGGGTAAATCCACTCGTCCCACTGGGTGGACGACTCCTCCTCCAAACCCTACTAAAGGGTGGGATGCCGGATGTATGCAATCAGTCTGATATTTTAGTTTCGACAGACATTTGCTACTGATGAGATCTGAGGAGCTTCCGGTATCTATGAGGATTCGGCCAACTCTCTGGTTGGCCACTTTACATTCAATAACGATAGGGTCGTCATGCGGCCCTCTTACCCCTCCTAGATCTTCTTCAGTGATGACAATCTCAGGAAATGAATATTTGGAGGGTCGTTCTTGGTGAACGGAATTTACATCTAACCGTCTGATATTGTCTTTGTTGCCCCTAATAGTGGGGCCGCCTCCTGAGAAGCCGCCTGCAATGGTGTAGACGACTGCATCATCTGTATCGGAGCTGTCGGCCTGTTGATTCTTTTTGGCCGACTGCTTTTTCGAGGAAGTGTTCCCCGTAGATTTCTTGACATAAGTGTCAAGATCACCTTGCTCAGCCAGGCGGTCCAGATACCGCATGAGACTGATGCATTCATTGGTGTGATGACCAACATCTTCATGATAATCACAGAATTTTTCTTGGTTCCGGTTGTTTGCAGAACCCTTCATGGGGACCGGCTTCTCAATTGAGACCCGTCCCTTGATTTCCTTTAGGATAAATTGGCTATCCTTGTTAAACGCATACTTTGGGGAGTATGGTTTGAATTCTTTTTTCTTCTTCTGGGCCGGCTGTTTAGAGGAATCAGCCGCCCAGACCTCTTTTCTCTTCTCATCTTTGTTTGACGACTGTTTCTGTCGTCCTTCTCTTTTGTCGGACCTTCTCCCGTCTGACTGTTTTACCGTACTACAAAGATCAGTCGCCTGTATATAGGCTTCCGCTTCAATCAAGGCCTCTTGAAGAGTCGCCACCCTCTTTCGGACCAAATCAAATTTGAAGGTCGACCCGTCTTTGAGACCTCTGAAAAAGTCAGTATAGGCTACTTCATCTGGTAACCCTTGAATCTGTATTCTCATCAGGTTAAACCGCCTGATGTAAGAACGAAGCCCCTCCTTCTCGCCCTGCTGAATTGTTCCTAAATCAAGGGTCGTCTTCTTCGCAGGGATGTTCATGGCGAAGTTGGAGGTGAATAAATAAGCAAGCGTCTTGAAGTTATTTACACAACCAGTCGGCAGGTTGCCGAACCATTGTTGTGCGATTCCTTTGAGAGTCGCTGGGAAACACTTGCACCAAGTGGGATCATCCAACTCTTGAAGGTACATCAGGTTGGTGAATGCCATCAGATGGTCTTCTGGGTTAGTAGTGCCGTCATAGGCGCCTACTAATACATTTTTCACTTTGGCCGGCTGAGCGGCTTCAGTAATTTCCTTGGAGAAGGCCGACGGCTGTTCACCAAGTCTAAGCAACCGTAGCTGCCAGTCCATAGGTTGGACTTTTTTTGCTGCATGTCCACCAAACGGAGGTGGCTGTAAAAAATACTGTTGTTGCGGTACAAACGGTAAGTTTGGTACCGCCTGGTCGCTATGAAAGTCGGATTGACGGGAGGTGCCGCCTGACTGACTCTCATGATACGACTGAGTATGACTCATCGAGGTATTTCGCAGACTGTCTTGGAAGTTTGAAGTAGAGGCCGACTCTGACAATCGGTCACTCTTCTTCTGCTCTAGCAGTAGCCGAGCGTCTGTGTATGTTTTCCTCGACCCGTCCGCCTGAATATGACGAACAGGTTTCCTATTTCCTGGAGTAGGAAAACGGTATTTTGAGAAATCAAGGGCAGGTGGCTCCCACTTCCTAGATTTAGGATGAGGGGTCGCCTCTCGCCCTTGAACTGGCTTCCTCTTCCGTGAAGTGGAGGGTTTCTTAGCCGACTGCTCCTTGTCCAGAGCAGGCAGCTTCTTGTTGATCAACTCTAGAATTTCTCCCTTGAAGTCCCTCATGAAGGTCATGAGTTCGTTCCTTGTGATGGGAGCAGACCCATCAGTCGGCTGCTGCCGAACAGGCGGTGCGCCTGCTGGCTCGCTTCTAGTTTGAAGATGTTCCCGTTCCCTCCTTTCGGTATGACGGGTACGTCGGGCCCTTAGGGTCCCGTCTGAAGCTGTGTGAGCTTCAACTTCAAATTCATTCTCAGTATCGTGGTCCGACTGAACTTGAGGGTCGTCTAGGGGACGCCTCTCTTCAGGAGTCGGTACAGACGTGGATGCCATCTCAGAAGTACTCTCCCCACAGACGGCGCCAAAATGTTTCGGGGTTTTCTGATGTCCTGCGGGAGAGTTACAATTCCGAGACTGGAACCGGACGCCTGTACCTGCAAAACAACGGAGACTCCTGGTGGTGGGAGCTCCGCCTCCAACGGTCAAGTTAGTACTTGATTAAGGAGTAATTAATGCGGAAATTAAAGTGATTGGGTCTCTCTAGGTGAGAGTGTTTAATGTGTGTAATCTGCGTTGTTCGCGTAATCTCCCTTAATGAGGATTAAGGGAGGTATTTATAACCTCGGGAAACGTGCCAATCTAGGTTTAGGTTAACCTTGGGCTGATTGGGCTTCCCTCGGAAGTTGGGCCTAGGTGACCGGCTTCTCCATTAGGCATGGAGTATGCCACGTGTCATGACATAATAAGTCCAGGGTGGACGAATAAGCGTGTGCCACGTGGCAAGCCCTGAGATGTCCAACTGGGGGACACTTGGCAGGAGCTGATTGGCCCACGTGGCGCATTCCGATTGGTGGGAGCAAAATCCCCTAATCAAATGTGTTCTCAATTGATTAAATTATTTTTTTTATTAAAAAAGCTACGGAGTATACTTTAAGTTTTTACCCGTATACTTGAACAAGGTCAATTTTATATAGAGTATTGTCTAATGAGAAATTTGAAAATATGCAAAAATAAAAACAGTATATTTGATCTTGGCCCCCTTATATTTAATTTCTGGTTTCACCATTGTTCGAAATATTGTGACTAAAATTATGAACAACGGTTTCCTCAAAAAAAAAAAAAAAAAAGGAATAAAAAAAGAATAAAAAAAAAATTAAAAAAATTATGAACAACGGGTTAGATAGTGAAACGACATAGGATGAAATAAACTAATAAAGCAACTCTCTGAGAGTGAGGGATATGTCAAGTGGTTAGAGCTTTCCTCCCGGTTCCAAAAAATAATTTGAGTTCAGTAAAAATCAGTAACTTAAAAGAAGCACGAAGTAATATAATAGAGAATCATTAATAATAATTCCAGTTAAACAAAAATAAGGTTATGAGAACAGGGTCTAATTGCAAAGAGAGCCAAGCATATAATTTGGCGACATAATCTATTCCTCCTTTGGCTCCTTAAGTAAGAAAAATGGTTAATTTATGCCAATTGTAAAGCAAACAAACCATACATTTCGCTGCTATAATAATGTTATTGTACATGACATGTAATTAATATATAGATCTCAACCAATCTTCTCTTCTCTTCATATACCAATGCAATACCTTCTCTTAGCTCAATCATAAACATAATGTCTTTTACCATCTCCGTTTCTTATTACGTGCAAAAGATATTATTTGTGAGACATAATATATTTCTTTGTTGCACATAATAAGAAACAGAGGTAGTATATGAAGATTTGGCAAAAAAATTTGCCAAAAGTTATGACGCCTAACGCTATGCGACTAATTTAGCTTCATCCGATACCACTGAAAACAACTGAGGATTCTTGAACGGAAAAGGGTGAAGCGTCATGTAATGTGATGGAAACCGTTGCTGTACGGGATGATTCCGACACGGATATTGGAGCTCACCCGGAACAATTGCAAAAATGATAGTCATGGCCACGATCAATACATCATTAATGGCCATGGCTATCATTCTTAGAACGGTTTTCATCACCATAGTTTTGTATTTCTACATCATCCACGTTCACCAAGATTCCAAAAATAGATTTCGTGGGGGTATTGGATGAAGGTCAAGAATTTGTGATTACATTCGGCATCACAACTTTTTGAACATTTTCTTGTCAATATTTCTTATAAGAGATATTGTGTCACATAGATGGGACATTGAGGAGAGGGATGATTGAAAGAAAACAAAGGAATATGGAGGAGAATGTGCACTCATAATAACACATTGCAGACAATTTGATAGAAGAACCAGATTGGCAAAATAGAGGTCAAACGGGCATACAAGGAGGGAAATGAGCTGCAAATTGGCTTGCCGATCAAGGTTGTCATACATAACAACAAAATTTAGTTGATTCAAGTTCCTTCTTTAAGTTTAGGTCGTATTTTACATAATGATGTTGTATATATAGCTTTTCATCATTTAATTTCTTTGTAATTGTTCCTTGCCTTTCTTTTTTACGGGCCTATGCCTTTCTTTTTATAGGCCTAGCCCCTTTTTGCATTAAAATAAATAAATAAATAAATAAAGAAGATGTTGAGCAATGTTCTAGTGACATTAAAAGAAGAGAAATAGGATTCAATGTTCCATTTTATCATTCATTACAATTTTTTTTATTTTATTTATTTATTTATTTTTATTTTTTTTGAGAAACTATCATTCATTACAATTAAAAAAATATAATATAGGTACAAGTAGAATATTTAGGAGCTATCAAAATGGAATACAAAAATTATGAGGAGCCCCATTTAACTTCATGATTAAAAAAAATAATAAAAAAAAAACGTTAATTTAGTGACATTTTTGAAAAGGGAAATTCTCAACGGTGACCCTTAACATCTGCTACGCACCAATTGTCACCTCCCTTTTTCTTTTTTATTATACAAAATGACCTTAGTTAAAAATTCATCTCACTCATAACCATATTTCATTAAATATTAACTATGGTTAGATTTCTATTTTAAAAAAAAATTAAAAATTAACTCCAACCACCAAAAACCAGCCACCACATGCCAGCCACCATCTCCCTTTCGGCGACACTACCCAGACTCCCCCGACCGCCGGGGACAATGTGCCAACTCCACCTTGACCACCGCCAAGCCCGATTCTCACCCGAACCGACCTTAACCTCACAACTCTCTCTCCTCTAAACTTCGATTCTCGCCGTTTCGTAGTGAGGTTTCGATTCTGGGCGGGGATCGGAGAAGGCGGAAGATAAAGAGAGAAAGGGGGTGGAGGAGAGGGCGGAGAAGAAAGAGAGAGCAGGAGGATCGGTGGTCGGTTCTAGGTAATTTGGTGATCTGAGGTGGTCGATGTTATGCTTCGGCGGTCTGGGGGTGGTCGGGGTTCTAAGTTCGGCGATCTGGGAGTGGTCGGGATGGTCGGGGTTCCAAGTTCGGCAATCTAGGGTGGTCGTTGTTTGGGTTCGGCGATATGGGAGTGGTCGGGGTTCTAAGTTCGGCAATCTAGGGTAGTCGTGATTTAGGTTCGGCAGTCTGGGAGTGGTTGAGGTGGTCTCGCCGGAAAGGGAGATGGTGGTTGGGCAGGTGGGGGTGGCCGGTTTTTGGTGGTTGGGTGAATTATTCGGCGGCTGACAGTGGTTGTCTCGTGGGAAGCGGCTGCTGTGCGAGGGAGTTGTTGCGTTGGGGTTGTGCGGTGAAGGGTTGAAGGTGGAGGTAGGGAGATGGTGGCTCCGGTGAGGGTGGAGGTGGTGCTGGCTACATCTAGTGGGGATGAGGGTGAAGGTGGTGGCTGGGTTGGTGGTTTTTTTTTTTTTTCAAAGTTAACCATAGTTTTTTTTTTTTAAAAAAAAAAAATAACACTCATTAATGTTATATGTGAGATAAATTTCTTTATTAGGGTCATTTTGTATAATAAAAAAAAAAGGGAGGTGACCATTGGTGCGTAGCAGAAGTTGGGAGTCACCGTTGAGAATTTCCCATTTGAAAATGAACCAACAAAAAATCTTAATCACTATGATATTTTGTAATAAAAACAATATATATAGGGCAACATATAATAAAAAAGTTGTTGATTTATTTATAGAAATATCACTGAATAAGCGTTTTTTATTTGTCATGCATGAAAATAAAGTTGTATTTTCTCCAAAAACTTTATACGGAGATGAATGGAGTAGCCGAGTAGGATACAATGTATCAAAAATTTCTTTTATTTTTGATAACATTGTATAAGAGAGGGTTATTAGTAAGACTGAATATTTGGTATGTCATTTTGGTACTCAGAGGGGGACAAGCAATGTAGTGGTGAGTTTGGATGGAAAAGATTTGACCATGAGTGAATGTTGTAAGTATCTTGGTCGATCATCTAGAAGAATGGTGACATTGATCAAGACGTGGCTCATAGGACTAAGTCGGGGTGGCTTAAATGGAGAGCGGCCACGGGAGTGTTATGTGACCAAAAAATTCCCTTACAATTGAAGAGAAAATTCTACAGGACTGCCATAAGACCAGTGTTGCTCTATGGTACAGAATGTTGGGTTTCTAAGAAGGATCACATTAAAAAGATGGAGGTTACGGAAATGCGCATGTTAAGGTGGATGTGTGAGAACACTCTAAGAGATAGAATCAGGAATGAGGTTATTTGCAAGAAAGCAGGTGTGGCAGACATTGCAGATAAACTAAGGGAAAATTGCCTGCGTTGGTTTTGGCATGTAAGACGGAGACCCGAAGGTGCACCGGTGCGAAGAGTGGAAGAGTGGGACCATCGAGGGGTGAAACGAGGGAGAGGGAGACCGAAAATGACTTGGTTGGAAGGAGTTAGGAAAGATATGATGTGTATGGATTTGTATGAGGATGAAGTATTGGATCGTAAGGGATGGAGGAGGAAGATTTATATCGATGACGAATAATCAAATTTGATTCATGTTAGCCGACCCCACTTATGGAATTAGGGGCCGTTTGGTTCGCTATAATGGGGAATGAGAATGATTACCTTTGTTGGTGTTTGTTTACCCTTTTTTGTCATTCCCATTCCCCCTTTTATTTTTAGGTTTACCCAAAATCCTCCTAATATCATTCTCCACCCCACCTTTCCCATTCCCTTTCCCCAACCACCATCATACCCCATCAACTGGATGCACCTCGCCGGAACTTGTTGTACCTCGCCGGAACTCAGCTCGCTTCACCTCGCCGGATGCTCGCCAGCCTTCCTCCGACCCTCGCCGCCCTTCGCTGCCCCTCTTCCCACCTGAAAACCCTTCTCCTGACCCTTGTGTAACCCTTAAAAACCCTCCCCTCCACCGGAACAACTAGTCGTACCTCACCAGGTCAGAGGAAGGGCGGCGAACAACCGTCGGAATTACGACCCAACCCTCGGTGTTGCTGGGGAAGTTCGATAGCTGCGTTTTGGTCGGGATTCAGTCGGGGATTCGACCGGGATTGCTGAGGTCGAGGACGAAAAGGGTTCCGGTGTGATTTGCTGTTCGATGGACCTCACCAGGTCGGGGGAGGGGCGGCGAAGGTCGGAGGAGGGACAACCAGTTCCGGTGTGGTGTTGGTTGGCGGTGTGGTGGACTGGAGAAGGTGGAAACTAATGAAAGAAGAGGTGCAATGGTTGTGCTGTGGTGGTTCTATGGTGGTTTCATTCCATTCTCACCAAACAACACCCTAAATTCTAAGGATTTCATTCCATTCTCCTCCATTCCCTTTCTGCATTCTATTCCGATTCCCTTGTGCGAACCAAACGGCTCCTTAAGGCTTTGATTGATTGATTGATTGATAAGAGAGGGTTATTAGTAGCGAACTGCTAAACATCGCCTGCAAATCTCTACATAAAGCCAACAAATATTGGGTGGATTGACACTTTTGCCCTTTTTTGTTTTAAAAAAAAAAAACTCATCTTCTCTCTACTCTCCACTCTCACTTCTCTCTAAAAAAAAATTTCAAACTACGACAATATAATGTCGAGGCGGCAAGGCAAGGAATTGGCGGCGGCGCAAGCGGAGGGAAGGCGGTCACATAGTGGCAAGGTAATTTTTTTTTTATAAAAATTATATATATATAAAAAAAAAGCTCGAAAAGAGTAAGGTGCCTGGCCAGGTGTCACGGTCCAAGAGTTTGACACTGGATCGTGCGGCGCGCACTTGTCTATTGACGACAAGGACGCAAGCCTAGAGCGAAGGGGGTTCGTGGCACACAGCAGCACGGACCAAAGGTATCTCAGCGAAGCACTCGTCAATAACGAGTGCTGAGTCGGGGCTTGTGACGGCCGATATTTCGAAGCAGGCACAAGCGGGACCGACGATAAGGAAGGCGTCTTTTGAGGTTCTCTTGGTTTGGTGGGGAGGCTTTAAAACAAGGCAAGCACAATATCTATAAAGGCTTAAATCAACACACAAGTCTTAAAGCAAAGGCAACCCGGATAGGAGCTTTCATTCATTCAACCATTCGCCCCATAAAGAGCTTTATATTAATTACATGGAGAAATACTAGTGAACGCTGAAACTACAGTAACACAATAATTTCCCCTAGAGCCTAGAAAGCAAAAAGAAAGACTTAGAAGACACTACATAAGGAAAATACAAGGAAAAAGGAAGGGGGATACATAGAGAAAGAGGCGGATTCTAACATCCTCCCCCACTTAAGCTGTCGACGACCTCGTCGACTTACAAAACAAAACATATATGTAAAGAAAAATAACAGCTTCACTCTTCTGTTGCTGGTGTGGCTCTCGCCCTGGTTCTGATGTTGGCGCAGTTGTTGGTGTTGCGGTTGCTGTCTTCTAGATCTGGATGATGGGGTTTGAGATGACTAACGTGGAAGACAGGGTGTATCTTCATCCACGTAGGCGGCTCTACTTTGTACGCACTCTTCCCAATCCGTTTAGTGATGCGGATGGGGCCTTCATATTTTTTGATCAGCCTGCGATCTCTTCCTCTAAGGAACTTGAGCTGTTCTGGGAGGACCTTCACCATCACCATATCCCCTACATCAAACTCCACCGGTCTTCTATTCTGGTCGGCCCACTTCTTCATTCTCTTCGATGCCCGCTCCAAGTATGCGCGAGCAACTTCCATGTTTTGCTGCCATTCTCGCTTAAACTCTCGTGCTTCGCGACTCCTCCCATCTTCGGATGTTGCTATGGTGTGGGGCAGGAGAGGTTGTTGGCCCATCACCAATTCAAACGGACTTCTGTTGGATGCGGTACTCTTTTGGGAATTGAAGCAAAGTTAGGCGACATCAAGGAGCTTCACCCAATCCTTCTGGTTGGCGCTAACGAAGTGTCTCAAGTATTCCTCTAAGAGACCGTTGAATCTCTCTGTTTGGCCATCAGATTGAGGGTGGTGACTTGAAGACATGTTTAAGTCTGACCCCAGCAGCTGGAACAACTCTGTCCAGAATATACTCGTGAATCTTGTATCTCGATCGCTGACTATGCTCTGGGGCAACCCCCAATACTTCACCACATGTTTAAAGAACAATGTCGCCGTCTCCTTCGCACCACAAGCCTTCTGCATGGGGACAAAGGTGGCATATTTGGAAAAATCGGTCAATCACCCCTGTGGAGTACTGGTCCACTTTGGGAAGACCACTGATGAAGTCCATTGATATGATTTCCCACGGACGTGTCGGCACGGGAAGAGGATCTAGGAGGCCTCCAGGTTTTTGACGGTCTACCTTGTCTTGTTGACAAACCAAGAAGGTCCGGGTGTAACTCATGACATCTTCTTTCATTCCCGGCCAATAATACCCCAAGGACAGTAAGCTTAAAGTCCTCTGCCACCTTGGGTGTCCGGCCCATAGGGTATCATGACATTCCTTTAAGAGCATCTTCCGCAGGCCTCCCGCCTTTGGTATGAATAGCTTGTTACCCTTTGTGAAAATGAGCCCGTCTTCTATCCAGAAGCGTCTTGTCTTTCGTTCTTCTATCAGCCCTTTAATAGTGTTCGTCATGGGGTCTTCTGAGAGGTGTTGTTTGACTTGCTCTTTGACTGAGGTGGTGACATTGCTGGCTGACATGGGAGACAGTCTTTGTAGGGGGGCCAGATCGGCACGACGCCTCAAGGCATCAGCTACTTTGTTACTGGCTCCAGTCTTGTACGTGAACTCCAAATCAAAATCCGCTAGGACCTCCTGCCAACGAGCTTGCTTCCCCGTTAACTTTGGTTGGGTGAAGAAGTAGCTGGCCGCAGTGTTGTCGGTGCGAACAATAAATTTTGCTCCCAACAAGTAGTGTCTCCACCCCTTCAAACAGTGAACAATGGCTAACAACTCTTTTTCTTGGGCAGCATAACTCCTCTCGGCTCCACTCAACTTCCGGCTCTCATAAGCAACTGGGTGGCCCTCTTGGAGTAAGACACCGCCCAATGCATAGTCGGATGCATCCGTCTTAACTTCAAACGGCTTGTTAATGTTAGGGAGGGCTAAAACCGGTTCCTTCATTACTGCTTCTTTGAGCTTGAGGAAAGCCCCTTGTTGTTTTTCCAACCAATTCCATTTGTTGTCTTTCTTCAACAAGTCCGTGAGGGGACTTGCTATCTCTGAATATCCCTGAATGAAGCAGCGATAGTAGTTAGCCAACCCCAAAAACGATCTTAATTCTGAGACGTTCTTCGGAGCTTGCCAATCACTAATAGCTTGGATTTTCTTAGGATCCATCCTTATGCGGCCTCCTCCCACAAAATGTCCAAGGAAGCTTACTTCTTCCTTCGCAAAAGCGCATTTTTCCCGCTTCACGATCAGGTGATGTTGTCTTAACTTCTCAAACACCTTCCTCAGGTGTTCTAAGTGATCTTCTAGGGTGTTGCTGAAGATTACGATGTCGTCTAAGTAAACAACCACAAACTTGTCAAGGTAGTCGTGGAAGACTTGATTCATCAAGGTACAGAATGTTGCGGGCGCATTTGTTAGCCCAAACGGCATGACCAACCACTCGAACGCGCCGTATCTAGTGACGCAAGCTGTCTTTGGTTCATCCCCCTGAGCAATTCGGACTTGATGGTAGCCGGACCTTAGATAAAGCTTCGTGAAGTACACAACATCTCCTAGCTGATCGAACAAGTCTGCTAACAACGGTATCGGATAGTGATTCCTCACTGTCAGCTTGTTTAAGGCTCTATAGTCGATACACAGTCTCAAACTCCCATCTTGCTTCTTCTGGAAAAGGACCGGTGCTCCATAGGGAGCTCTGGAAGGCCGTATGAACCCAGCTTCTAACTACCCGTCCAACTGTTTACGTAACTCTGCAAGTTCCGGAGGGGCCATCCGATAGGGGCTTCGTGCAGGTGGTCTAGCACCTGCCACCAATTCAATGCTGTGATCTATGGCCCTTCGAGGAGGAAGAGATTTTGGGAGCTCCTTAGGAAGTATGTCTGCATATTCCCCGAGCAACTCTCCTATAACTTCCGGGATATCGCCTTCGACCTCCTCGTCCTTCATCGAGAGCGTGGCAAGGAACGTGGGCTCGTTCCTCCGCATCCCCTTCTTGAGTTGCATCGCCGAGAGAAGGGGGCCTTTCAATTCTTTTCCCTTTTCAGCTTGGGCGTGTGTCCGTAGGAGGCACGGTTGGTGGCTTGTTACAAGTAAGGACCCTAGGTGGGGCATCGGGACAGCCTTGCTGGTGTGTAGGAAATCCATCCCAAGGACAAACTTAAAATCATCCATTGTTGCCACTGTGAAGTCCAGGCTCCCACTCCATTCCCCAATCCTGGTGCTCACATTCTTTTCCACGCCGCAAGTCGGTTGTGCTTCAGAGTTCACAGCCTTCATGCGACCACCACTATGCACGACTCTCAGCCCTAACCTGTTTGCCTCGCGCTTCGTGATGAAATTATGAGTGGCCCCTGTATCAACCATCGCCCGAGCCTTCTTCCCGTTTATCCAGACATCTACGTACATCAGGCTGGTAGCCCGACCCTTATCTTTCGACGTTTATTGTCCCATAGCGTACATGCAATACACTGCCCCCAACTTAGAGGGTGCTTCTTCGCTTCCCATGTCCTCCTCTTTGTCATCTCCCTTATGAGGGTCAGAGGACATTGAGGAGAGTTTCTTCTGGAGGTTGTCTATTTCTGATTTATGCTGGCACTCAAACCATTTGTGCGGCCCTCGACAAAGTATACAGGTGAGGGGTTTGTTCCATGATGATGATGAGCCCGAGGACCCACCTCTGTTTGTAGATACGGTGAAGACATTCTTCCGCGAGTCTTCTCCCCCATTCCTGAACCTATTCCCCACACTGTTCAAGCTAACCTGAGAATTACCACTGGTGCTCCTTGGGGTGCTTGATGTTGACCCACTATTTCCCTTCTTCTGGATGGGCGCTTTGTCTGACGAGTAATCCATCAGCCTTTCAGCTGCAGCTATAGCACCCGATAAGGTATCAATTTTCTGGCGCCATATCTCCCTTTGAGCCCAAACCTTCAGACCCCACACAAAGTTGAATAGGCGATCCTTCTTTGACATGTCATGAATCTCTAACATGCACGCCGAATATTCCTTCACATACTCCCGAATAGAGGTCTTATGTTGCAGTGTTGCAAGCTTGGTACGAGCGACAAACTCAGTATTCTCGGGGTAAAATTGAGCCATCAGCTCTTTCTTTAGATCCTCCCAAGTGTCTACCGACGTTCTCTTAGCTTGAATATCGACGTACTTGGTGCGCCACCAAAGCTTAGCATCGTCCACTAAGTACATCGTGGCAGTATCAACCTTCAGTTAATCCTCCAACCGACATATACGGAAGTATTGCTCTATGTCGAAGATGAAGTTGTCAACCTCCTTCGAGTCTCTCGTGCCATTAAAGGTCCGAGGTTTAGGAGGTTTTATTTTAGTACCTCCACTATCCCCGAGCCCTCTTTGAGCACGCATCAAGGTGGCACATTTGTCTTGTGCCTCATTAGCTAAGCCTTGCACAAAGTTAAGTTGCTCCGTCAACCCATCCACCATCGACGCGAGCCTCTCCATTTCCTTGGCTTGCTTTATTACAATATCTTCGAGCTTGGGCATCCTTTCTCCCAGTATAGCCCACTGTTATGACTTGCCTTTAAGCCAAGCAAGTCTTTCTTCCAACGTATATCCTGGCATCTCTTCGTTCGACATATCTCGAGCAACCTGGCTCTGATACCAACTGTCACGGTCCAAGAGTTTTGACACTGGATCGTGCGGCGCGCACTTGTCTATTGACGACAAGGACGCAAGCCTAGAGCGAAGGGGGTTCGTGGCACACAGCAGCACGGACCAAAGGTACTCAGCGAAGCACTCGTTGTTGGCTTGTGACGGCCGATATTTCGAAGCGGGCACAAGCGGGACCGACGATAAGGAAGGCGTCTTTTGAGGTTCTCTTAGTTTGGTGGGGAGGCTTTAAAACAAGGCAAGCACAATATCTATAAAGGCTTAAATAAACACACAAGTCTTAAAGCAAAGGCAACCCGGATAGGAGCTTTCATTCATTCAACCATTCGCCCCATAAAGAGTTTTATATTGATTACATGGAGAAATACTAGTGAACACTGAAACTACAGTAACACAATAATTTCCCCTAGAGCCTAGAAAGCAAAAAGAAAGACTTAGAAGACACTACATAAGGAAAATACAAGGAAAAAGGAAGGGGGATACATAGAGAAAGAGGCGGATTCTAACACCAGGACACCGTGGCCACGGTGGCAGCGCCCAAGCAAGACGCCGGCCCCATGGCAGTTGTGGTTGGTCGGGACGATAAGGCCACAGTGGTGGCCCCTTGCGAGGGCATCGCCACCGTGGCCTTGGTGTCCTGCCCACCTGCCGCCGCCATGGGGCTGGCGTCTGGCTGGGACGCCACCTCCCTTTTATTATTTTTTTTTTGTTTTTTTTATTTATGTTTATATCTTTTGTTTTTCAATTTTTTGTATTTTTTTTTTTCAGATTTTTTTTTTGTTTATTTTTAAATTTTTTTTTCAATTTTTTGTATAATTTTTTGGTTATTTTAAAAAAAAAAATTCAATTTTTTGTTTAATTTTTTGTTTATTTTTATATTTTTTTTTTCAAATTTGTTGTATTTTTTTTATGTTTATATTTCCTTTTCAATTATTTGTATGTTTTTTTATTTTTTATATATATTTTTTCCAATTTTGTTGTATTTATTTGTTTTTTTTTTGTAATTTTTTTTACATTTATATTTATTTTGTATGTTTTGCCAATTTTTTTTCTTTTTATTTTTTATTTATTTTGTTTTTTTTTTCAGTGTTTTTTTTTTTTTATACCAATGTGTTAGTATTTTTTTTGTTTATGTGATATTTTTTTTGGTTAGTTATTTTTTTTTTATTTTTTATGTTTATATATATTTTGCATGTTTTGGTTATTTTTTTTTCTTTTTGTGTGTATTTTTTTTTATATTTTTTTCAGTGTTCTGTTATTTTTTTTATGTCATTTTGTTAGTATTTTTTTTGTTTATTTGGTTTTTTTATTGGTTAGTTATTTTTTTGCTTGACAGGATGCCCCCCCTTAGAGGTAAAGTGTATAAATTATTTCTAATTTTATATTGTGATGCATTTATTATATGAATCTTACTAATTTGAAAAAATGTGCAGGTGAACTGGATGCCTTTCGGCCAAAACCCTAGTAATAGGGTACCCAGGACCCTCTACAAGGGACTCATTCAGTATCGTGAGATCGTAGAGGCGTACATGCCCCAGCGCTATCTTCGCCTGCTTGGATTTGTCAAAGTTGTCCCTCCTCCACCAGCATGGCCCAGTAAGGCGGTCCGAGCTGCGTCATCGAAGGAGTACGTCATCCAATGGCCGGAAAGCATGATTGCCACGTGGGAGCAGTTTCCGATGGTTGCCCGCCTATGGACTGCGGAGCTGCAGAGGCCGCCAACTGGGGTGACTGCCATGTGTAACCAGCACTACATGGAATGGTACAGCCGGTATTCGCACTCGAGGTTGATCAAAGACCTCGACCATGGCGACAACACCGATGATCATGATGTGCCACTGCCCACTGCCGTGGATGCGGTATGCACTACTAGAAATAGGCCAATTTACGACGGACCAGTTCCGACGGACTAGAAATCCGTCGGAAATTTTCGACGGAATTAAATTATGTCGGAAATTTACGACGGATTTCCTACGGAACACAAATCCGTTGGAATTTATGGGTTTTCCGACGAAATATTCCGTCGGAAACTTAATTTTTTGACGGAAATAAAATCCGTCGGAAATTTCCGAGGGAATTTTCCGTCGGAAATTACCGACGGAAAATTCCCTCGGAAATTAACTTTTCCGACGGAATTTTCAGTCGGAACATAATTAAATAATTAAAAAAAAAACAAACCTAAAACCTAAATACACGGACCACTATCTAAAACCCCCATTATCTTTCATTTCTCTTTCCTCACCCCGCCTCTCTTCTTCTTCTCTAACTTTCTCTCTCCTCTCTTCTTCTCTAGCTTTCTCTCTCCTCTCTTCTTCTCTAGCTGCATTATACTCCTCCATTTTTGACATATATCAAAACAATAATTGACATATATCAATCTCCTCTTGTTCCTCGTTCCTCCTCTTGCGTTTCTCGGTTTCTCGACGTTTCTCCTCCTGTCCAAGCAACGTCTGCTGGTGGTTTGAGCCCAAGCAACTACGACATCGACTTCTCGTTCCTCCTTCAGATCTAGGTTTTTTTTTTTCGATTTTTGATTGTTGTAATGTTAGACTTAGATTATAATTAGTTTTTGTTATAATTGTAATGTTATTTGATTAATTTTAGAAGATGATTGTATATTTATTTATTTTGTTTTATTTCATTTTTTATTTTTGATTTTTGGTTTATATTTCGATTTTTGTTGTTTTTGGCTGATTAATTTCAGAAGAAAATTGTAATGTTATTCGATTTTGGTAATTTTTTCGATTTTTGGTTGTTGTTTCAATGTTGTTGGTTCGTGGGTGTGGTGGTGGGTGGGGGTGGTTCGGCGGTGGGTAGGGATTGTGGTGGGGTGGTGTCGGTGGGCTGGGATTGTGGTGGGGTGGTGTCGGTGGGCTGGGATTGTGGTGCGTCTTGGTGGGTAGGGCCGTAGGGGGGCAGGAGTGGGCTGGTGGGTAAAGGGGCAGGGGGTGGGCTGGTGGATAAGGGGGGTGGTGGTGTGTTAGGGGGGCAGGGGGTGGGCTGGTGGTGGGTTCAGGTAAGGTGGGTGGGTGGGTTTAGGCTAGGGCTGGTGGTGGGGGTGGTGGGTGGGGGGCAGGGAGTGGGGGCTGGTGGTAGGGGTGGTGGCTAGGGTGGTGCTAGGTTTTTTTTTTTTTTTTAATGTTATTTCCGATGGAATTTCCGTCGGAAGTTTCCGGCGGATTTGTATTCCGTCGGAAATTTTCGACGGACTTTTCATTGACCGGAATTCCTCTTCCGACGACGGAAGTTCGTTGGAAATTTCGTCGGAACAGTGTTTTCCGACGGAATTCCGACGGAAAAAGGTCGTTTTCCCTACAAAAGGTTTTCCGACAACCCGTACCGCCGGAATTTCCGTCGAAAACGGCCTTTTCCGACGGATTTCAGGGTGTTTCTGACGGAATTTTGCCGTCGGAAATGGCTTGTTTTCTAGTAGTGATGTTTCATAAAACATTTATTGTTGTGTTTTTTTTTTTAGTATTATATATCGTTATTGAATTTCATGTTTTTTTGTTGTGTGTAGTGGACGGGAAAGATGATGCAGGTGGGACAAAGACACTCTCAGGAGAGGGACAACATGACGACTGCATCAAGTAGAGCTGCTACTGATGATTTGGACCGGGCCCTTGCGCAGTGGCAGTGGGCGTCAAAGAGGGATTACTGATCTGTTGGTTGTTTATGTATAGAACATTTTGTACATTATCATAGTAGCTTGTAAGATCTGACATTATCGTTTAAATTTGTAACATTTGACATTATCATTTTAAGTTTTTAAAATTTGACATTATCTTTGTAGTTTGAAACGCGCAAACACTAATTAGTATGCATGCAAGATATAAATTTAGTCAAAATTAGAATACAAAAAATAAATGTCTGTATAAAAATAGCAACACGAATACAAGGTTACATAGAAAAGGTATACGCATGAAATACTATAAGGCAGCTAGGTTGTTCCATTGATGGATCCGGTCATGATACAGCACATCCCAACCCTCTACGCTTGGTGTGCGAATGGTGTACCACCGAGGTATGATCGGTGACACTGGAAAATCGGATGACAGGTCCAATCGGATGAAATGTCTGTATGACGACCCCATAAATGCAATAGCTAACTCTCTTACCGGTCTAGTGACGGTCTCATGCGAAGACCAAGGGAGAATCGTGGTACATGGATGATAAGCTCGACTATGCAAACCAAGCCCGAAATTCATGACTGCACGCTTGTAGATGTTTGCAACGACAAAGAGATCAATTGGCGCATCGAACCAATGATTTTGACCGCAAGGTCCTCCTCCCCACCGGATACGCTGCAGAGAACTATCCAAGTCTTGGTCGTACACATGATGATAAACATCTCGGTTTGAGGCAATTTCACTGTACATCAACTAACGCACTAAAGCGTAGTTGTCTTCACCGCCTTGAAACACATCAGCCATGACCCAGAACCCGCAGTTACCATCTGCAACCACATCATTCCACCCGTCCAAGTATTCCATGATGGTGTTAGGAATCCTGTCCTTGTATGGAAACTGATCAATATCCACTCTTCCTGTTGAACATATCAATAAACACAATTAACAAGTCAGTAGTAAACTCAACAAACATTCTAAAAAGTAAATTAAAGTAAAGTACTATACCGGTTCCGGGCATATTCATCGACAAAGAAGATTGGCTACGACTGGATGACGATGAATGACCACGGCCACGACCACGACCACGACCACGAATGTACTCAAATGCACTCCTGTTCCGCCGTTGTCAACCTCTAGGTCGCTCGACTCCTTCAGGTTCCTCGTGATCCAAGCAAGACGTATTGAACATGTCATGAAGTACGTGGGTAGCATCACGAATGATTGAAGGGTGACTAGAGGAAACTCGGTCAAACATTGAACGAAACTGCTCCAACTCCTCCTGTTCACGGTCGACCATCTGTGGAGCAGCATGCTCTCCAATAACGAGCGTCCACCAGAATGGATGAACCTGATCAACATGTAACGACGCCCTATCTTGGGTAATTTCGCGGTGAATGGTGCATGCACAAGGTAATCCATGAGTCACTAATATAGCACATCCGCACCGAATAGCCACTTCATCACCCAAATCCTTCATCCTGTTGTGCTCGCTCAGAATCAACCCCAAGCAGTAGTGTGACGCACGACCATGGAGAATCTTAAATATGAAATGGTAATACATCATACCATGTCGCCGTCTAGAGTCCTCGAGAGAGTTCTTGATGTCGTTCTTCTGAGTATCAATAGCCTCGTTTATTCTCTTGAACATTGTACCTAGAGCAGAGGTGGAATAATTAGTCCAGTCCTTCAAAGCTCTATGAGCGCTCTCAACTCTATATGTTGTAGTGTTTCCAAAATGAAGAACTTGGTTTGTCCAATATTTGACAAACTTTTCCCTGTGAGGTATCCACTGCTGCATCACATAGTTTACCACTGCCGAACACCATTGGTACGCATCCCTAAAGTTATCTAAGGCTCGATCGTACTCTGCCTCTGCGGTAGCTTGCAGGATCTTCCGCCATTTACCATTTACCAATCTCTCTGCTGAATCTAAATTCTTGTTGAAAAGGTTGTAGGCTTTGACTTTCACACAGTTGTTGATGTGCCATGTGCACAGTAAATGCTTCGATTCTAGAAACAACTCCGCTATAGGGGCAAAGAGACCTCCCTCACAATCACTGACGATGGCTGATGGCTGAACATTAAGGCCGATGTAGTTTCTCAACTTCTCTAACACCCAATAATAACTCGCAGCCGTCTCATCCTTGATGACTGCATAACGAATTAGAATGTTCTGGTTCGTTGGAGCCATCCCAATCATCTCAACTAGTGGGAACTTGTACTTGTTTGTCTTGTATGTTAAATCGATCAAAATCACAAATGGCCAAGACCTGATCATATCAGCACAATCAGGATGCACAAGGAATAAGTGAGTCACCTCCTATGTCTCTTCATCAGAATTAAACCAGAACACGTAACCACGTGCTTGTGCTTGGTGTAGAAGTTGTTGAATAGGGTTCCTTCCCTCTGACCGTTCAAACCTCAGTTTCTGTCTGACGTTGTAGATGTGTCTTCGGTTTGGCTGGTCTATAGGAAATTTCTCTAACACAGATGCTAATATTTTAGCAGGCTTCACTTGAGCATCACTCATTTCTTTGACAACTAGTTTTGCAGCAGGACTTAGGCTGCTTAACTGTCGATGTCCCACTTCATATACTATCATGTCATGGTTTTGATACCCCAATTTAGAGTAACCCTTCACTTCCCAACCGTCACGACTTTGGTGTTGTCGAACCTTTACTCTGAACTCACACCCCCAACCTTTCCGCTTTGTATCAAACCAAATCGATGTACTGAAATTTCGTTCCTCCCTTTTACGATAACGGTCGCATCTCAAAATGCGATCCATTCTACCATCCCGCTGAGATTTATGAGATGCTACTACTAAACAAAAACCAGATCTAATTGCAACTTGTTTTGCCCAATCAATCGCTTGTTGAGCATCTTCGAAGGGACCATCATGTACGAAAATCCCACTGTAATCAACACCGTCTCCACCAAAATCCTACAACAATTAAATAATTTTAAATACATAGAATTATTTAAAGATTACATTAATACATTTAACACTTAATTAACACATAAGTAATATCTAAATTTTTTATTTGTAAATTTCATTTCTATATTTAACGCATAATACATTTAATTTATAAATTTACACATAATTAACACAAAATTAACAAATAATTATGTATAAAAGTATTCATACACATAAAAAATTAACACATAATTATGTATAAAAGTATTCATACAAATACAAAATTAAAACATAATTTTATTTTTTTTATTGAAATTATTAACTCATATTTAATTTACACATACAAAATTAAAACATAATTTTATTGACACATATTTAAAACATAATATCAAATTAAAACATAATTTTATGTTTTTTTGAAATTATTAACACATATTTAATTTCAAATTTATCAAAGTTAAAAAACCACTAAAAAAATATTTAAATAAAATTTTAAAAATAAAATTACGAAATGTGGCGGTGGCGTCTGGTCGGGACGCCGCCACTGTGGCTATAGCGCCTGGCCAGGATGCCACTACCATGGTGGCGGCGTCCCGGCCAGGCGCCACCGCCACGGTGGCGGCGTTCCGGCCATACGCCACCGCCACGGTGGTGGCGGTCAGGCCATCCGCCGGCCAGCATTTTGTAAATTCAAACTGCAAGGTACCTCACTTTCCGACGACGATGACGGCTCTCCGGTGTCCCTCGGCTCTCTGGCGTCCCTTGGCGATCCAGTCTGGCTTCACATTTTTCGAGAGTGAGAATTACGTTTTCGGTAAAAATTTGAAAAATGGCAAAAATGTCAAAGTAAAAATAATTATAGGCTTTACGTAGAAATTTGTGGGCGATGTTTAAATCCCTAGTAGTATGGAGAATGGAGCAAAAACAAATAGGTTACCAAGGAGGGAAAGGAACCTTAATGAGACTCACATGATCACTTCCAAAAAAGACAGATTTGGAACAAAACATTGATAAAATCTCGGTATCAGTGTGAGATTTCAGAATTGCATGGAATTGGTAGCTTTTAGCCTTTTATGCCAATTGTGAATTTTTTAATCAAGTAAAAAATTTGAAAGATCACATTGAGCCGCGTGATTTGTTCTACTATTATGAGGAGTAAAAGGAACGACTTTCATTAAAAAATGTTAGTATACAATTTTTTATTTTATTTTTTTTAAATAAGAGATTGATTAATAAATAAAAGTCATACGATATTTACATAGAGCTCTATATTTAAGAAATACTTCGAACACGATGATTAAATTAAATAAAAATATTTTTTTTGTAAAGTTACAATTGTTGTTGCTGTAAATCGTACATTTTTCTTACCCTCTTTCATACGGAGTATCAACCTTATATGAGGAGGGATCTATCGATATATTGTAACAATGAATACTCGTCGGATTCATCTGTTTGTAATCGAAAGATTAACCTTTTGTTCAATCTCGCATAAATATTAATTACTAAACTAAAAAAAACTAAATTTGAACAATACTCACCATATAGGCATTTATTACACTCAAAGAATGTAATTTAATTGAAATTAAGAACAAAAACATGAAGAAAAAAAGAAAATGGGTCGAAAATAGCCAATTTTTTTGAGAAATTTGGTTATTTTCGGCCTAGAAAATGCTCGAAGAATAATGTAATCTTATAAATGTTAGAATATGTTATTATGTGTCCCGTCAAAAAAAAAAAAAAAAAAAAAAAAAAAAAAAAAAAAAAAGAATATGTTATTATGTGAACTGCTAAACACCGCCATCCAAAATGATCACCACCGCCAACATTTGGTGTGAGTGGACAACCATGCCCTTACTACTTCACCACCCCTTATCCTCCCCAGCGGCTCACCATCCCTTTCGACCGGCAACAACCACCACTACTCTGACCGACGACCCACCACATCCCCCTCAATGAGAACCCACCACCTTCCCTCGCCGACAGGAAGGTGGTGGTTTTTTTATTCCAACATTTGGTGTGAGTGGACAACCATGCCCTTACTACTTCACCACCCCTTATCCTCCCCGGCGACTCACCATCCCTTCCGACCGGCAACAACCACCACTACTCTGACCGACGACCCACCACATCCCCCTCAATGAGAACCCACCACCTTCCCTCGCCGGCAGGAAGGTGGTGGTTTTTTTTTTATTCCGGCAATCGCGATAACCGGAGCCCAAAACCAGTTACCGTGTCCGGTAACCGGAGCCCGAAACCGGTTACCGTGCTAGGTAACCGGAGCCCAAAACCGGTTACCGTGGCTGGTAACCGGTTTTGGGCTCCGGTTACCGCGATTGTCGGAAATAAAAAAACCACCTCATCGGTGAGGGAAGGTGGTGGGTCGTCATTGAGGGGGATGTGATGGGTCGTCAGTCACGGTGGTGGTGGTGGTCGTCGCCGATCAGGGTGGTGGTTTCAAGGTGTTAGTGATTGGTGGCAAGAAGGAAGATAGTGGTGAAGTACTAAGGGCATGGTTGTCCATTTACACTAAATGTCGGCGGTTTTAATCATTTTTGTTGACGGTATTTAACACCCCCGTCATTATTCTTAAATTATGTCATTTAAAAAAGTTATCAATCTATTAATTATTTATTATTAATTGTAGAAAACCGATAAGTGAATTAACAGTTCTGCCTTAGACAAAACTACTAATGGAATGTCAAATGGTGTGTTTTGTTTTGAATTAACAATTTAGTTAACAGAGTATTTTGTTTTGAATTAGCAATTTAGTTAATAGTTACTGAGGGCATGTTTGCGATCGTTTTATATTTCAGTTTTATGCTGTTTTTGTTTTGAATTAGCAGTTAGTTAATTGAGGGCATGTTCGTGATTTTTTTTATTTTTAGTTTTAAGATTTTTGAAAACAAAAAATAGAAACCAGAAATAGTAAATTATTATGATTTTAATAGGTTTGAATATTTTTTTTATTCTTTATATGGCATA
This sequence comes from Chenopodium quinoa, assembly GCF_001683475.1. NCBI lineage: Eukaryota > Viridiplantae > Streptophyta > Magnoliopsida > Caryophyllales > Amaranthaceae > Chenopodium > Chenopodium quinoa. The sequence continues at coordinate 4,394,698 of NW_018745170.1, read as the reverse complement.
TATTATATGAAATAGAACCAAAAAAAAGACTTCTACCGTGATACTGAACAAGCCCTCAATTAGCATGTTTATGTCAATATTTTTTTTTAATCTAACATTGACGGTAGATTAGAATATAAGTTAAAAAGGGCTTAGTGAAGGAGTATTTATGGAAATCGTACCAATAAGAGAATAACTAATGATGTGTTGCATTATAATCAGTCAAGGGAGAGTAGTTAGAGATAATGATGATTGAAATTGCACATTGACAATGTAAAATTAGATACCTTAATTGAAACTGAATAATAATTAAATAGTGAATGAGAAATTGGCAGATATAAAGGGGTCACATTGATTGTCGGGTGTTAAAAAAAAAAAAAAAAAAAAAAAAAAAAAAGCAATAGTGAAAGCCTAAATGCCTAACTAGGTATTATTGTACAAATTTTTTTTACCCTATTGAACTAGCACCTCTCACTGATTAACACACAAGTCAACGCTTGAGAGTAAAAGAGGAAATATAGTTTGGTTTCACATGTAACTCACATAACCCAACCTGACTCAGACACCCGAATTAATACGAATAATAGTTTGGTTTTGAGTGCAACTCATGAGAGTGGATTTACACCAATCCAGTTCTCGGACAGTGGCTCATGACCTTGGATTACTTGGCTAGAAAAACATAGAGGACAAGGAGCAGAGACACAGGACAACTTCATGGTAATAGCAGAAAATCAGAACCCATTGACATCAACAACAAAACTTTTTTTTCAATTAATCTTCCTCAAATCCATTCAATAATCAATATCGACCACAACCTTGGATTATAAGTTAGCCAGTGATACTAGCACGGTCCATAAATGAGCCAAGTCATTATGTAAAGCGCTAAAGCTATGGCATCAACACACTCCACAGATGCTTTCGAGGACTTAAACTAGCCTCGTTCATCACCAGGAAAAGGAGGATGGGGGCAAAGCCGCACAGGTGCAGCCTACAGGGTAGTCAGCAATAATCGCGTAAACAAAATCAGTCAAATTACAAAGTTTTGAGTTCAAGAAACCTTGTATATTATGGAAGCAAGAGTACAAGAGGACATAAAAATCAAAATTGTCAAAATGCAAAATCTATAGTAACAACAGTCCTTAAATCAGAACTACTTCGGAGACGAAGCTCAGAACGCGCCATTTTCTAGTCTTCTGCATATTGGAGTCATTCTTCATTCTCTTTTGCAACAAATTAAATGATCCTACATCCAATTTCTGTACGCTCCTAAGAAAAGTTGGGGAAAGGAAGGGGAGGGGGGGTAAGACGATCATGGATAGATAATTATCTGAAATGGTTACAAAATACTTTTTATTTATGCCTAGGCCCTTGAACCCAAGCACCATCAATGGAATCGAGAACTCCAGTCAAGCCATCGTCAACAAAATCACCAATACTTTTTATTTTTCCCTCCTTGGGCTCAACAGGGTACTCCCCCGAAAAACAAGCATAGCAAAAGCTGGGTGAATCATCACCCAACATTCCCCTTAAGCTATCAATAGACAAAAACGCAAGCGAATCAGACCCAATGTACTCCCTAATTTGCTCCACATCCAACCTATTTGAGATGAGCTCCTCAGAGCTAGGAGTATCCACACCATAATAGCAAGAACCAATGATGGGCGGGCAAGCAATCCTCATATGTACCTCTTTTGCACCAGCCTCCTTGATCAATCGAACTATTTTCGATGATGTAGTTCCCCTAACAATCGAGTCATCCACAACCACAACCCTCTTCCCCTCCAAAACAGCCTTCACTGGTGCCAACTTAAGCTTCACACCAAAGTCCCTAATCCTCTGAGAAGGCTCAATAAACGTTCTACCAACATAATGAGACCTAATCAAACCCTGCTGAAACGGCACACCAGCTTTCTCAGCATACCCAAGAGCAGCAACAACACCAGAATCAGGCACAGCAATAACCACATCACACTCAACCGGCGATTCAGTAGCCAAGATTATACCAAATGCCCGCCTAGACTCATACACAGACCTACCAAAAACAATTGAATTCGGCAACGAAAAGTAAATGTGCTCGAAAATACACTGCTTGGACACAGGATGAGGCATCAAACACAATGACTGAACCCCATCTTTGTCCACAACTAAAACCTCACCAGGATACACTTCCCTCTCATAAGTAGCCTCAATTAAATCAAGTGCACAAGTCTCAGAAGCAAAAACAACAGCCCCATTACTCCTCCTACCCATAACAAGCGGGCGAAACCCGAAGGGGTCTCGAACCGCCACGAGCTTATCCTCAGTCAAAAACACCATACTATAAGCCCCTTCTAACTGTTCACAAGCATCAACAATCCTCAAAAAAAAGGGTCTAGCCTTAGAAATAGCAATCAAATGAAGAACAACTTCAGTATCAGAACTAGTATTAAAAATTGAACCATTTTCTTCAAGATTTTGTCTCAAAGCTTTATAATTAACTAAATTACCATTATGAGCAACACCCACTGACCCGAACCGGTAACCGGCAACAAAAGGTTGAACATTCTTAAGCATAGAAGACCCAGCAGTCGAATATCGAACATGTCCAATCGTTGATTTTCCCGGTAACTGGTCAAGTTTCGTCTCATTGAAAACCTCTGAAACTAACCCAACTCCAGTAATACTCTGCAAAACGCCCTCGTTTACGGTGACGATTCCAGCACCTTCTTGCCCACGATGTTGTAAAGCATGCAACGCTAAGTAACAGAGACGCGACGCCTCGGAGTCGCCGTAAATTCCGACAACGCCGCATTCTTCCCGGGGTTTATCATCGGAGACATCGATGAATTTGTCGTCGTCATCTGGGTGTTGATTTTTGGAGGAGGAAAAGGGGGAAATAGGGTTAATGGAGGATTTGAGGGAGGTGGGTTTTTGGGGAGGTGAAAAGGGGGAAAAACAGGGTTTTGAGAGGGTTTTAGAGGAGAGAGAAGAAAGGTGAGGAGAGAGAAAAGTGGGGTTTTGAAGAGATGGTGAGCGTAAAGCTGTTGACGCCATTGATGAAAGGTTGGAGTTTAAGAGGAGAGAGAAAGTGAAGAGAGAGAAGGAGAAGGATTGGTTATGGCGGGCTAGGGTTTTGAGAGAGAAGGGGTGATAAGAGTGGAGTGAGTGGTGGTGTTCGGCTGTAGAGGAGGGAACTCAAATCGTTTTTTAAAACGCTGCGTTTTAGGGTGAGAGGAAGGATTGTGGGATTTGAAATGATGCGTTTTGAAGGGTTTTGTTGTGGGACTTTTGTTGAGCACAATATATTCCAAAAAATAAGGAAAAACTTTATATATATGGAATTGCTAGAATGAGAAATAAGAAAATGAGAAAAACACTAAGCTCTTGACATATCATCTGAATTTAAAATTTAAATTCCCTCCTCTTTTTATTTTTAACTTTCTCATATTTTAACAATGACATGTGTTAAGATATTATTAGCTTTTTCATTTTCTCATTTTTCATTCCAGCAAATATATATATATATATATGTATGTATATATATATATTACTAGAATTAAAAACTTAAGTTTGATGTTTTCTATGTAGCCTTGTACGGTTGATAAATTTGTTTAAACTAAGTAGAATGTAATGTGATTTCCCTAAAAAAGAAAAAAAAAATGGAAGTAATATAATTGTTTATTGTATTGTCATTTTATTCATTTAATTTTTGAAAGATATTGTTATACGTACTCTTTATAACTTTTCCTCCCAAAAAAAAAAAAAAAAAAAAAAACCTCATTATAAACTAATTGTATGCAATTATATCTTCTTATGCTTAAAACGCATCTCATTTTTCTAAGATTTTACGAGTCGAACCAACATTGTACTCCAATCACATCATGCTCAATAAAAATCACACTTATTGTAATTCAAAAGATAAATACAAGTAAAAAAAATGAGTGGTGTTCAATTAGCTTAAGATAGAATTTTGAAAAAGTAATGGGATTTTTTTTTTCAAGAAAAATAAATAATCCAATCATTCGAGGTCGGAAAGAGTAAAAGATACGAGAAACAATTATAAATACCCTAAACAAAAGAATTGTTAAATGGATATAAAAGACATTTTCATAATATTTTTTTTAATAATACGAGTATTTTCTAAATATATAGTCACAAATACATTGACTATCCAATCAGCCCGTTTCAGTGCGAAAAAGTAATTTAGCTCACAAAAGTTTGTTCAAAAGAACTTGGATTTAGTTAATCTTGATTCCAATGATAAATGTTTTCTCTTTCTTTTTTAGGTTGTTCCGTTAGAAGGGGTAGATTACCATTTATTGCATGGAGAATAATCAACTCAACGAAATAGTCCTTCCATAAATTATACTCCACCCAAAATAGCCGTATAATCTATGCAATTAAATTACTTGTCCAACTAATATTACCAATTCAAATAATGTCATTTTCAGGAATATTCCATCATTATCTTGTAACGCAAAAGAATAAGCACATCAATAAATCATCACACTTTTTTCTGCCTTTTGGCCTTTGTGTACACTAAACGGCTGTGCATGCAATGCAGCCGTGTTTTATGGGAGTCTTAAACTGAACGTTTCCAAATTAAATTATCATTGCGAGGGCCCGGAAAAAAAATATATGTTGTTCATTTGACAACGAAAAAGGATCCTGTAGGTAAGAGCATCTTTATTGGTGAACCCAAATAAATGGTTCATGGGTCACTATCACCATTTCTCTCTCATCCACATCAACCCAACAAACCATTTACAATATTCACTCTTAACAATGAACACTAAACAATGGTTCATCATCAATACTCCCTACCCCACCTTATTTTATTTTTGTAAATATAATCTTTTTTGTTTCATAATTATAATTTATTAACCCGATGTCAATGTAATTAATTGACGTATTTAATATTTTAATCGTGATTACTAATTAAGAAATTATCGCATTTTTTTATCAGCTTTTTAAAAAACTAATTCTTGTGATTAATATTTTTTAAACAACAACGCAGCTAATTTTAATTAACAAAAAAAAAGAGGTACAAATCGTGATTACAGTTCTACAACTATAATCTAGTACATTTTATTTAAAAAAAAAAAACAACTACACATCGTTTTGTAAGATGTCCTTAGGGATAACCATTTGTTGTAAACCTAGTTGCCTAAGTTTTCGTTGTTACCAAATTTATTCCATATATGTTCGACCAAGTCGTTTTTTAGCTGCAAATGAGTCTGTTGATCCTCAATCTCTGTTCTACGAGACAAGTATAAGCCGATATCCACAATACGATCAGTACGGTACTCGGTAGTGTCCTCATTAGCGTTGCCTCCAGCATTCATAAACTCATTGGTATTAACGTTATTTTGATACGTCTCTCGTTCATCTTCAACGATCATATTATGTATTATGATGCAGGCGAGCATGATATTGTGGAGTATGTCGGTATCCCACGCCAAAGACGGCTTTTTAATAATGGCAAAACGAGCTTGAAGGATCATATTTTGACCCAAATTTTTTTTCTTCTTTCTATTTGTTTTGGGGTTGGTATTAGCATCCATAATTATAATTTATATTTGGAAAAAATAAAAATTTAATAATAATAATAATAACGACAATAATAATAAAAATAATAATAATAACGATAATAATAATAAAGGAAATAATAATAATAACGATAATAATAATAAAAATGATAATAATAACGATAATAATAATAATAATAATAATAATAATAATAATAATAATAATAATAATAATAATAATAATATTGGTAATTATAGAGGGGATTTTTGAAGAGAAAAATATAGTAGAAAGAAATGGATTTTCAAAGTTGAAGAAAGTATAGCAATATGGGTGTCTATTTATAGAGGGGAAAAAAATAGAGCCGTTGGTAATTTTTTTTTTTTTTTTGATTTGTGTTTTGTAAAATATATCCGTTGCAAAATTACAACGGATTTATTTAAAACAGTGACACGTGTCAAGCAGCGGCTGGGCCAAGTGGCGCGCTCCCAGCCGCTGCTTTCTATTTTTTTCCTGAAAAAAAAATAAAAATGGGTGGGGCCCACAATCCATAAATTCGTCCAAATGCTTGCAGCAGCAATCGATCCCACAACCATTCACTATGAACAATTATAGAGATCACCATTAAACCACCCATTCACTTGTTCACTTATTGTGAACTATTTTTTTGTTCACCCTTAAGGCTGCCCTAATGAAAGTGACGAAAAAAGGGATAGATTCTGCCTCAGCAGTTTCCAGAATCGCGTTTCCAGCAAAAAGATGTAACTACTTCTGATCTATGGAGTTATGACATCCATGGGGCGTATAGATTCCCCCCTAAAACAAAAATAATAACTGAGGGTGTTGTGAGGTGATACATGTTAACGCTTGACCCATTGGAAGCTCTTTCTTGCTTTAGCTTTACCGGGCTTTTTACGCTCCACAACTCTAGGATCTCTTGTCAAAAACCCAGCTGAATTGTGATGCAAAGAATCATTAGATTGTTAGGCAATGAAAAGCAGCAGAACAAGAGTACAATGCCAAAACAATAATCTAATAGGTTGGAAATGCTTTGCGAGTGACTAGGATTCTATACCTTCTCTGAGTGGAGGGCGCAACCCAGGTTCCCAACATTGCAATGCCCTGCTAATCCCTAAACGGATTGCATCAACTTGACCTGTTTCAGACAAAAAATAAAACTAGGGTTAATTTTTTTCTCCTTAAACCAATAAGTTCCAGGAAAGTCAAGTAAAACAAAGTTTCTGCAAGTTTCAATTTATTCATTTGAGTTCAGATAAGGCTACCCAAGTTCGATTCACAACTAACATAAATTTAGACAAGTTCATGCGAAGTACTGTGTAAGTTTAGATCATCTTCCAATTGTAAAGGAAAATGGGAATACATGCGAGAAACAAGCAGCCAATTGCTTAAATGCTGCTATAATAAGCAATTGTCGTTCACACCTCTGTCAAAATGAAGACTAAACACTCCAAATTGAAAATACAATTACAATAATTGCTGGAACAAAAACTAGAAAACCTACAAGTCCAAAAGGTGGGGGAAAAAACAGTGGAGATTGCTCTGATAGAGGACATGAACTTCACCAGTCCTTTTTTAAAAGATGGAGCCACATGACATCAGCATAACCAGCTCAAGGAATTGCAATACAAACTGACATGAATTACAGTTTTCAATTTTCTGACTGATCTAAATCATCTAATGCACAACCAAAACAGCAAACTAACAAAAGAAGAGTGAGCCAAGCTCTCATGACCCCTCTGCCTTCTGTAAAAGGTGACAGTCAAAATCACAAATGCCTTCGAGCATGTTCAACAGCACTGCTGTAACTCTTTAAGTCTGAACAAGGACAGCAACAAGTAAAACGAGCTCAAATGTATCTCAAAGATTCCCAATTATCACATTCTCATAACCACTTCAAAACCAAGCTTCTTTGCATGGTAACTCTGTAAATGATGGTCTAACGGTCTAACCTTTGGTCACTCACGAAATCACATTTAGACAATAGACATTAAAAGTCCTTTATCGTCTACATGGAATACTACATTATATTAGAAAATTTTACAGAATAACCTTGATGTTAAGCATAGTGGTCAAATTGACCTTGAGTTTTTACAAATATGCTTAGGTTGTGGATTTCCCTAAATGATGACAGAGGGTAACACAGCAAGTAATCCTCTCCTGTCTTCCTGGTCTTCTTAAAGCTAAATAAACATTTTATATCTTTCATATGAAAAATAAAAAGAAAGACAAGGAAATCAAAAATACACCTCACTTATAGATACCACCCCACAACCACCACCACTACCCTTGCGGCCAACACTCCCTCCAACCAAACCTTTCAATCACCAACCACCACCACCACCACCATCACCCCAACCCCCCCCCCCCTCTCTCCCCCCATCATAAATTCTGCCAATCTTGTACTAGAGTTTGTGAGGGAACAAGAATGCGTACGTCGTGACTGAAAGAGAATATACCAAAAAATTGCAGCACCAGAAACATCATGACTTGCAACAGCTTAACAATTACCTTCCTGAACCTTCTTCACAATCACAGCCAGAAATCATTAAGTGGTCTTTACTAGTGGTTCTCAATATTACTTATTTTCTCGCTGACCTAAAAAAGGGGGGGGGGGGTGGAACTCAGAGAAAGAGAGCAGTGTGTCATGTACTGACAGCACAGATGATTTATGGCATTGTAGTCATGATTTTTGGCAATGGTGGTGACACAACTGCTGTTTGTGACATGTGAAGAGTTGGGAATAATATCAACAAAGTGTCACCTAGTGGATAAGGACACTATTGAAACAAATCCTTAGAAGTTAGGACGGTTAAGGTCTTCAATAATCTGCTGAAGACCAAAAACTGTTTCAGAAATGTTAATACACAAAGATAAACTAGAATGCCTTTACTAAGCAGTTAGCAAAACAAGGACCCCTTACCTTTAGGAAGGCTGCCATACATGGAATAGAATGTCATCTGCGAGCACATTCCATAGGGTTACAGGAAAGGGGATACCCATTTCCCTTTCAAGGATAATTAGAGGCATGGTCTAATAGTAAAGCATGTGATTGGATACTTGGAGAGAAGAATACTAATTCTTTAACAGCCCATTTGGTAGGTAATAATAAATTATAGTATTGTGAATGAATTCAAGTGTAATTTATGTACACATTAATGCAACTCAATTCCAATCTGTTTTTTTTCTTCATAAATAACAATCACACCCAATACCACCTCTCAAGTGATAATGGATGGCAATGAAATTTTATGAAGAAAAAGAGAGATTTTGGAAATTACCATGAACATATTGCATAATAATTTTTGGTCATATGTACATACATATTCATTCTCAATACCACTATTTATTACTACGTACCAGATGGGCCATTAGAGTTTTTTTTATACTTTCTCAATTTCCCTCACCAGGATCTTGAGGCTTTATCCTTCCATTTGCCACCGCATAGTGCAGCCCTCTACCCATATGGTATGGTGAACGATAATTGCTGCTATATAATAGGTGACACTAAATATTTAATTCATAAGAGAACTTATAAGCCCTACTTGGCAAGTCTTCAACATTGTATACAGCTTTGGAAAACTTCTGCCTGAAAAAATCTTTTTGCCCCTTAAGTCAGCAGAAACTCTTGTTCTATGAAGTGATTTTGTAAAACAAATTACACATGATAAAATTAAAACCACTTATACATAGTAAGGCAATCAATCATATGTACTCGCTCCATAGATGTATAAAGAACTTGTTGCATGTCCTATGGGGCAGAGCAAGTGTGGTTTGGCAAATCTTTCCAAATTAAACAACTATAAGAAATACATGACAGAAGAAAATCAGCCACAATAATATAACCTGGCCTACACTTTTACCCAAATCCCTACAAAGTATTTGGTTGAGAAGAATCATAATCATTATCCCAGCACTTTAAATGAGAATCTTTCCCTGGGGGATGAAGAAGGTCAGACGATGTATGCAGCCTTTTTGATGATAATGTATGCCTTGCACTGCAATGCACAAAGGCTGTCTTGCTTAAACCCTTGATTTTAGTGCTTTGACTAACTTCAGCCATACAAAGTTTGTTGAGCTATTTTGATCTAATATTTCCAATAACCCAAAGTAGAAACATTACCATACCAAATGCCAACAATATTTCATTCAGCTTCATTGGCAATGCTTTAAACAAATTTAGAGTGAGGCTAAATACAAATACCCTAGGATATTTAATGTCGTAGCTATTTTTAAGCATTGGAATGTGGGATACTGTTATCTCCCTTTTTATTTCTAACACTTCAGGTGCTTAATATACAAAGCCACATAACAGGTAATGCAAGTATTTTCAGGTCTGATCCAGGTAGGTAATGACCTAAGAAACCATCAAGAGGTTGTGGTCTGCATTAATACACTTCCAGAGGATTTTGTTAGTTGTGTATCAAGCTGAACAAATAGGGATAAAATCCCATTTCCCAAGGCAGAGTAAACTACAATAAAGCAGTATAGCCAATACAATTCCCCTTCTGTACGAGAGGGGGGAGGGGATTGAACTACCGTGTCAGGTTAGGTTGTTAGGAACTTCAATCCTTTGGTTTAGATGCATGACATACATCTCTTCAAAGTGATTATAGGCAATAATAAAATTAATATAATTCCATTCTTTAATATCCATCAGCTGATCAGCATCAATCCTTCTTCCCTCAGAACTTCATTCGAATAACAAATAAATAATCAGCCACCACTTAATTACATACTATAACCAACACTAATAAAATACTTTGTTTAATATACTCTGCAAGTCTAAAAAATATCATTCAATAAAAAATTAGCAACCTAGCTGTTAAGCCTTGTTGCTTTTCCTACTACTAATTATTACCATCCTTGTTACTCACAGCCATCATACTCCATCCATACATAACCTTTTTATTCCTGAAAATCCTTATGTGTTTGACACAAACAAAAGCACCAAACAGCATTGGCCAAAAAATTTCTTACTCTCATCAGTTTTTCCATCTACACCCCAATAACGATACACCAGAATTGCAAAGCAAATCTTTATAGCCATACTTGCATGTTCTTTATTATTTTCTCAATTTTAGCAATTTCTATAGAACAAACAGTAAAACCATGTGCATGGTACAACCAAGACTATTCTCTTGGCTAATCTGCTCATTTAGGAGAGTTCCAAATGAGTAAATGTGGCCAAAAATAACCTTGGTTGTACCATGCACATGATACAACTATTGTATTAACACTACTATGGACATCTTGGCCATTGCTTATTAGTTCTACCGCATTTACTTTTGACACCAAACACATACTCAACTTCGTCCTTCTTTGGTTGATAATACCAATGGAATAACACAGCAGTGTGGGATTTTGTTAGGTTCGACTCAATATATATATTTTCAATACATCAAATCTCTTTAATAATCTTTACTAATAGAGAATTATTGATACCAAAGGACAAAGTTGTGTGATGGAACACGTTACAAGTCAATAGGGTAGAACTATCAATAAACAAAGGAAGTAATTATCTACAACAACGCTCAAACAACCTCTTCCAGCCAAACCCAATTAACCCTAGAAATTCCATGTGATTACAACAAAACAAACACAAGACAAACTGATCCTCCATCGCCTCATCTAGACCAGACCACCCTAATCTCCAAAGGGGAAAATAATACCCTTATATGTCTATAGGGGCTAACTTGCAACTATTTTTAAAAGCTAGCCACATAATATGGCAGCCTGAAGGGGAACAAAGTCCCTGATATGAAGGTGCTTTCAAGGCACACTCATAACACCTACTTTTATATTTTGATATGATAGATTAATATTGAAATTTCTTTTCCTATGTAGTCATCAACTCTTCATGTGGAAATCTCCTGAAACTATAGCTCTTATTCTTACTTAGTCATTGACACCAGTTGTGTCTTATAAAGTAAGGATTAATAATTCAATACTAAACTTTCTTTTTCACACACATCATCCCCTGTAACAAACTAAACATACTTGAAAAATAATTACATACTCCAGCATATGTTGACCAAAAAGTGGAACTCTTTCCTCTATTGGTATGGTTAAAGAAAGAACAGCTAAACCTCAATTACAAGTGAACACTACTTAAAATTTAGATCGAAGAATTTGCTTATCAATTTAAGCACTAAGAGTTGGACACTTGGACCCCAACCCCACTAATACTTCTACAAACTTAAAGAAGTGGCCATTATAAGTCAAATCATTGTCACAGTGGTAGAAAGGTGTCAACATCAACAACTAAACTCTGTCTGGTTAGACAGCAGATACAAAGTGAAGTAAGAGATATCTATATCTATATCTACATATATATATATATATATATATATATATATATATATATAAAAGAACAGAGCGAAAAAACAAAGAGAAACCCTGCTTTAGTTAGTATAGATAAAAGTATAAAACTTCGACAATACAGGTTAACACTAACCATTATTATTGAAATTTCTTTGAGCCATACATGCTCATTTTCCAGTCAATACGTGAAAATGGGCATTAGATACAGCCTATTATCTTCTTTAGCCCCAAGGAAATAGCCTAGCAATCTAGCATACGATTCTAGTAGTATTTCTAGATTTTCAACGTTGTGGGCATTTTGCAATAAAAGATGATTTATCATTCAATGACTTTCAAAAAGAAATTTTGAAGGGTGTTTCACTCAAATGATACTTTAGAATACATCCACTAAGAAAAACCTTTGGCTAAGGGATTGTTCGTTATCGTTTTTTGTTTCAAGTTTTCAATTGTTTTGAAAACTAAGAACAAAAATATGACTACCAAAAAAAGTAATTACTACTTTTCAGTTATTAGTATTCAAAATTAACATGATTAGTACAGGTATGGCTAGTTTTAAGTTCAAAATACAGCTTATATATCTTTTAAATTCTAAAAAACAAAAACAAGAAACTTGCAATGATGCTGAATGTTCCTTAAGCAACTAATGATATTTTTATCCAATTTAATACATGAAAAGAAACAAAGACAATTGTGAGGGTACAGACTCCCCTCTTCAAGGATTCATGTCTCTTTTTAGTGGCTTTTGTACAGCTGGGGTCGAGTTTTAGGCTTTGAGTGATACTTGGCGCTTCTTAAAAAATCACTTGAAATTTATCCTTAGCCCTCCTTTTGTATATGGGGCAACATCCCCTTGGTGACATCTAACATCTCCTCCTCCATTCCATTCCAAAGACATTGTCATTAAGGGTTAGATTTAACGAGCTAAGGGTTAGACATTGTCATTAACAAATAGCTTGGTATTAGTGGGACCAGAGGAAACGAAATTGGGTAAATAAGCATTCATTAACCAAAGAGAACAGAAAGGTGGACAATTTCTATGAGGTAGAGGGAGAAAAGTGCATTTTTAAGAATCAAATTGATAACTCCCAAGAAAGATATAGATAGACACATCCACAAAATTTATCTTTAAATTTTAGAAGAAACTCAAAGCTCTTTTGAAGTTCCCTTTTATAATTTTAAAGCCAAACCAAATCTATGAGATTTTATATCAATGATATTGAGAAAGTCTCCACCTTCAAGATTATGGAGATATCAAAAGACACTATGCTATGCAGACCCAGTTCAATAGGTAAAGCACATCATACAGATTCAAAGCTAACACTTTACTAGCCAATTGCTAGTCTAAGAAACATCAATTGATCTGAATCAATAAATTATCATATTGTAGGAATCCACCATATACATGTATATAGCAGAATCTTATACCACTATATTCCAGCATGCATTTGATACAAAGAACTCTTTTTAAGTTCAAATACAGAAATCACAAGTTCAATGAGGTGTTGAGCTTTCCTTCAATTTATAGTTAAAAAGCAACCCAAATCTATATGAATTAGGGAAGAGGGTTAAGAAATGCTAACCTGTGGTACCACCTCCTTTCACAGTGCATTTGATGTCCCAAAGACCTAATGTCTTTGTCTCAGCAAATGGTCGAAGAAGAGCAGCACGATGATCAAGCATCGGGAAATAGACATCAAACATCTTGTCATTAATCAAAAAACTTCCCTCGCCAGGTTGAATCCAAACTCGAGCTATACTGCACTTTCTCCTTCCGGTCCCGTAAGCTCTTCCTTTCTCATCCACTTGTCTAACCCTTGCCTTTGCAGCTTCCTCCTGCTTCTGAAGCTCCAATTCATATCTCGATGATTTTCTAAAAGTCTTCTCATAACGCTCATCTTCTATTTGTGTCAAAGGAGGCAGTCCATCAATATCTTGGAAATTTTTCAAGGCAATCAAGCTATCCAGCATTGCATCAGTGATTCCAGATGCAGCAACGAGGTCACCAAAAGCACGGTTTGGACCTGAACAAAGCAGCATAGACTTCAATAAATTATAACAACAAAACAGAAAAAGCTGCTTCTCTAAATCTGCAGGATGATAGGGACACAAAATAGCAGATCTTGACATTGAAATCAGATAGCATTAAGGTGAAACAGGAAGAGAACCAGAGAGACATATAGGAATACATGTGATTAAGATCATACCAAGTTATGTTCAATCTACAACAAAAAAATGACTTTGACATGAAATATCTCTTAAGATTTAAGAATCACCCAACTCCATTAACATAACCTACTGACGACAACAACATGCATCAAAGTGTTGAGATAAGGTCACTTCACATAACTGCTTGTTATGTTAACACAAGAAACCCACATATGCAAAAACCTCAATTTCATTTACATGGCATAGAATCTCTGCACCACTAGATGCAACTAACAGAAAAGGTAGACAAGTTCCAACAAACTAGCAATCAACCAAGCCAGGCCTTGTCAGTGAGTGTTAATTTTTTAAATTTTAGAAGAAAGTTCCTTTGATCTCTTTAAATCTTGGAAGTTTGTTTCTCAATTTTGCACTCAATGCCCTAATGTGTCCTGCTAACTATTACCTTTCCTCGACAGATGAATGACAAATTGAAAACTAGTTTCTGTGTACTGGTATTATATCCCTCCCCCTACCCAGAGTCCCTACTTCACCTTCTTCCCCACTGTTTTAATCTTGATAATACATGTTCCAACTTCCAAGATCAAATTTCTTTACCCAACCAGGTAAATGGCAAGGTGATGTATGTGCACAAGATCGATGAATTGAGACATTAGGAAATTGAAACGATCCCTCCTATGTATCTAAGTATTTGTATCTACATTGCAACAGAAATTGATACACACTTTGGCATCAAATCCAAAAACTTACAGAAATTTTGATACTTCGTAGAACACAAGGAATAATATACAATCATACAAATCAACTGAAAAATAAAGGACAAGAATTCACCTTTAAGAACATCCATGAGAGCTTGTTCTTCCTTCTCAAGCTCTAATTTCTGAGCAGCACTCACCATTTCCCTCTCCTCCACAGTCCCATCACTTCTTCCCTCACCTCGGACACCGCCTTCGAGCCCGAACAGATCCTCCACCCTCCCCTCCTCCCCTAATTTCCATGGCTGAAACCCTGGCGATGGCGATACCCTCTCACCACCCACCCCACCACTCTCTCCCCCTCCAAACTCATCAAACACACCTCCATCACCAACATCCCCACTTTCTCCAACAACCCATGATTGTTCTCGTGAAACCCTCGAATCTCTCCTCACTTCCTCCTTATCCCCCGTCAAATTCCCTTCATGGGTACTAAAAAAATCATCTAAATTACTCGTTTCTGGGCCGATTTTCCATAAATCTGAAGTGGGTTTTTCCCCATTTCCATTTTCACCATTGCTGGAGAAATAGCGACTGTGATTGATGAAATTGGTCGATTGGAATTTAGGGATTTGAAGAGATTGAAAAGGAGGGTGGAAATGAGGAGAAAGAGTGATAGAAAGGTGTCGGAGTTGCCGAGAATGGATTGCAATGAAGCGTGAGAGCATTGCTCTAGTATGAGGGTTTAACAAGGGTTTCTAAAGTTTTTCAGCAATATATGAGTATGAAAATTTGTAATGTCAAAGGAGGCGATGTTCTTGTTGTATGTCAATTGGCAAGAGTGCAAGTGCAACACCATATTCAGGAACGATCGAAAAGAGCTTGTTTACCCATTGAGAGGGGTCGATACTCAATAGGACAAAATCCGCTAAAGGGCTTGTAAATGGGTCGTTTTTTTTGGATTTGGGTGAAGACGATGAATTGGTGAATCTCGTTCGTTACAAAATTTAGATGGTGCACTAGTACTACCTCCGTTACATATTATATGCAACTTTTAAGTATTATTTGTGAGATATAAAAATTTCAAAGTTGCATATAATATATAACCAAAATTGCAAATCATGCTCATCTCACATGAAAAGAACATTACTCAATATTAAAAAGAACATAAGAATACAAATTCAATCTGTAATAATAACATAATACTAAGGCCCCGTTGTTTTGGACTGAAATTTGCTGAACTGATCTGTGCTGAGCTGAACTGAAATTTGCTGAACTAAACTAAAACGACCTGAATAATAATAATAGTAATAGTAATAGTAATAATAATAATAATAATAATAATAATAATAATAATAACGCATACGCATCGTACTAAGTGTCGTCATATATAGTACGGGTGAGATTGATTCAACCCCGGATGAAGGAGATGGTATTGTTCGTTTTGTGCTTTATGGTTTCTCCAAGCCTCAAGCTCCCTCTTCTCCAGCGGCTTGGACACATGGGTGGTTTGGTGCAAGATCAACAGTGTGGTTTTGATGTGGCTCTTCTTGATTGTTTGTTCTCTAAGGGTTTTCGTACTGTGAAGTCTATCCCTCCCAAGTGTCGTTTGGGGTTTTCTCGGGTTCTGAAAGGTGCTCTTGATAAGGTGATCTCTAAGCCTGATGACATTTCTAGTTGGGTCTCTTTGTTGGTATTATCTCTTTGCACCCTTAAAACCTTTCGTCCGCGGAGCAGCTCTGAGTCTAGGTCTTCGGCAAAACGTCAGCTTCAAGAAGAAAGTATTTCCCGTGCTATTTGTTCTTGGAGTGCACCAAGTGGTAATTTGCAGCTTGTGAGGGATACTATGGTAGAGGATTCTCCTACTTTCTCAGTGGTTGATGATGAGGACCTTGATTTGGACGAGCGTAATATCAAGCAGTGCCGTAGGAAGATTTGTGATGGCCATTACACCATTGTTGTCCAGATGCTTTCTTCTTCAAGCGTTGCTCCTTATAATGAGGCCACTTCTGCAGATTTATGGTCTAAACACCCTACTTCTCCAGCTCCATCCTTGCCTGATATACCTGTTATTACCTTCATCTCGTTACTACTTCTGCTGTTGTTTTAGATCGGATTAAGAGTTTTCCACATGGCACATCATAAAAGAGAATTTCATTATGGTTCAAATAATTTTATTGATGCTTTAAGCATCGAAATTGAGCTATTAAGTGTCTTAATACACAGGAATAAAATGTATTACGGTGCCTACGTGCACTTAAGGTGTTATAAACACCGAGGGATAGGATTGGCGGTGCTCTATGCGCTTAAGGTGTTATTTAACGCCGATATAGTTTAAAAAGGCTTCAACGTTAAATTTATATGGTCACTAATTATTCAAGAATTAAATTGGTGTGTTTGATTGCTTGAATGATTTATTATGATTGATTGTATTATGGTTTGAGAGTCATCACCAAGTCTAAAAATATGTAAATCAGTAAAGTGAAAGAGATTACGCACCAAAACTCTTGGAACGTATATACCTTGAGTATGAACATATGGGGGGAGTTATGCGACTTTATATTTGATCATAAGTTCTACTAGGAGTATAGGACGCTGTATTTTCCTTTATTTATTTTATGTGCAGGACGTCCAGTCACTTTTATTTGGCATTTGCCTATTTGGCTAGTTCCCTGTGTAGTTTACCTCAATTTATTTGGGGCAAGGGTTTGGTGGGAAACCTGTTCGATGCGTAATCAAATTAAATAAGCAATTCATTTTTTTATTGGTTGGTTGTTTGGTATGTTGTATGCTTGTAACAGGTGCAATAAGGTAAGTTGTGTGTTGATAGGATGAAAGCATGTTAGTGTGTACTGTTTACGTTTA
Source organism: Chenopodium quinoa (assembly GCF_001683475.1). Lineage (NCBI taxonomy): Eukaryota > Viridiplantae > Streptophyta > Magnoliopsida > Caryophyllales > Amaranthaceae > Chenopodium > Chenopodium quinoa. The sequence continues at coordinate 4,377,149 of NW_018745170.1, read as the reverse complement.
TGTACTCAGCTTTGCTGATTGTATGTTTGTTTAGCCTTATTTTTATCTTGGGCCTACGACGGCCCATTTCTAATAGCGAGTAGTGGGGACAAAGTAAAGAGAAGTTTTTCAAGTGATGAAGCATATTCATGATGGGCATGAGTGAAGAGCGAATCATGCTTAGTTTCTATAAGGATATGATGTGGTTTATTGTTTTGATTATCATATATTTTGCTTGTGAGACTAACACAATGGTTTTTAAAATTCGTTTTGGGTTTTGATAAGGGCCTACAATGGTTCCAAGTTGTAGGTTGACTTCGTTTAATTTTGGTTTAGCTTCACTTTTGTTTAGTTTGACTTCTTAAGTTAACTTGTTTTGAATGATTTTTAAAGTGAGTATTCCGCTATGAGTCTTTGATAATTGCCTTAGCCGTTTTCACGGTGGCGGTAATGTCTTAGAATTTTTTATTTCGTATTTTAAAAGGAGCAAAACAGGTATTTTAAAGGAATGTAATTTCTAGGGTGTTACAAAGTGGTATTTTGGGAGTTTTGGTTGAGATTTTTATTACCTCTAAAGCCAAAAACGTGTTTTAAAGTATTTTGTTTTAAACTTGGCCAAGTGTTTATTTAATCAAGTAATTTTAAAAGTGAGTTATTTTATTTTATTTTAATTAAAAGTGGACCAAATTTTTTTTTAAAAAGGTCCAAATTTTTTTTTTATTTTTTATTTTGGGAGAAATCCGAAATTTTTTTTACTTGAAGTGTCCGATTTTTTATTATGGCCGAATATTTTGGTTTTTTTTTTTCGGAATTTATTTTCGAAATTTTTTTTAAAGAGGAGGCAAAAATATTTTTAGTTTGTTCATTTTGCAGGAAAGCGAAGGATTAAGGTAAGAATTACATGTTAAAAGCTTTAAAAAAACATGTTGGTGAGCTTGGGTAGGAAAGAATTTAGGCATATAAGTTAGAATAATCATGTTCTTGTATGCATTTATATTTAGGTTGTGATGTTTGACCATGTGAATTGATCGATTGGAAGCATGTAATTATGTGACTAGAAATAAATAAATTGTTTGATTGAACATTGAACCTAAATTCATGCAAGAATTGTGTTATTTTATTTTCTTTGGTAAGGGAATTCTTTTCTCAGTCTTTTCCTTTACAGGATGCCGATTTTTCCTAACAAACACTCTCAAATTGGTACTCTAATTAAGAAAGAATATGAACATCCTTTTGACTATGTCAAGAAAATTCGTTTCTACTCTTCTCATATGAACGATGTCCTAGGAGACAAGCATTATGACCTTCCTGTTCAGCTATGATAATTCATTGTCTTCCTGACGAACCACCATATCTTGCTGTCAAAGCAAAATTTGTTGATTTCTATTTGGCTGGGGACATTCCTAACTATTCCAAATACAAAGATTATTATGGACAGTGGTACCCTGACTACGGATACTTGATTTCTTATCTCGTTCGAGTAGAAAGGTATCACTGCGAGCGTTTACATGTTCCATATCCAAATTAATACTATAATAACGCAGCAGGGAATAATTCCCCTTCCACTAGTCATTAATCACGAAAATCTTCTCCACCACAGGGTAATCAAGCAAGAGCGAATGAAGGGTAAGAGGAAGGAGAGCTAATGTATGAGAGTAACCATACTGTTGATAGTTCCATTATGGAAATTCCAGATCCAAATCCACCCCCAACTCCAATTATAATTGACATTTCATCTGACGATGAGGAAGATGAAGAGTTCATTCAAGTAGAGCAAAATCCATAGAGACCTGAACCAATGGAGGAGGAAGATGACCTTGAATTCGATCTTAGAAGCTACAAACAATCAAAGGACGAGGACAATGTTCGAAAGGAGTAGATTTTTGTAGTTTCATTTCCTTTAGGATTCTTAGTTTCATTTCCGCATTTTAATTATTTCCTTTGTCAGTGAAGTAATAAGTGGCATGGCCACAGTGAGTATATAAACCTATTGAGTTGCATAGGTTATTCGAACTCATTTCATTTCATCTTTCTATTCATTTTCTTACTCAACAATAAAATTTTATTCATTTCCTTTCCAAATAATTCATTTTACTGCCAAATAATTCATTTCGTTTCCAAATCATTCATTTCATATCACTACTTCAATGAGCCATTTCTTACTCAAATATTCCAATAACTCATTTCTAAACTCGGGGAAATCATGTGAATTATTTTTATTTATTGATGTGATGCTTTATTAAATGTATGTTTTTCTCCTGTATAGTAGCGAGTATATTTGTTGGAAGCATTTATTTTGCAGATACTGGAGATAGATAGTACATTTGATGCTTGGCTAAAAAAAAAAGGCTGAATGCAGTCTTGTGTCCAATCTTATGGTTCATTTGGTGTCTTTTGAGATCCATGACATTCTTAGTATTGTAAAAATTTGATTTAAAAATAAATAAGAAAATGAGTGAATTGAAGAAAATGAGTGAATAATTTACACTAAATTTTAAAAAAAATTAATACAAGTATTGTCTATTTTATCTTAAGAAAATATTATGTGGTTGAATTAGTGATTAGCAATTGTGTTATAAATTAGTGAATGAATTAGTGAAATTACATTATTTACTCAAAATTTTTAAAAAATTAGTGATTAGCAATTGTTAGTTTGATTAATGATGCGTTATTCTTTAGCAATGTATGTAGGTATTAATTACTTACTAACTTTTGTTTTTTGTTTTTAATTTTTTATAGATTCGTATGTGAATTGAAGCACAAGTTTAGCTTGAAGACTACATATTTAGCTCAAGTGGGAAGTTAGAAGGAATACATCCATTGTACTTGCTGTAGTGGTATGAATTATAAACTTTGTCTATATTTCTTTTTCTTGATTCATTTAATGAAAGTTTTTTCATGCTATTACAACTTGTGTATTGTTTAATGACAAATAAATACAACAATATATATAAATGCTTGCATCACCATATGCCTAGATACCCGTCAAGGCTTTCTCATTAGGAGAAAGTCTTGAATAGTCCCCGGTTGGGACTGTTCTTGAACGTTTACTCTCACTTAGGTGGTGAATGTATGTCTTCTTTTTTCGATTTTAAGGAACATCATGGCTTAGCATTTCCTTACACTGTTCTCTAGGTACATATGTGGGTAAGTAATTATCTACATCGTGTGCTTGGAGAACTGGGGGGAAATGCTGCCGGATTTTCCTTAAAATTGGAAAGTCGACATATATTCACTAGTGAGATTAGACGTTCAAGGATGGGTTAGGTTGGAGTGATAAGGACCCTTTGGAAGCATATATGCATTTTTTTACTATAAGAATGTTATATGCATGGTGTGTGTTTGAATTTGATTTACATATATAATATATGTGGCAATTATACATTATTCGTAATATGTTGCTATGTTTAGAGACAATTTAGTCAATGGAGAAGGATCGTGGTTGGATGTATGGTAGACGTGATACATTGGAATTCTTTGATGGGGTTCAAGAGTTTTGCGAGAGGGCTTCATCTTACCAGCGCAGAATGGGTGTCGATTGCCTCTATTGTCCTTGTGTTGACTGTAATAATGTGAAGGTGATCAATAGTGTTGATATCATTAGAGATTATGTAGTTTGTCGTGGGTTTAGGCTTAAATACCATGTGTGGATTTGGCACGGTGAAGAAGGAGAGTACAGTGGGGATGTTGATGGGAATGATGTGCATGATAGAAGCAATGAGATTCGTGTGGACGAGGATTACAGGAATGATGAATATATTATTGATAATGGTGATGAGGATGGATTTGATGATGATCAGGTGGATGAGGTGGAGGATGAAGGGGTGGATGAGATGATGCGTGGTGTTGAAGGTGACGTGTTTGAGTCGTTATCGGAGGCTTCTAAAAAGCCTTTGTATCCTAGGTGCAAAAAATACTCCAAACTATCAGCTGTGCTAACACTGTTTAACATTAAGTTGAAGCATGGGTGGACGGACAATAGTTTTAGTTCTTTGTTGACCGTGTTAAGTGAGATGTTGCATGACGGGAATGAAATTCCTAAGTCTTACTATTATGCAAAGAAGCTCATGTGTCCATTTGGTTTGGAGTATAAGAAGATACATGCATGTCCTAATGATTATATTCTTTATCGAAATGAATATGAACAATTGGAGGAGTGTCCACGATGCAAGAAGTCGCTCTACAAGCGCATGAGTTGCAATGCTGGTACGAAGGGACCTCCTGCTAAGGTGTTGTGGTATCTTCCCATCATTCCAAGGTTTAAGCGTCTTTTCTCAACACCAAAAGACGCTAAAAACTTGAGGTGGCATGCAGAGGGAAGAAAGAAAAACAGAATGCTGAAGCATCCAGCCGACTCCCCGCAATGGAAGAACATTGATATGAAGTTTGGTGAATTTGGTGATGAAGTCAGAAATTTAAGGCTTGGGTTGTGCACGGACGGGATGAATCCATTTGGCACTCTTAGTACCCAACACAGCACATGGCCGATACTTTTAGTGATCTACAATTTGCCTCCTTGGTTGTGCATGAAACGTAAGTATGTTATGCTTTCACTTTTGATAACGGGGCCAAGGCAACCTGGAAACGACATAGATGTTTATCTTGCGCCACTTGTTGACGATTTGAGAAAGATGTGGGACGAAGGGGTTTCTATGTTTGATGCTCATAAGAATGAGATGTTCACATTGCGTGCTGCTCTTATGTGGACCGTTAATGATTTTCCTGCATATGGCAACTTGTCTGGGTACAAGAACAAAGGAAAAAAAGCATGCCCCATTTGTATTGATGACACCCCAAGCATACACCTTGATAATTGTCACAACGAGGTGTACGTGCGGACTCGAAGGTTGCTCAGGCGCGATCACCCGTACCGTAGGCAGAAAAAGGCTTTCGATGGGAAAGCGGAAGAGGGGACTGCGCCTAGGCCATTGACTGGTGAGGAGGTTTATGCTCGAGTTAAGGGTATACGAACAGTATTTGGGAAAACAGAAAAAGCTGCGGACTCAACCGCTCTCTTCAAAAAAGAATCAATCTTTTGGAAGCTTCCGTACTAGAAAGAACATGACGTTAGGCACTGTCTTGATGTAATGCATATAGAGAAGAATGTGTGTGATGCTCTTGTGGGAATGCTGATGAATATTCAAGGCAAAACAAAGGACGGAAAGGGTGCACAGTTAGAATTGGAAAAGATGGGGGTTCGTCCAGAATTGTGGGCTCAGAAAAAGGTTAGAAAGGGAAAGGAACAGGAAACGAAAAATGAAATGAGTTCGAATGAAGGAAAGGGGAAGAGCAAGGGAAAGGGAAAGGCCATGGATGCGTCGAAGAAGAAATATGCGGGAAAAGCCAAGGATGACAAGGCTTATTTACCTCCGGCTTGCTACACATTGTCAAGGGTAGAAAAACGGATGTTTTGTGCATGTCTGTACGGCATTAAGGTTCCATCAGGGTACGCATCTAACATGAAAAGATTTGTTTCCTTGAATGGAGAATTGAAGCTGACAAGTATGAAATCCCACGATTGTCATGTTCTGATGCAAGTATTCCTACCAATTGCAATACGTGGTATTTTACCAAAGCACGTGAGGGAAGCTATTACAAGCCTCTGTTCGTTTTTCAATACAATATGCAGCAAAGTGCTTGATCCTTATACACTTGATGCTTTGCAGGCGGATGTGGTTGTGACTTTGTGAAAATTTGAGATGTATTTCCCACCCTCATTTTTTAACATAATGGTTCAATTGATTCTTCATTTGGTGCGTGAGATTAAATTGTGCGGTATAGTATTCATGAGGTGGTGCTATCCTTTTGAAAGACACATGGGTACATTGCAAGATAAGGTAAGGAATCGGGCTCACCCGGAAGGAAGTATGATTCAAGGGACCGTGGGTGAAGAGATTGGTAATTTTGTGGCCTACTATATAGCCATTGCTGAACCTATTGGTCTTCCTACTTCTCGACATGAAGGGAGACTTGATGGTCAGGGCACAATCGGGTCAAAACGGATGTCACCTGACTGAGATAAGTTCTTACAAGCACACCTATATGTGTTGCATCATGTTGCAGATGTTCACCCATACTTAGATGAGCACTTGGCTAGTTTGCGTGATGAATTCCCATCGAAAGGTGAAAGGGCATTGATGCAGTTGCATAATAAGAGGTTTATGAGTTGGTTTCGTGATCGAGTGATGGGTAGAATGGATGAGAGTGTCACTGATACAGTGAGGTGGCTTGCTTATGGTCCTAGGGATGATGTTCGCTCATTTGAGGGATATGACATAAATGGGTACACATTTTGGACTGAGCGTCAGGATTTGAAATCATCCTCGACCCAAAACAGTGGTGTAACGCTTGTGGCATCGTTAAGGGAGTTTGCAAGTGCTAAGGATAAATCACCCGTTGATGCAGAGTTGTCATACTACGGTTAAATTCAAGAAATATGGGAGCTTGATTATTGTGACTTCACGATTGCTCTTTTCCGGTGTAAGTGGGTTGATAATATCAGGCGTAACATCAAATATGATGACTTCACTCTTGTAGATCTTGGCCACCTGAATGACAGTGCGGAACCATTCATCCTTGCATCTCAAGCTAAGCAAGTGTTTTACGTAACTGACCCAGCCGATTCAAAATGGTCTATTGTGCTGGCCGAAAAAAGAAGAATCCTAGGCATTGGAGATGTCGAGGATGAGGAAGAATATGATGCGTTTGATGACTCGACACCTTTCACTGTTCTTAGACCTGTTGTACCAAATGACATAGACGACCAAGCCAATTATATGCGATCAGACCACAATGAAGGAATATTAGATTGAGGTACTATTTTTCAGCAATTTTGAAATTGTAGGCGTTGAAAGTATTATTAAATCACAGGTTAGGTGAAAATGAATGAAAGTGTTAACTTACTTGCCCATTTTTCACATTTTCTTTTAAATGAATGAAGTAACTTTTAAAACATTTGAAATATGGAATAAAAACGACCTACACTTGTCCATTTTCTATGTTGATTTGTATTATAATTTTATAACTTTAACTTACAAATTTATTTATATTACAACTAATATTGTGTTATGTTTTTCGTGGCAGGTGTTCACATCTCATGGCGAACGATCAGGACCGTATTTGTGTCGAGGATATAGAGGATGATGATGATGATCTCTCTGATGATGAGGACGAGCTGTATGATGCGAACAAGGAGCCTGATTGGGTGAGCCAGAAGACCAGGCTCAGGATGAGTTGGAGCGTAGGCTTGATGAATTTGAAATTTCAGTTGAACAAGCGCCTCCTATTGAAAATGCAATTTCTGAGACGGTTGGTGAGAACCCTAATTCCCACACTCAAAGCCAACGACAAAGTGGAGGAGGGGTGAAGGCACCAGCTAAGAAAAAGGAGAGGGGTCCAACGACAAGTTTCAAGAAACCAGTCGGTCCCATGGTCCTGGAGTACGACAAGGCGGGCCAACCTACAGGCAAATGGCGTCGTCAATATGTTGTTCATGTTGGCATTTGATGTACAAGTTTTATACATTGATTTATCCCGACTTTACATCATATTGTTGCTCGATTTTAGGCTCTTTAGAGCCGTTTCTCGCTAACAATCTCTTCTAGTGTGTTCGATGTATTTTTGTAAGTTTTACAGGAATTTGGAGTTTCTTGGATGATTTAGACACGTTTCAATTGTATATGGAGATGTTAGTGAATTAAGGATGGAGAGCCAAGCTAAGAACGAGCTATAAAGCATTTAACCCTGTTGTGCCCGGTTGGGCCATGCTTGCCCGGTTGCGCCGGGCATAGAAGGGTTGCTATGAGCTGCTAATTACGAAGAATTAAAGCAATCTAAGCCATTTATCCCACGTGCCCGATCGGGCTATGTGTGCCTGGTTGGACCGGGCGCGTGGTGGTTAAAGCAGCTGCCAAGATACGAAGCAGAGCAGGCAGCATTTGAAGAGTGTGCCTCGCGCCCGATCGGGCAGCCATTGCTCGGTTGGATCGGGCGCCAAGGAGAAGGTCACGACGGAAGAAGTGTAGCATTGAAGTTCCACCTGCCCGATCGGGTGGTTCTCGCCCGGTTAGACCGGGCACAGTTATGCGGAAATCGGCTTTGTTATTTTCGGATTTTTATTTCATTAAGGGTATAGATACCCCTTGTAATCATCACTAGAAAACAATTAGTTAATTCCTTAAGTTTTATTTCTCTCTCTAGAACCCTAGTTTATTTCTTTTAAGCAATTTAATTACTTCATTAGATTTGATTATTGTTGATAAACAATTTGAGTTATTTCAATTGAAGCATCATTGGTATTCATCCCTATTCCTTTCTCTTTCAATTATTATTGATTTCAATTATGTTTTCTCCATTGATTATTGTTTTAGGGTTTGCTAATATGTGTGAGTAGTTTTTATATTCCAAGATCTAGGGTAGCCCAATTGTGATTGATGCATGAATTGATTCTTTAAATTCTCTAATGACAATTGAGATTATTTATGCTAAATTGATTGTGATTATGCCAATACTAGATTAGAGATAATTAGTATTGTTATTATTCCATAGTTCTAATCACAACGAGAGTTGGGTTTTAACGGATTTGATCAGATCAATTTAGAGTTTGAGATTCATCACGAGAGTAGTTGAATTGATAATTGGGAATCGAAGTAAAGTGTTTAATGTCTCTAATTTGCATGATTCCATGAGAATAGGCTTGATTGTGGTTAGAGAAGCCATTGATACTCGAGAGAGGTCCTTGGTATTGATTAGGGTTTGCTTTTCCCCATGTTGATTGGATTTGTATGCTAGGGGTAGATAGATAATTGCATCGATCGTAATTGTGGTGATACTTGATCTTGGATGTTTTAGTTCATTGATTTATCACATTCTTTAGATTTATTGAGTTCTTTTTATATTAGTTCTTAGAATAATTCACCATTGATTGTTACTTGCTTAGTGATAATTTGAGTCTATTTAATTAGGTGAACCTTAGTCTCTTGGGATTCGATCCTTACTAGCCTGTCTACATAGTAGTGGTCTCGTTAGGTTATTTTTGTTAGGCACGCGACACGCCTATCAAATTTTGGCGTCGTTGCCGGGGACTCGGTTTCATTTGATTATTTGTGATTCGTTTTTGCTAAGCTTTATTCGTTACTTCGACTATTTTCTCTTGTGTTTTTGATATTCTTTCTCTAGTTTTCTTGTTGCATGCAAACACGACGTTCAGGGTCAGACGATCTTAAACTATTTGACACTGAAATCGAGGCAACTATAAGGAGAAAGAGAACAAGAAATCGACATAATAGAAACATGGTAGACCAAGGAATGAAATCTCTTTTGGAGTACGGTATTCCTGATACGACAACCAGACTCCTCTCTAGCATTGTCAGGCCACCTGTCACTGCTCAGCACTTTGAATTGAAACCACAGTTCATTCAATTCATCTCCAATGGCTCTTTTGCAGGCACACCACATGATTGCCCGGTAAGTCATATTGATTGTTTCTTGGAGAAATGTGATACTATGAAAATGAATGGTGTTACAGATGATGCTATCAGACTTCGCCTTTTCCCTTTCTCATTACGGGATAGGGCGAAGGAATGGTTGAGAGATGAAGGCACTGGCTCGTTTGATACATGGGAAAAGCTAGTGAAAGCTTTTTTTGTAAAGTTTTTGGGACAGGAGAAGACTGCTAGGTTAAGGAACGAGCTAGCTACCTTTCGTCAATCTGATGATGAGTCTTTATATGAGGCATGGAGAAGATTCAAGCGCTTACAGAGACAATGCCCTCATCACGGTATCCCAGAGTGGCTGTTGATCCAAACATTCTACAATGGTCTGACCCATGAGTTTCGCATATACATTGATGCTGCATCCGGGGGTTCTCTCATGACTAAGAACCCAACTGAAGCCAAGGAGCTAATTGAGAAGATGGCAGCCAATGATAATTATCACCCAGGGGGCAGAAATACTGTGAAGACTAGAGGAAAATTTGATGTTGATGCTTTAACTCTCTTGACAAGTTCTGTACAAGCATTAACAAGCAAGTTTGATAAAATCCAAGCTGGATCCTCTTCCACCTCATCCGAAACTTGTCAATTATGTGGTATTCAAGGCCATATTGCTCCATAATGTCAACCGCCCTCTGATGAAATGTCAATCGAGCAAGAAAATGCCTTCTATACTACGGCACCTAAAAGGCCGTATGATGCTCATTCAAACACATACAATGAAGGGTGGAGAAATCATCAGGAATCCTCCTATACGAACACTCAAGCTCAATTGTATTCTCCGCCACCACCACCTCGTTTCAAGCAAGGGCATCTTTTAATCACCAACCCATGAATCAACAATTACCACCGCAAACTTCAAAATACAATCTTGATTCTATCATGGAGATTTTCACTAAGCTACCTCCCTACTTTGACAGCAAGAGCTTATGACAAAGCAATTCGAGCTACAAGCAAAGCAAAATGAACACTTTGAAAGCTCGATTCAATTGCTTATTGCTCAAAACAAGAGGACAGAAACTCACCTTTCTCAACTTTCACAACAAGTGAGTCATTTATCAACTCTTCATGGTCAAGCAAAAGTCCAAAAAGAACAATGCAATGCAGTTTTCTTGAGAAGAGATGAATCATTTTTGAGGAAAATAGATGAGAAAGTGAGCAGTGTGGAGTCAAGAAAAGATGAAAAGTGTGAGGATGTAAAAAGCCCCAAATATGTTGCTCCACCGGCCTATGAGGAACCGATGCCCTTCCCGCAAAGGTTGTCAAAAGCCGTGCTCGATAAACATTTTGGGAAATACTGCGAGACTCCTAAGAAGGTATATGCTTCTATTCCTTTTTCCAATCTTTTAATTCAAATGCCTCAATTTGCAAATTTTGTGAAGAATATTAAAGATCAACATGATGATAAGGAAGTAGTAAATGAGAAGCGCTCTACTCTTTTAAGTGATAGCCTACCACCTAAGCTGCATGATCCTGGTAGTTTTACTATTCCCTGTATGATAAACGACATATTTTTTGACAGGGTCTTGTGTGATTTAGGTGCTAGTGTAAATTTAATGCCTTATTCATTATATGAAAAATTAGGTCTGCAAAAACTTAAACCTTCCCCTATTTCTCTTCAAATGGCTGATAGGACTGCTAGACTCCCTAAGGGTGTGGTTGAGGATGTATTAGTTAAGGTTGGTGAACTTGTTTTTCCTGCTGATTTTGCTGTTATGGATATGAAAGAAGAGCATAAGATCCCGATTATATTTGGTCGTTCATTCCTTGCCACAAGTCAAGCTCTAATAGATGTTCCTAACAGACAAGTAACCATTAGGGCCCAGGATAAACAAGTAATGTTTAAGCTCTTTAATGAACACAATTTTATATTTGATGGTGGTACTTGTTTAAGAATTGATACTACTAACCCTTTGGTTGATAAGTGTGTATTTGATAGAAATCTTTTGAGAAACGAGGACAATATTCCACCAATTGATGTGTTTAGCCACATGAAGGTAAGTTCGAATACAAAGCATGTCAAATATAGAATGAAGGAGTCATTTGGAGGCGGATATTTTTTTGGGCAACATCGCGGAGTTTCTTCTTTGTGTGGTGACCCAGGTTGAGCTAATAAAGAAGGTCAAGCTTAAGACCTTAAACAAGCGCTAAATGGGAGGCAACCCATTCCTTTTTATTTTATTTTATTTTTTTTTTCCCTTTTACATTTCTATTTTCCTGTTTTATTAGTGTTTAGAAAACAAACAAACAAAAAGGTCATCACCGCCTCGAGGTAATTTTCCAACTCCCACACGTTGCAATGAGGCCATTGCCGAGTGTAGATTGGGGGAGACTTGTGTATATCTATCTCGGTATGTTCTCTTATTTTCTTTGGCTTTGTTGGTTTGTTTTTATTGCTTTGGTAGTCCAAAAAAAAAAAAAAAGAAAAAATACGAGAATCATGATAATGAATGGCTTTTGAACTACTTCCCTGTGCCCCTATCCTTAATGCCAAAAAGGTTTTGATTTAATTTCGATTGAAAGACTTGCATTGTGGACTAAAAGATCATGATTTGACCTTGAATTGGTTGATCCCTAGTAGGAGTCAAAATTATTAACCATGTATGGTTTAGGAGCTTGACTGTGTTAACCGTGAGGCTTGAGCCTTATTTATTCGTTCATGTGTGTTTAGTTCTTGGTGTGACATTGATCTTAGTTTTGATTCTAGACTTTTAGTAGTGTGTCATAATGCATTGCACGTGCACGTTGAAAATGACGAAGGCCATGTTCATTAGGTGACCTCCAGATAGAGGTGGCCAGTGGGCCGGGTTGGACCCAGCCCACCCTAACTCGCACGGCTGGTGGGTCACGTGGGTCCGACCCGGTTTCAATCCGGCACAGCCCGGCACAGCTCGGATTTAATCCGGGTTGTGTCGTGGGTCCAAAATTTTCGACACAACCCATTTCAACCCAGCTCAGTTTAACCCGTTTGATTCGACCCAAATCGCACAACCCGTTTTGACTCATTTAATTCGACACACCTAGCCCGTGAACCCACCTAACCCGACCCACCTGGCACAACCCAGCCCGCACGGCCCACCCGCACGAATGACCCACCCAACCCGCACGAGCCAACCCACCTAACCCGCACGCATGACCCACCCAACCCGCACGGCCGGCACAACCCGCACGGCCCGCACAACCCGCACGGCCCGCACAGCCCGCACAATTCGCACGACCCGCACGGCCCGCACGGCCTAACATCCATTTTAAAAAAAAAACGGCTAGTTTTTTGTATCTAACGGCTAGTTTTTTGTATCTAACGGCTAGTTTTTTAAGTGTATGATCATCCATTCTATTTTTCCTATAAATACCAATTCCATTTCACTCAAATTTCCACACAAATTCAAGCTTTCTTTCTCTCTTACTTAAAAATTCTTATTGTTCTCAAATTCTCAAGTGTTATATAGAGTTATATTTTTGTTAAAAAAAATCTCCTTAATATTATTATTAGTATTCTTAAGATTCTAAAAAAAAAAAGTTCTTCTCCATATTATAATTAGTAATCATACAAAAAAAAAATGAGCTCAAGAGGAGGAATGGGAAGGAGTCAAAGTGGTGGTCGAAGTGGTAGCCAAAGGAGTGGTGGTGCAAATTTTTCGTATGAAATTAATACGGAAAATTTAAACCAATTTGTCAATGAATATGGAGATTATGGTTTAGGAGATAGGCAAAATATTCAAACGTCTCCACCACAACATTTCTCCCACGAGTCCCACCAATCATCAAGTTCAACTATGCCACCTCCATCGCAACCAACATCTCAACCTTCATCTCAAGGTAATTTCTAATTAAATTTTTATTGTTATGAATATTTAAAAAAACTATTATTAATGATTATAAAGTTAGTTTAGTTTCCAATTTTCTATGATTTACAATTAGTTAATTACCATGAAAAATGCGTTTAAATAAGTATAATTAAAATATTTAAAATTTAAAAGCTTATTTTCATGAATAGCATTTAAAAATTAATTTTAATAATTTGATTTATGAAAGGTGGTGGCGGTGAAAGTAGAGGTCGAGCACATTTTTCTTGGGTGTGGAAACATTTTGAACGAGTTGAGGTCACACCCCCGGGATGGCAACCTGGTCAACCAAAGAGGTTCACGTGTACATGCCTAGTTTGCAAGGCGCTAGGTGCAAATGTCAAGTCATATAATTGGAAAACGGGAGATGGAACCGGAACCTTGAGTCGGCATTTGCAAAATAAACACGACTTGTTCGAAAATGGCCCCCGTCCTTCGGGGGGTGGCGTCCAAACACAATTGGGTGGATACATGAACCAACCCGGCGGAGGTACACCTTTCATTTATAATAAAGATAGAATGATTGATGAAATGAGTACTTTAGTTATTGCTAATGAATACCCTTTTAGTTACGGTGAAAATGCAAACGTTGAGCATTTTAATAAAGTTACATTACAACCTGCATTTACTCGTGTCCCCCGAAATACCCTAAGACGTTATACACAAACTTCTTATTATAAGTATAGGAGTAGTTTGATTGAATTATTTCGTACTTTTGATGGTCGTGTTAGTTTTACAAGTGATACATGGACTTCTAGTTTTGGCGAACCTTTTCTTTGCATTACTGCTCATTGGGTGGATGATGATTGGTTTATTCAAAAACGTATACTATGTTTTCAAGCTATGGAAGAAAGGCATACCGGTTTTAACATCAAAGTTCGTATTTTGGATTGTTTAAAAGAATTTCACTTGAATAATAAAGTTTTTTCTTTGTCTCTTGATAATGCAACTGCAAACACAAAGTGTATTGACTATTTGAAAAATGACTCCGAGTTGAATTTGTTGTTGGGTGGTAGTCTCTTGCATGTTAGATGTTGTGCTCATATTTTGAATTTGTCTGTTCAAGAGGGTCTCGCTGAGTTGCAACCATTGCTAAACCCAATTAGAACAGTTATAAAATGGATTAGGATTACTCAGTCAGTTAGAAGAAAGTACATAGCTATGTGTAAAGAGAGAGGTCTTAAGAAAAGACAATGGTCTATTGATACCCCTACCCGTTGGAATTCTACTTTCAAGTTGTTGAGTGATGCTATAAAGTATCGTGATATTTTGACCCAACTTTACAATGAGACTCGTGTTGATCCTACTGAGTTAATAACCGAAAGTCATTGGACTAATGCTTCTTTTGTTCGTGATGTTTTAAATGCTTTTGATAGTGCAACTCATATTTTCTCTTATATTTATGAGCCTAACGTTCATTTAGTCATAATTGAGTGTGTTAAAGTTGTTCACACCATCGAAGAGCATATGAAGATTGATGGACTTCGTCCCGTTCTTGATAGCATGAAACGTAAGTGGCATACTTATTTTAGTGAATTTCCAATCATTTATGGAATTGCTGCTATTCTTGACCCCGGTGTCAAAGCTGAAGGTTTGGAAAATCTTTTAGAATTTTATTATACAAGTTTAAGTATCGATTATGATGTTAGTGAATATATTAACAAATGCAAATCTGTTTTGGGAGACCTTTATGATCATTATGCATCTATTTATGGTTTTGATTTGGCAACACCAACTACTACTAGCACTTCCGATTCTAGATTTGGTTTTCTTGATAAAGTTATGAAAAAAAAAACACAAAGCATCTACATCATTCTCATCATCATCTTCTTCAACACTTGCTATTAATGATTATTTGTCATATCAACATGAGACCAACAACAACTTTCAAATTATAAAATGGTGGCAAGAACATAAAAAAAGTTTTCCTATATTGGCGAGAATTGCAAAAGATATACTTGCAGTTCCCGCTTCATCTGTTGCTTCCGAGTCTGCTTTTAGTGCAGGTAGAAGAGTGTTAGATGAAAAAAGATCTCGCTTAACTCCGGAAAGCATTCAAATTTGTGTTTGTAAGAAAGATTGGGATCAAGCTGAAAGAAGAACTCAAGGTTTAAAGGAAGACGAAGACGATGAAGATGATCCTGTGATGATATTGGAGTCGTCAACGGATGATGCAGCTTCCGGGGATGATGATGCAACAAACATGGGTGGCTAGAAAAGTCTAAATCAGGTACGCTAAGAACTACGTGGGCTTTGATTCTTTCGGGATACGTAGGCAACTTATTTTTCGAAAATTACAATTTAATTGCAAAATTAAATTTTAGTTTTCTAAAGATAGGTCCAAGCCCCCCCCCCCCAAATTTCAAAAGAAGTACAATATAAGAACTACGCTGGCTTTGATTCCTTATTTTATAATATAAGGATACGTAGGCATCTTAATTAAGAGCAAGCCATCAAATTGTTAATTTTGTAAAAATTAAAACACCACACAACCCACCCGACCCTAACCCACGAACCCACCCGACCCTAACCCACAAACCCACCCGACCCTAACCCACCTAACCCACAAACCCACCCGACCCTAACCCACTAACCCACCCGACCCTAACCCACCTAACTCACAAACCCACCCGACCCTAACCCACTAACCCACCCTTCGACCCACCCTAACTCACTAACCCACCTTGACCCGTCTAACCCACGAACCTAGCTCGACCCACCCATGACCCGTCTAACCCACAAACCCAGCTCGACCCACCCACGATCCGTCTAACCCACAAACCCAGCTCGACCCACCCACGACTCGTCTAACCCACGAACCTAACCCTGGTGTGTCCAACTTCTCCGACCCAACCCACGACCCGGCCCACCCTACCCTACGTGTGTCGTGCCGTGTGTCATGAAACCCCAACCCGCGACCCACCTAACCCTAACCCAGCTCGCACGACTCGCACGGTGGACACCTCTACCTCCAGACGAATTTAGAACATTTGTTCCCTTCTTGCTCACCCATGTTGTAGCTTGTCTATATTTTTCATGAGCTTCACAAAATTACCTCTTAGCCCCGAATTGGTTACTTTTCCCAAGTCTAGCTTGGGGGAGCTTCATTGCGTGGTATTTTGTGTGACCTTGTTACAAGTTGCAATTGATGTGAATTGTATGGAAGAAAAAGAAAAAAAAATCTGAACTCAAAAGAAAAGAAGGTATCTTTGTTCTTGAAAAAAAAAAAAAAAAAAACAGAGAAGAAAAATGTTGATATGAAAAGAAGCTTGAAGTTGAAAAAGTATGTGAAAGAGGTAATGGGTGTCTTCATTGTAGTTTGGGTATGTATTTTGTTGATCAAAATGGTGAATTGAGGGTGTGATTAATTGCATTTGATAGCTCCCCGGTTAGACTAATATAGCCCACATTTCCAAAATTATTTCCTACCCATTCTTATTCCCGGCCTACGTTAAAAGCTTGAAAAAAGTCCTTCCGATCTTCGTGTATAGCATTGTGTTCATGTGAAACGAGTCTTTTGTCAAAATGCTGGAGTATATGTTACATTTCGAGTCGACTTTTGACTAGGTTGAGCGATATTATAACCCTCTAAACACGCGAGTGTTGTGAGATGGGGGGATTGCATTATTGGTGGGGATGGTGAGAGATCGAGCTCATTTTTAGCTTGCCACATAAAAGGTGTGTTGAGTGACCACCAATGTGAGATATTCTAGTCACCGATTCTTGAGTTGTACAGGGTTGATTTCGTTTGACGACTATTTAGGTTGATCGATGGTTTGAATGATTTGATTGGTTGGCTAAGATGCGTGCTTGTTTGATTTCGATTTTGAGTCCATGTTTTAAAATTGCATTATGGGGTGAAGTATGTTGTTTGGTTGTTGATTATTTTTTATTACCTTGCTTGAGGACAAGCAAGAGTTCAGCTTGGGGGAATTTGATGTACACGTTTTATACATTGATTTATCCCGACTTTACATCATATTCTTGCTCGATTTTAGGCTCTTTAGATCTGTTTCTCGCTAACAATCTCTTCTAGTGTGTTCGATGTATTTTTGTAAGTTTTACAGGAATTTGGAGTTTCTTGGATGATTTGGAAACGTTTCAATTGTATATGGAGATGTTAGTGAATTAAGGATGGAGAGCCAAGCTAAGAACGAGCTATAAAGCATTTAACCCTGTTGTGCCCGGTTGGGCCATGCTTGCCCGGTTGCGCCGGGCATAGAAGGGTTGCTGTGAGCTGCTAATTACGAAGAATTAAAGCAATCTAAGCCATTTATCCCACGTGCCCGATCGGGCTATGTGTGCCCGGTTGGACCGGGCGCGTGGTGGTTGAAGCAGCTGCGAAGATACGAAGCAGAGTAGGCAGCATTTGAAGAGTGTGCCTCGCGCCCGATCAGGCAGCCATTGCTCGGTTGGATCGGGCGCCAAGGAGAAGGTCACGACGGAAGCAATGTAGCATTGAAGTTCCACCTGCCCGATCGGGTGGTTTTCGCCCGGTTAGACCGGGCACAGTTATGCGGAAATCGGCTTTGTTATTTTCGGATTTTTATTTCATTAAGGGTATAGATACCCCTTGTAATCATCACTAGAAAACAATTAGTTAATTCCTTAAGTTTTATTTCTCTCTCTAGAACCCTAGTTTATTTCTTTTAAGCAATTTAATTACTTCATTAGATTTGATTATTGTTGATAAACAATTTGAGTTATTTCAATTGAAGTATCATTGGTATTCATCTCTATTCCTTTCTCTTTCAATTATTATTGATTTCAATTATGTTTTCTCCATTGATTATTGTTTTAGGGTTTGCTAATATGTGTGAGTAGTTTTTATATTCCAAGATCTAGGGTAGCCTAATTGTGATTGATGCATGAATTGATTCTTTAAATTCTCTAATGACAATTGCAATTATTTATGCTAAATTGATTGTGATTATGCCAATACTAGATTAGAGATAATTAGTATTGTTATTATTCCATAGTTCTAATCACAACGAGAGTTGGGTTTTAACGGATTTGAGTAGATCAATTTAGAGTTTGAGATTCATCACGAGAGTAGTTGAATTGATAATTGGGAAGCGAAGTAAAGTGTTTAATGTCTCTAATTTGCATGATTCCATGAGAATAGGCTTGATTGTGGTTAGAGAAGCCATTGATACTCGAGAGAGGTCCTTGGTATTGATTAGGGTTTGCTTTTCCCCATGTTGATTGGATTTGTATGCTAGGGGTAGATAGATAATTGCATCGATCGTAATTGTGGTGATACTTGATCTTGGATGTGTTTAGTTCATTGATTTATCACATTCTTTAGATTTATTGAGTTCTTTTTATATTAGTTCTTAGAATAATTCACCATTGATTGTTACTTGCTTAGTGATAATTTGAGTCTATTTAATTAGGTGAACCTTAGTCTCTTGGGATTTGATCCTTACTAGCCTGTCTACATAGTAGTGGTCTCGTTAGGTTATTTTTGTTAGGTACGCGACACCCCTGTCAGCATTTGTGTGCGCAAAATCCCGATTACACTTGGTTGGCGGGAAGTAACTCCAGGCTTGATTGACACATTTTGGAATGATACAAGGGCAAGTGTTTTGTTTGCACATTTTCATAGTTATAAATACCTTCACTTTATTGCCATTTAAAAGGGGAAACTAATAATTGCTTTTATTTGTGCTTGCAGAGTCTGTTTAATATTCCAAATGATGCCGCCAAGCAAAGGGTGTTTGAATCTTTACTAGCAAAAAAATTCAGAGGCTTCAAGACCTCCTTAGTTCATGGTTGGATCACAAAGACAGTTGTGAAAAAACCAAAGAAGAAGAAAGAAGGTGGAAATGTTGATGAAGTCATCGAGGAAGAGCAACTCCCATGGCAAAAATGGCCAAGCGAATCGAAGGATGATTGGGAAGCTTTTGTTCTTCAAAAAAGTAAAAAGGAAGCAATTGTAAGTTTAAGTAAATTTGATGACCATTGTATAGTATATTAACTCTTCTTGAAGTAATGATACTAACATTTCTAATTATATATGTAGGAATTGAGGGAGCAAAATTCCAAAAATGCAAGTATGAAGCAATACACCCAACGTATGGGGTGTATGACATTTGGTGAATGGAGGGAAACGTGGGTCAACGAAGGAGTATACCCCACTTCGCTTCTAGGGTCCTCCAAAGAACCCTCTGATTCCACGATCACTACGCTGGTGAGTTGTACTAATGATTTCTTCTGTTCTCTGCATGCGCGTGACAAGGAAACCGGAAAATGGGTCATCAAGGCTCCGGAAACCAAAGAAATGGCAGATAAGCTCGTAAGCAACTATGAACTTGTGAACTTTATGAAGCTTTTGCATGAAAATCACTTATGGGTTGCTATGGTCTTGTTTTGTTGGTTTCATGTTGCCTTTTTTTATTTATTTTGCTACAGATTGAACACACTGAAGAACTGGTTGAAGGCAAGCTCATCCCAAGTGTAGAAAAAGACCCTTTCACCTTGGCTTTGGGAAAGCCCTACCATCCAAGACGGGTAGTAGGTGCGGGAGGGAGATTGCTCGGATGGGAAAAGGTGATGGGTCCAGAATATACCAAATCAGGAAGATCCCGAGCAAGTGTTAACTCACCTCATGACTTGGTTTCCACGGTGGCATCAATTAAGGAACAAGTGCGCAACGAGCTCGTAGGTGAATTCAATGCTTGGGCGAAGCAAATGAACTTACCGAGCTTGCCGTTCCCCTCGACTACACCAGTCGACTCATGTAGTCACCCAAAAGGACAAGGAGAAGATGAAATACATGGAGAGGATGATACACATGAGGTAGTTTCAAATCTATTAGTTTTGGCATATTGAGTTACGTGGGATCTAAGGTGGCATTAATTAATTTCCTGTTGCAGGGTGGTACTACTACACATGCGGACTCGAGGGAGCTCGATAATCCAGCACCTCATCATTTTCTAGATTTACAGGTGATTTTGTTTACCTTTAGCTTAGTGCATATGGGTACATTGAATGAAATTGTGTAGGAAACGACCTTTTGTGATATGTTTGGTTCTAATAAGTGATCTTTCAAATTGGTGTAGGAAGAGACCCGTTGTGCACTTCTACACCCGGGCGAATCTGGAGCTTTGCATGTGGTTGCATATGGTTGTGCAAAGGTACGGTCCATTTGCGACCGCTTAGGCCACAACATTACTCGGTCGGGATCAATTATGTGATTGTCGGGTTCGAGGACATCCTAATACCGGTGCCCGTAGAGGAGGATTAGTTTACTACACTTTGGGCAGCAAAAGGTAGCTTTGTGCAGTGGCCATGTGCTTGGGTAAGGTTGATGAACCAGGTAATTAAGATTTTGGGTTCACTCTTTACCCTATGCCCGGTTGTCTTCACAAGAGTTAGATGGATGTCTTTTCTAACCAATTGCGTGATTTGTTTTATCAGATTTCGAAAAAAAGCCAACCTTCAAAGAGGAGGGTGGAGCAACCTGAAAGCATTGATCAACCGGTGCCAAAGAAGAGGAGTGAACAACGGTCGATGAGTGAAAAAGCGTCGAAGAAGAACTCTTCGAGAGGTTCAGCTATGCTAGCTACTCCACTTCTTGCTGACACGGTCCTTCAAACGCTCTCTAAAGATTTAACTTTTCTACACAACCGTGTTAGTATGTTGCCTAGTGACACTCCCATTCAAGTCGCACTACCTATGGAAATGTTCCACTTTGATGAGGATGCAGTTGCATGGCTTAGCAAAGAAGATGTGAAGGAATTTCTAACTGGTTCAATGCTTAACATTTCCCTCATTCAAACATTCATGAGGTAATTCAATGCCGCTTAAATTATGTTATTCAGATTAGTGGTGATTGTCGTTTATTTTTCCATTAATATTCTATTATCATGCATGCAGAGCACTACAGGAGCATTTACTCGAGAATGATTCTCCGTGTCAAGTAGGGTGGTTATGCCCCGAGCAGATCTCCACTACTAGAATCTTAGGCAACTACCCTTACGTGTTGTACTATGTTGAACGGGGTATCAAGGAATCAGTGCGTGCGGGAGACAAGTTCATATTCGCCCCGTGTTTTGAGGAGTACGTCTGACCATGTCATAATTCATTTTTTCCCCTAATTATATGTTGTACACGGCTAATTATTGATTTGTTTGTGTATTGTGAATTTATGTAGTTCACATTGGACCCTGCTGGTGATTTGTGTTTCCAGTAACACAATCTTCCTTTTTTATTCTGCTCGATTACCTCATCCAAAAAAGCTCCTCGTGAAGTCTGTACTACGAAGGTAAATAAAGCTACCTAGTGTTGATTATCATTACCTAACTCATTTATTAGTCATACTAATCAAGTTTGAACTTACTTTTCTATAGTGTAATAAAGAAGATAAATTGTCGAGCTCCTCAAGGTCCCACATGGAAATCACCGATGGTAATGCTACATGATATTGTGATTTTCGTAATAAACAATGCGTAAGATGTTGCTAGTTTGCTATGCATGTTTTATTCATGTACTTTGTTCCTATGCTAGTGCGCACAACAAGATAAAGGAGTTGATTGTGGACTATACGTGATGAGATTCATGTTCGACATACTGAGTCGTTGTACAGACACACTACAGCTTGATGAGGTATGCCATTGACTTAGTTAATTTGCTCTTGATTTGACAACAAATGTAGGAAATAGGCATCCTAGTAGTCATGTAGGCCTTATTTGGTTCATTTTGAATGAAATTGCGTCCTAAAACCCTTGAATTGATCTTTTAATGTGATTTCAAGACTTAGCCACTTATAACTAGGTAATAATGACATGTTAAGAGCAAGAATGAGTTGATTTGATAAGAAATATAGAAAATAAGCTACCTAGTAGTCATGTAGGCCTTATTTAGGATTTTGAATGAAATTGCGTCTTAAAACCCTTGAATTGCTCTTTTAATGTGATTTCAAGCCTTAGCCACCTATAACTAGGTAATAATGACATGTTAAAAGAAAGAATGAGTTGATTTGATAAGAAATGTAGAAAATAGGCAACCTAGTTGCCATATATGCCTTATTTGGGATTTTAAATGAAATTGCGTCTTAAAACCCTTGAATTGCACTTTTAATGTGATTTCAAGGCTTAGCCGCCTATAACTAGGTAATAATGATATGTTAAGATCAATAATGAGTTGATTTGATAAGAAATGTAGAAAATAAGCAACCTAGTAGCCATATAGGCCTTATTTTGGCCATTTTGGATGAAATTGCGTCCTAAAACACTTGAATTGCTCTTTTAATGTGATTTCAAGGCTTATCCGCCTATAAATAGGTAATAATGACATGTGAATAGCAAGAATGAGTTGATTTGATAAGAAATGTAGAAAATAGGCAACCTAGTAGTCATGTAGGCCTTATTTGGTTCATTTTGAATGAAATTCCGTCTTAAAACCCTTTAATTGCTCTTTAATGTGATTTCAAGCCTTAGCATCCTCTAACTAGTTAATAATGACATGTTAAGAAAAAGAATAAGTTGATTTGGTAAGAAATGTAGAAAATAGGCATCCAAGTAGCCATATAGGCCTTATTCGTGCCATTTTGGATGAAAATGCGTATTAAAACCCTTGACTTGCTCTTTTAATGTGATTTCAAGGCTTAGACGCCTATAACTAGGTAATAATGACATTTTAAGAACAAGAATGAATTGATTTGATAAGATACGTAGAAAATAGGCAACCTAGTAGCCATATAGGCCTTATTTGGGATTTTGAATGAAATTGCGTCTTAAAACCCTTGAATTGCTCTTTTAATGTGATTTCAAGCCTTAGCCACCTATAAATAGGTAATAATGACATGTTAAGAGCAAGAATGAGTTGATTTGATAAGAAATGTAGAAAATAGGCAACCTAGTAGCCATATAGGCCTTATTTTTAGCCATTTTGGATGCAATCGTGTCCTAAAACACTTGAATTGCTTTTTTAATGTGATTTCAAGGATTAGCCGCCTATAACTAGGTAATAATGACATGTTAAGAGCAAGAATGAGTTGATTTGATTAGAAATGTAGAAAATAGGCAACCTAGTAGCCATATACGCCTGATTTTGGCCATTTTGGATGAAATTGCGTCCTAAAACACTTGATTTGCTCTTTTAATGTGATTTCAAGTCTTAGACGCCTATAAATAGGTAATAATGATATGTTAAGATCAATAATGAGTTGATTTGATAAGAAATGTAGAAAATAGGCAACCTAGTAGCCATATAGGCCTTATCTTGGCCATTTTGGATGAAATTGCGTCCTAAAACACTTGAATTGCTCTTTTAATGTGATTTCAAGGCTTAGCCGCCTATAAATAGGTAATAATGACATGTTAAGAGCAAGAATGATTTAATTTGATAAGAAATGTAGAAAATAAGCAACCTAGTAGCCATATAGGCCTTATTTTGGCCATTTTGGATGAAATTGCGTCCTAAAACACTTGAATTGCTCTTTTAATGTGATTTCAAGGCTTAGACGCCTATAACTAGGTAATAATGACATTTTAATAGAAAGAATGAGTTGATTTGATAAGAAATGTAGAAAATAGGCAACCTAGCAGTCATGTAGGCCTCATTTGGTTCATTTTGAATGAAATTCCGTCTTAAAACCCTTGAATTGCTCTTTTAATGTGATTTCAAGCCATATCTTCCTCTAACTAGGTAATAATGACATGTTAAGAAAAAGAATGAGTTGATTTGATAAGAAATGTAGAAAACAGGCATCCAAGTAGTCATATAGGCCTTATTTGTGCCATTTTGGATGAAAATGCGTATTAAAACCCTTGACTTTCTCTTTTAATGTGATTTCAAGGCTTAGTCGCCTCTAACTAGGTAATTGCATCCTAAAACACTTGAATTCTAACATAATTTTTTCTTATCCAAGTTTTGCAAGGTACAGAAAGGAGGTCCATTGACGACCACAAAACTTAATGAAGTTCGAGACATGTTGGCGTCTTTCATCACATTTAATTTAATTTGAACTTGTTAACTACATTAATAATTAGTATTGTTTGTAAATATGACACTTTTTTTTTTTTTTTTATAAGGAGTTGTAAATATATATGACACTTCATTGTATTGCATTTGGGATTATTAATTAATATCTATGTATAGTTGTTATTATTTCAATTTAGAAATTATTATATTATTATTGTTATTATAATATATATTGATGGTAGAATTAATGCAGGATGTGCAGGTTTTTATTATTATTAATATAATTATTTACAACAAAAATATTTTTTAAAAAAAGGGGTTTTCGCACCGGTTTTTGCTTAGAACCGGTGTGAAAAGTGTTTAATATTCAAGGCGCACAAGCACTTTTGGCACCGGTTCTAAGTAAAAACCGGTGCGAAAAGTTGAGTTTTTGCCACCGATTCACCCCTAGAACCGGTGCGAAAAGTTCTTTTTGCCACCGGTTTTGAACCGGTGCGAAATCTATGGGGTTTTAGCACCCCCCAAATCAAACCCGGTTCAAAACCGGTGGGAAAGGGGGGGTTTGAACCGGTGGGGAATTTGATTTTTCGCCTAGTGATTGATGCATTGGTGGAGTTGTTAGGGAATGGAACACCCCGTGGTAGGAATGATGCGGCCACTGCTTTGTTCTACTTGTCTACACATACTGATAATCGGCACCTTTAGTTATGTCATCTTTAATTATCTTGTCCATGTTCGAAACCTCAAGAGCCAAAGAAAAGGTATGGTACGGTACAACTTTTGTTATCGGTTATTACTCCTTCCATCCCAAAATGAACTTCCCACTTTTCATTTTGGGGTGTTTAAAAAAAAAAAACTTCCCAACAATGATCATTTGATCAAATAACTCAAATGGCCCCTATTAAATTTAAATGGGAAGAGTAGGAGATCTAATGTTTGATCATCATTTATCGAGTGTTTTTTTTCTTACCCTTTTTGCTGTATTGCAGGCTAATAGGGTTCTTCAGCATTTGAGAAATCTACAAGCAGCTTATAATGCCAGGCAGATTGTATACCTGAAATACTGCAAATGTCGTCTGTGATAACTTCTATTTACAAATTAGTTGAGGGATACATACATATTAATTTAGTTCTTCTGAGTGGTTTAATCTTATGTGGATATATAAAGAAAAAGTGTAGAACAAAGCATAGTTGAGCAGAAAAGGAGAGATGATTAAGCGTTTTTTGAAGGTTTTTTTTTATATAGTTATTTATAAATACAGCCTATGTAGGATTCGAACCTACATCATCATTTATGTAAAGTGGAGAAACAAGTTTGTATGAGAGTTTAATTGTAACAAAGTTTATATAGTTATAAATCATTTCAAACCAATTTTTTGCTCATATAATTTAATACGAATTTGATATGTTTTTTATTTTTTTTATTTTTTTTATTTTATTTTATTTTTATTATTATTAATTTGTTTATAGAGATAACCTATGTAGGAATTGAACCTACATCCCCTATGCATTTGCATAGTGCTCTACCAATTGAGCTAATAGGTTTTATCATATGTTTTTAAATCATTTTCTATGTTATAAATTTTTAATCAGTTCATTTGATAAATCAACAAAGAATTGTTTGCTCATTTGATAAAATGAACAAAGAATTGTTGCTCATTTGATAAATGAGCAAAGATTTGTTTGCTCGTCTGATAAATGAGCAAATAATTATGTGCTCATTTGATAAATGAGCAAATAATTGCTTGCTCATTTGACAAATGAGCAAGAATCATTTGCTCATTTAACAAATGAGCAAGAATCATTTGCTCATTTGACAAAATGAGCAAGAATCATTTGCTCATTTGACAAAATGAGCAAAGAATAATTTGCTCATTTGAAAAATGAGCAAATAATTGCTTGCTCATTTGACATCATACACAAGCCAAATAAGACAAATATTATGCATCATCTCTTATAAGAAAATCATCTAATACTTGAGGACTAAATAATAAGACAAATATTATGCACCAATTTATTCCTTGCTTTTGCTTATTTGTATAGACAACCAAGAATTAGTTTGATCATTTGACCAAAGCTCTTATCTTACACCACAACTCCACCCTCACCTTACACCACAACTACACCCTCACCTTACCCAATCACACGCACAACTCCACCAAAGCTCTTTTCTTACACCACAACTTCATCCTCACCTTACCCAATCACACGCACAACTCCACCAAAGCTCTTTTCTTACACCACAACTTCATCCTCACCTTACCCAATCACACGCACAACAACAGCAATATCACCACAGCAGGCCACACATCCTAATATCTGCGCCACCAACCATGTCCTGCAACCAACAAATTTGCAGCCATCGTTCCCAGCCAACACTAAGCTACTGCTACAGTCCTTACAGCCACACCACACATTGCAACACACCAATTGCTCGTCTAATAAATGAGCAAAGAATTTTGTTTGCTCATTTTGTATATGGACAATGAATTTTTTCTCATTTGACAAAATGAACAAAGAATTGTTGCTCATTTATCAAATGAGCAAAGAATTGTTTGCTCATTTATCAAATGAGCAAAGAATTGTTTGCTCATTTGATAAATGAACAAAAAACTATTTGCTCGTTTGATAAATGAAAAAAGAATCGTTTGCTCGTTTGATAAATGAACAAAGAATTGTTTGCTCATTTTGACAAAATGAACAAAGAATTGTTTCTCATTTGATAAATGAACAAAGAATTGGTTGCTCATTTGATTAATGAGGAAAGAATTATTTGCTCATTTGATAGATGAGCAAAGAATTGTTTGCTCATATGATAAATACCAAGATTATCATCTGTTCGAATATCACCAACTAAGACATTAACCTAACTACCCCCGTCTGCCACACCAATCTGACTACCCTTAATAACAAAGGGCAGTTCATATTCCGCATCAAAAGTATCCGAAGTATTACCTACAAACTCATTCAAAACAAACTCATTGATAATAGAGTACCAAGTCACAAGATTTCTGACAAGCATTTTATCAAACACCTTGTATGCACCATCAGGATATTCAAAACAAACAAATTGTAAGTCACTAATTTTAAACAAAATCTTATTGGAAAATAAAAATTGTAACTAACAAAGACAGTTAATCAAGACAATTCAAGCATATATAAACACAGCCAATGCTAACAAAGAAGTGGACATTGCTAACCAATGGAACAAAAGGGCAAATAAGAGGTCAGACCTTGCAGGATAATAGCTTGATACAACATCCATTAGGCTTTTCTTCAACACGAACAAGCAAAACTGGGCAAACCTCGAAAGAAAAGAATTTAAACATGTAGACATAGCACCTAAATGTATTATCATCCACTCTCTCTATCCTTTCTGCATCCAACACTGAGTACTGACTTGCTAGCAAGCTCATATACTCCACTACTCCAGCACAAGCAATTAGTTGATTTGAATTCTAACAAGTTGATTTGAATTCATCAAAATTCGAAAGAGATGATTTGAAATCATCAAAATTACAAAAATCAGAACAAGAAGATTGGGAATTCAATTGAAATTATCAAAATTAAAATTAAATTAAGAAAAATCTGAAAAGTGCTAATTGAAATTATGTAGCAGTGAACAAGAGGAGAGAGAAATTGTCGATCTTTAGTTGTCCGATTCTCTCCATTGAAATCCCACCTTCAAGTTTTGTAGAGAGAGAAAGAGGAGTATACAAATTATACGTAATTGGGGCTAATGTTTTTGTTTTTAATATTACATTATTGCCATTACTAGTTGAATAATCTCAGCAATTTTATATATATATTATATATATAAAATCCGATTTTTGAAATAAAATAAATGGATAATATATCTTATCTAAAATCCAAAATAATAATTAAGTTTTAAAAATGTTTTTTGCGCCAAAATTCAAATATCATTTTGGCTCTAAAATTCAAATAGAAAATAATTTACTGAAATACCCTTTTTAGAAAATTGTTGATGTTTGGGGGTCTTTAATGTCCTTCGGGAGAGTTACGATTTCCTAGCAGACTTCCTTCTTACGCCTGTACCTGCACAAGTAACGGAGACTCCGGATGGGGGTGGGAGTTCCGCCTCCGAAGATTAAGTTAGTATCTTTTCGAAGTGGAATAAGAACAATAAAAGCTTCTCGGTTCGAGAGCGTTTCAGTAGGTTTGGGCTTTGTTTGTTTTTTGTGTGGTTGCAATTAATGTGTGATCCCCATAAATGAGGTCTACCCTTACTATTTATAGTAAGGGAGAACTGTACCTCAATTAGGGTAAAAGGGACACGTGTCGCAAAGGGATTGGGCCTTTGCAGACCGTTGAAAGATTGACACGTGTCAAGCCTGTATTGGGCCACGTGTCTTAGGGTATTTTCACCCTAAACATCTGCCCCTCACAGGTGAGATGTGGCAAACTCACGTGTCACCTGTGACAGACGTAGGGTGCATGGGGTAAGTGACGGTTCGTCTGCTTCCCCCCCCCCCTTTTTTTTTTTTTTTTTTTTTTTTTTTTTTTTTTTGAATTTCAAATTTTCGTGCAGAAGGTGACTGTTCGCCTTCTGCCTCTTTCTATAAGTAGGGTGGCTACCTCTTTCCTCCGCACTTTTTATTTTCTTCAAATTTTTTTTCAAAAATTTCCTGAGAAGAAGCTCTGATACCGGCTGCTTCTTTCAAGACTTTCGAGCATCCGGTTTTCGCAAGAACTTGACATCTGCCTTCCGGCTGAGTGCGGATTTAGTAAGGTACCGTCTGCTTTCTCCCTCTTTTTGCCCCTAGATTAAGGAACTCACTCGGCATTTTGCCGCCTGGGTATATTTTGTCCAAAATTTCTGAATTACCCCTACCTCATCCGGGATTTCCCGTCTGAGGTTTTTGAAATATTTCCCTAGTTTTAAAATGCCCTCATCCGGCATTTTGCCGCATGGGGCTGGCTTGGGACAAGTCCAAAAATCCCCCTCATCCGGCGTTTTGCCGTCTGGGATGTTTAATATACTCCCATCCGGCATTGTGCCGCATGGGACCCCTTTGAGACAACTTTGTTTTTATTCAGACTAGTTATAAGTAACCCCATCCGGCCTTTAGCCGTATGGGGGTGGTCTGATCAACCTTTGCTTTCAAACATCATTCAAATTGCCCCCATCCGGCATTTAACCGTATGGGGGTAGTTTGAGCAGCCTTGGCTTTTTCTCAATCATTCAAATTGCCCCCATCCGGCATTTAACCGTATGGGGGTAGTTTGAGCAGCCTTGGCTTTTTCTCAAACATCATTCAAATTGCCCCCATCCGGCATTTAACCGTATGGGGGTAGTTTGAGCAGCCTTGGCTTTTTCTCAACATCATTCAAATTGCCCCCATCCGGCGTTTAACCGTATGGGGGTAGTTTGAGCAGCCTTGGCTTTTTCTCAAACATCATTCAAATTGCCCTATCCGGCATTTAACCGTATGGGGGTAGTTTGAGCAGCCTTGGCTTAGACTTTGTTTCAAATTGCCCCCATCCGGCTTTTAACCGTATGGGGGTCGTCTGAGCAGCCTTTAGCTTTTTCTCAAACATACAAATAGCCCCCATCCGGCATTTAACCGTATGGGGGTCGTTTGAGCAGCCTTGGCTCAAACTTTGTTTCAAATTGCCCCCATCCGGCTTTTAACCGTATGGGGGTCGTTTGAGCAGCCTTTAGCTTTTTCTCAAACATACAAATAGCCCCCATCCGGCATTTAACCGTATGGGGGTCGTTTGAGCAGCCTTGGCTCAAACTTTGTTTCAAATTGCCCCCATCCGGCTTTTAACCGTATGGGGGTCGTTTGAGCAGCCTTGGCTTTTTCTCAAACGTTGTTTAAATTGCCCCCATCCGGCGTCTAACCGTATGGGGGTTGTTTGAGCAGCCTTTAGCTTTTTCTCAAACATACAAATAGCCCCCATCCGGCATTTAACCGTATGGGGGTCGTTTGAGCAGCCTTGGCTCAAACTGTTTCAAATTGCCCCCATCCGGCTTTTAACCGTATGGGGGTCGTTTGAGCAGCCTTGGCTTTTTCTCAAACGTTGTTTAAATTGCCCCATCCGGCGTCTAACCGTATGGGGGTTGTTTGAGCAGCCTTTAGCTTTTTCTCAAACATTTAAATTGCCCCCATCCGGCATTTAACCGTATGGGGGTCGTTTGAGCAGCCTTGGCTCAAACTTTGTTTCAAATTGCCCCCATCCGGCTTTTAACCGTATGGGGGTCGTTTGAGCAGCCTTTAGCTTTTTCTCAAACATACAAATAGCCCCCATCCGGCATTTAACCGTATGGGGGTCGTTTGAGCAGCCTTGGCTCAAACTTTGTTTCAAATTGCCCCCATCCGGCTTTTAACCGTATGGGGGTCGTTTGAGCAGCCTTGGCTTTTTCTCAAACGTTGTTTAAATTGCCCCATCCGGCGTCTAACCGTATGGGGGTTGTTTGAGCAGCCTTTAGCTTTTTCTCAAACATACAAATAGCCCCCATACGGCATTTAGCCGTATGGGGGTCATTTGAGCAATTTCCAGTCCATCACTGCTAACCCTCATCCGGGAATCCACCGCTTGGGGAGCTTTTGAATGAGCTTCTATCAAATACGTCTGATCTATGTATCTTTATTTTAGCTTTAAACACATTCGGAGACTTCCGCCTGTGAAGGTTTCAAGCAATCAACTCAGCAAATTTCAACCTCCAAAGGTACCGTCTGCACCCTGTTTCAATTCTTTTTGTTAATTTTCCGGTTGCATAGATAGGATATGGACCCTTCAATTATACACTCGGCACAGCCTACGACTGCTGTCAGCCGGTCACCAGGCACGGCTGAGTCTAGGACTGGGACTGCCGTCTGGGGGTATTTGGGCGAACCTTCACCTACCTCGAATCCGACCGTCTCTGTTCATGTGCAGGACAGAATGGCTCGGATAAGATGGACGGCAGTTGACCCGGATTACAAGTCCGACGACGCAGCCGAAGATCCGGCTGATCCCAGAAACGAGGACCAGACGGCAGGACCGTATGGTGAAATTCCTTTGGAAGAAACCCTGGGGACTCGTCAAGATTCCCCGAGCGGTCCGAGCACACCGGGTGACAGCATATTGGAAGACTCTGATTCTAATGCCGAAGGATCCGGCGATGAATCTGCTGGAGAAGAGTCTGGGTCCGAATCTGAAGCCCCTGCACAGGAGGCTGAGCCTATTGATGAGGAGGCCTACAAATGGCCGGCTAAGGGGGATCCGACTGATATGACCATGTCTGCGAGAGACGTGGTCACCCTTACTGCAACCCTTCCTGCCTTTCTTTTTAAAAGGAAACCAGTTGGGAAGGACTGGGAAATAAAAGTCCCGCCTGTTAATGCAGCCGTTGTTTGGACGGACGACTTGGACCATGCCGATGATTTTTTCGGCTGTTATGAGGCGGCATTCAAAGCAGGCCTCCGGTTCCCCCTTCACCCCTGCATCAAGGACATATTGCTGGGGTATGACTTGGGCGTATGGCAATTAACTCCTAACTCTTGGGTCAATATTTTGGGGTACATTGCCGCATGTGAGCTGCAGGAGGTAAACCCCAGTTGGGAGGCTTTTGCACACATGCATTACCTCAGCCGGGCTCCGGGTGGGTGGAATTCCTGGTACACCCTTACCACCAACCAAGAATACATGATGACTTTGGAGAAGCCATCAAAGTGGACCAACTGGAAGAGCAAATTTTATGTCGTCTCTTCCCCTTCCACTTCCCTAAATCACCGGCTGCGGCGGTATAATAAGCACCCGGCATTGCTGGGCAAAAAATGCGCGCTCCCGAAAGTGCCGTCTGAGGCCTGGGACCAAATAATGGAGACGGGTCTCTTCCTCAAAACGACCCATCTGATGGAGGACGGTAGTGAAATCATCGTCCCAAAGTTCTGGGTACCCCTCCCGGAATGGTTCAGGGACGAGTCCTTCTTGTCCCTTTGCAATCTAAGTTCAATGTTTAAAAAGAGTAGGTTCATTATCCCATCCGGTATTCTGACGCCTGATTATGCGTACACGCTCTAACTCGAATTTCCCTTTTTGCAGGTAAAGCTAAAAGAATGGTGCCTCCTGAAAAGACACCTGCCTTCTCAGCTATTGAGCTGAGAAAGAAGCAAATCGAAGAGAAGAAGGCGGCACTGGCCGCCAAGAATGCTGGGGTAAAACCTCTTTCATTTCTTACCGGATGACATATGATGAGCTGCCTTTGTTTCTAACTGATTGCTTTGTTTTGACTATTTTCAGGGTGGAACCCAAGGCATGCCAAAATCACTAACAAGCATGCACAAAAGACCGGCTGGTGTGATACCCCAGCCGGCTTCAAAAGCTCCAAGGCTGCCGGGTCCACCTTTGGCAGCTAGTCCTGCAAAGAGGACGTCTGCCTCTGCCAGGCCAACCACTGCAGGGAAGAGCCTGCAGCTAACGCCGAGTGCTTCGGCGGGCCAGACCCGGATGGGATCTGGCTCAGATGCGGCTGGGGGGGATGGCACCCCACAGCCTGAAAAAGGTAAAACCTCTGCCTTTGACCCCCCCTGGCCGCTTGGGCATATGAGAGTCAAAACTCAAGCAAGCCAGTCTGGTGGCTCCTCTGGGAGCCGCATGAATATAGGCGGCGCATATGCCCAGTATTTGACAGATAACCCTTCCTTTGCAGATGACTCTACCAGCCGGCCCGACTACAACCAATACGCCAAGAGAATGGTCAAGACTCTGACCCGTTCTGAAAAGGAGGCGGTGCCGGCTGTACACCAGGTTAACCTGGATCGCATCAACTCTCTTCTTGCTGAGGTAAATAACCCGAATGCCCTATGCTTGTCTCAAGCTCTGCTTTTGCCGGATGAGTAGTAATTATCATCATTAGTTCTAACTCCTTTTCCGGTTGGTACCATAGGTGATGCTGAGAGTGGACGGGCTCCGAGTCCCCTTGCGTAAAAAGCAAGAGGAGGTAAGAGACGCTCAGAAGCGTGCCCTTGACCTAATTGACGTTAGTCAATTTCACACTATTAAATATGATTTGGCAACTAAAGAGAGAGAGTTGCAACAGGAGGAATTACTGAAAGAGGCTGTGCTGGCTGGGGATGAGGCCAAGAAGAAAGTTGATGAACTTGAGCTTAAGGTCAAGGACCTCCAGGCTGATCTTAGAGCTCTGGAAGGAGCTGACAAGGAAAATGCCAACCTCCGCCAGAAGAACAGCGAGCTGACTGTCCAACTCACTAATATTCAGGCGGCCCACAAAAAGGAGCTGAACGAGGAACTCAGCCGCCTGATTACAGAGAATGAAGCCGACTGCGAGGAGCGCATGAAGCTGGCTTGGGGCCTCATCCATCCGGACTCTGACTTCGACTATTTCAACCTCCGTTACTTGTATGCTTCTGAAGTTTATGAAGCTCGAGTACTCGGCACTCCTGCCCCTCCTCCTTTCGACGAGTGGGCTGAGAAGGGGTTAGGGTCAGAGCCGGATGGGGTGCCAATGGGAAACCAGCCGGAGCAGCTGCAGGAGCAGACGGCTGAGACTCAGGTTGGGCAAGCTCAAGGGTTGGAGCAGCCTCAGCAACAAGAGCAACAGCAAGATCAGCAACCATAAACTTCTCTTTTTTTACCGGCCTGCGTGCCGTGTATTTTCAATGTATCTTTCCCGGACAGGGGTCCGGCTAACATTTCAGTTTAATATTAATCTATTTAACCGACACAGTCGGTTTTGCTATCTATTATTAGCAATTTTTTTTTATATGCATTTTTACAAGTATTTACAAGTATTTCAGCCGTTCTATATATGCCGGATGAAGTAGTGATACCACAATATGCCCCTGAAATGGCTACCTGTTTACCCCAACAGTAGACTGGCAGCCGTTTCATGGAAGCCGGATGGGGGGTCAGTGACTGACCTAACCTTGCCCCGTCTGGTACACCACAAAGACGGATGGGGGGTCAGTGACTGACCTAACCTTGCCCCGTCTGGTACAATTATGTATAGGATGGGATGGAAAACCGTTTAGGTGGTTACGGTGGCGCATTAGGAATTTCATTATTCCGGATGGACCTCTTTTGGGTCCTTGCCTTATGAATTCTAGATGCAAAGGATCATTTCTAACGGCTGCAAAATTGTTTGACAAACGCCGTTTGAGTTATTGGATCGCTAGAACAATGTTCCACCCAGAAGGGAGCTGTTCTCTTCAGTGATTCACCCGGATGGGTGTCACCGGATGACTGCTCTTTTTGGAGCAGTGGTTTTAACAAGTGTTCTTCCGTCTGTGTTCTTGCACTAGACAGGTGCAAATACAATTGTATGAATGGAAATTATATGCTTTCACATTTCAATCTTTAGAAGTAGTACTTTTTCAAGTTATCTACATTCCAGGTACGAGGCAGCCGCATTCCGTCTGGGGTTTCCAGGCGGTATGTGCCGTTTCTAACTTCTTCAAAAATCCGGTAGGGTCCCTCCCAGTTTGGGGTCAGTTTCCCTTGTTCGTATGCCCTACCGGTTGCTTCAAGCTTCCGTAATACAAAATCTCCAACTTTGAGGGGGCGTTTACGCACCCTTTTGTTGTAGGCCCTCGTCATTCGAAGGCGGTAGATTTCATGACGCAAGGCGGCGTTGCCCCTTCTTTCTGGAAGAGTATCCAGAGACAGGCGCATGGCTTCCCAATTTGCCTCTTCATCATACAACATGATTCGAAGTGTTGGCTCATATAATTCAATGGGAAGCACCGCCTCTGTGCCATATGCCATAAGGAATGGAGTTTCACCGGTTGACCCCTTCTCAGTAGTTCTGATGGACCAAAGAACGTGAGTCAACTCTTCTGCCCAAAGCCCGCCTGCCTTCTCGATCTTTTTCTTTATGCCGCCTGAGATGAGCTTGTTGAAAGCTTCAACTTGACCGTTTGCTTGCGGACGGCCAACGGATGCAAAGTAGTGGGAAATCCCTTAATCTTGCAACCAAGTCTTTAGGACAGGCGTTTCGAACTGGGGGCCATTGTCAAAGACCATTGACATTGGTACACCGAACCGGGTGATGACATTTCTCCAGATGAAGGAGATGACATCCTTAGTTTTGATGCCCTTAACCGCCTCGGCCTCGACCCACTTGGTGAAGTAATCAACAGCCACCAAGATGTATCTTCTCCCGCCTGGGGCAGGAGTGTATGGCCCCAAAATATCCATGCCCCATTTTGCAAAGGGAATTGGACTGTGAATAGCTGTTAAATCAGTTGCCGGCTGCCTTATCAGCCGGCCGAACCTCTGGCACTTGTCACATATTTTCACCAGATCTAATGCATCCGCCTCAAGGGTAGGCCAAAAGTATCCTTGCCGCCGGGTTCTTTTGGCGAGGGTCCTCCCGCCAATGTGAGATCCACAGAAGCCGGCGTGCAGATCTTCCAGTATTTCCTTACCCCGTTCCGGGGTAACACACTTGAATAGCGGCTGCATGTAACCCTTCCGGAACAGTTCACCTTTGTGCATTGCGAAGCTTAATGCTCGTCTTTTAAGAGCAGCTGCTTCGGATGAGGTTTCCGGTAGAGTGCCGTCTACCAAATAATTCCGGATGGGGTCCATCCAAGTGGAGCTTCGATCTAGAACTCCAATGGGGTCATGTTCAATGCTTTTCTTTTCCATGACTTCCCAGAAGACTGATCTAGGCGTATCACATGTGGCGGAGGATGCGAGTTTGGATAGTGCATCCGCCTGATTATTCTCGGATCTGGGTACTTGACTTAGGTTGAATTCATCAAATGCCCCAGCCTCCTCTTTGACCGCCTGAAGATACTTAATCATCACCGGATGGGTGGCCTCGTAGTCACCGTTGTACTGGCTAACGATGAGTTGGGAATCTGAGCAGGCGTCAACTTTCCTTGCCCCGACTGCCTTACACATGCGGATACCGGCTAGCAGGGCCTCGTATTCAGCTTCATTATTCGAAGCTTGAAACTTGAATCGTAGAGCATACTCGTATTTGTCCCCCTCCGGAGAGTGAATAATTACACCCGCTTCGCAACCATTCAGCGTAGAGCTCCCGTCTACATAAACCCTCCAAACTTGATCAGTTTTATCCGGCTGTATTGGCCTTGTCATTTCAACAATGAAGTCGGCAAACGCCTGACCCTTCACTGCTCGCCTGGGTTCGAAAGTGATTTATAAGCTTTGGATTTCCACAGCCCATTTAATCATTCTTCCGGATGACTCTAAAGTGGTCATAGGCCTTTTGAGCGGCTGATCAGTGTAAACGGTCACCGGATGTGCTAAAAAATACGGTTCCAGCCGCTTGACTGCTTTGAACAAAGCCAGACCGAATTTTTCGATCATGGGATAACGAAGTTCAGCATTCCGGAGGACATGGCTTATAAAGTATACCGGGAGCTGATTACCGTCTCTCTCAGCAAGGAGGACGGCGCTCAAGGAGTGATCCGAGACGGCCAAGTACATGTAGAGAGCCTCCTGGGGTAGGGGACTCACTAATCTTGGCAAAGAATGCAGGTGTTGCTTCAGCCGTTGAAATGCCGCCTCAGCCTCTTCACCCCATTCAAACCTTGACCTCTTTTTGATTGCTTGAAAGAAATACAGGCACTTGTCACCTGACCGGCTGAGGAATCTCCCCAATGCCGCCAGGCAACCGGTAAGCTTTTGAGCCCTCATCCACTGAGTTGACCAGTTTCCGAATGTTGTCTTTTGTGCCCCGGATGGTAGGCCCACCTCCCGCAAATCCACCGGCTATGGTGAGGATGGTTTCCTCATCCGTATCCGATTGAGTAGCCGTCTTCTTTGGGGGTGGTCTTGCTTGTTTAGGAGTACCCCTTGACTTGGAAAGATAAGATTTGAGAGCCCCCTCATCAGCGAGCCGGTCGAAGAGCCGCCTGAGGCTAAAGCAACCCTCAGTGTCGTTGCCAATTTCCTCATGAAAAAGACAATATTTGCTCTTATCCCGGGCGCTTAGAGGACTCTTCATAGGAGACGGTTTTTCAAGATTCAACCGGTCCTTTACTTCGTTGAGAATGGAGGCACAGTCCTTGTTGAACTCGTACTTTGGCACATACGGATCCGACCTCTTCCTTTTCTGGAAAGGTTGTCCGGATGAGTCTGCCGCCCATACCCCCTTTCTCTTGTCTTCCTTTTTGGCCGACTGGGTAGGCCGACTCTCTTTTTTATCGGATCTTTTGTAATCCGTTGGAAGTTTAACAGCACACAATTCCACTGCCTGAATGTAGGCCTCCGCCTTCATGAGCGCCTCGTGAAGAGTGGAGACCCTCTTCCTAACCAAGTCAAACTTAAAAGTTGATCCATCTTTTAAGCCTTTGAAGAAATCAGTATAGGCAACGTCATCAGACAATCCATGGATTTGGATCCTCATCAGGTTAAACCGCCTGACATATGACCGGAGCCCCTCTTTGTCTCCCTGTTGTATTGCCCCTAGATCAAGGCTTGTTTTCTTGGCAGGGATGTTCATAGAAAAGTTGGACGTAAACCAGTAGGCCAAGGTCCTGAAATTATTGATGCATCCGGCTGGGAGGTTACCAAACCAACGTTGAGCAATCCCTTTCAACGTAGCCGGGAAGCACCGGCACCATGAGGCGTCATCCAAACCCTGCAAATACATCAGGTTGGTGTATGCCATGAGGTGATCTTCCGGGTTGGTGGTACCGTCGTAGGCGCCTACCAACACGTTTTTGATTTTAGACGGCTGGGTCATCTCGGTGATTTCTCTGGAGAACGCCGTTGGCTGTTCCCCAAGGTTGAGCAGCCGGAGCTGCCAGTCCATAGGCTGGACGGGCGGCTGATGCTGCCCCCCGAAAATACCTGCCTGTGCATAGGGGGATCCAAAGGGCGTATACGGTGTTCCATGCACTGCCGGTTGGATCATATGAGGGCCGGATCGAGCGGAAACCTCGCTCGTCCGGCTGTCATTGTTTGTTCTCGAGCGCCTTCCTGAGGTAGCATTGAAGCTGTCTCGAAAGGTCGATGTTGATGCCGACTCGGATCGCTGAGTCTTTTTATCTTGGATGAGCGTCCGGGCGTCAGAATAGACTTTCTTTGTTCCATCCGGCTGAATGTGCCGGACGGGCTTTCTTACTCCATCTACAGGAGTGTGCATCTTTGAGAAATCAAAGAGCCTAGCCGGCATATTTGACTTCGGATGCGGGGTAGATGCTCTACCCTTTACTGTTTTGGCTGTCTTTTTACCGTGACGCCTTTCTTCCGCCTGACCCTTACGGGGGCCGGCTGTATTGTCCAGAAGGCCTTTGATCTCTCCTTTGAAGCTCATCATCATATTCATGAGCTCATCTCTGGAGACTGGGGAATCTCCAGCGGTAGAGGTTAACCCAAGCGGCCCCCTAGTTGGCTTGCTAGGAGCCGCCTGGTTCCCTTCCCGTTCTCTCTTATCTTTGGAACGGGTGTTCTTGGTCCTTAAAGAGCCATCCGCAGCAGTGTAGGCTTCCAAGTCATAGTTATCGGCTGTATCTTGGTCCGAATGGACCTCAACCTCCCCAGTAGGCAGATTGCCTTTACCAGGTAGTATAGGCTCAGATGTCATCTAGAAAGTACTCTCCCCACAGACGGCGCCAGATGTTTGGGGGTCTTTAATGTCCTTCGGGAGAGTTACGATTTCCTAGCAGACTTCCTTCTTACGCCTGTACCTGCACAAGTAACGGAGACTCCGGATGGGGGTGGGAGTTCCGCCTCCGAAGATTAAGTTAGTATCTTTTCGAAGTGGAATAAGAACAATAAAAGCTTCTCGGTTCGAGAGCGTTTCAGTAGGTTTGGGCTTTGTTTGTTTTTTGTGTGGTTGCAATTAATGTGTGATCCCCATAAATGAGGTCTACCCTTACTATTTATAGTAAGGGAGAACTGTACCTCAATTAGGGTAAAAGGGACACGTGTCGCAAAGGGATTGGGCCTTTGCAGACCGTTGAAAGATTGACACGTGTCAAGCCTGTATTGGGCCACGTGTCTTAGGGTATTTTCACCCTAAACAGTTGATAATTAATTAATTAGAAAATACGTCTCAAAAATACGGGGTATTACAGTAACCTTAGGGAAAGCGCCGGTGAATATAATTAAGCACTCCAGTTACGCTAGATTTTGTTTTCAAGTCAGTGAATATCATCACGCCACACTGAATTTCCTCTAAGATTATCATCGTTATTATTCTTGTTCATTTTTCGTTGACTATTTCTACTAGACATCCTTATTTTATAACAAAAAAAATCCCAAAAATGAACGGTTGGGGATATTTATACCCCCAACAGAGATGACGTTTGGTGTGATAATTTTTGCATGTATCTAACTATTGCAAATGTTGTAATGAAAACAACGTTTCGAATTTCAGCGTCGAATGGTTGATATGTGTAGTCTTTTGACTGGTCAACTTTCTCGCCAAACTTCCAACATACGCTTCAACATATCTTCTTCCCAAATAAGCTCACTCGACATATTTTCAAGCTGGACTATTAAGCAACTTGTTCAACCTACCGAATCACTAAAGTGAGCACATCAGTTTCACAGATGCACTCACTTGTAGGCTAGTTGTACGGGATGACACCAACACCGATATGGATCAAGTAGCCGGGTCGGATCTTCGCAATTGTATCAAGCTCAATACCGGCCCACAACCCATATTGGCCCATTTCACAACCCATGTGGAGTCCTTCACTCGGCCACTTGGACACCCACCACCCACTTGACAAAGACAATCTTGTGGGCCAACACATGGCACCTGCTTGGGGATTTCTATAAATACCCTAATATATCTCACTCTTAA
Source organism: Chenopodium quinoa (assembly GCF_001683475.1). NCBI lineage: Eukaryota > Viridiplantae > Streptophyta > Magnoliopsida > Caryophyllales > Amaranthaceae > Chenopodium > Chenopodium quinoa. Next base: position 4,337,148 of record NW_018745170.1, on the reverse strand, counting down.
GGTACACTTTTCTTAAAATAATCTTAAACCGCCTTTATACTCATATTATCCAATTAACTGACTTTAGCATCAGAGCGATAATCCTCGGACAAACTCCATGGCAGCTAATATACATTGATTAGGCAGGTATCCAGTTAGATGATAAATTATTACTGGTCCAGATACAAGTTACCGGAGTTCACCCAAACATGTACTAAACTAAATTTAATACTTCACGTTCTTTTCAATGAACAATATGTTCTTCTGAGTGCATAATCAAAGAATTGAAAGAATAGTGAAGCAAGATTAGCAATTTGACATATGTGAATATGTGATAGCATATCTCACAGGAACTACTTCATTATATTATGAATGAAGAATATAAAGGTTTTTCGTGAAGGAAATGTTGGATTGATTCAAATTAGTTCCTATGGTTTAGGATAGGAACATGTTATTTGTTAGTGGTCTTTTATTATATAGGAATGCTATAATCCATCTCCTAAGTATTAGCATAGCAGCATGTTTCGTGGGCCATGATCCCACTTTTATTTCCTTTATTTTTAGCTTGAGTTAGTTTGTTTGTTGCCTATATAAAGGCTTCTTTCATATTTAATTAATGTACATAATGAATATCTTTTTCTTTATAAAGTTAACAGGAAAAACATACCAAATGAACTGCAACAATTGTTATTTAGGACCCCTTTTTTTTCCTTATTTTGGGGGCTTCGCCTCACTTTAACACCCAAAAAAGCTATGTATTGTGTAGGTTTGGATAAAAAAAGGAAATATTCGAAATAAAAAATCAAATTAAAGCTTGACTTTTTCTTTTTTAGCATCTAAAATTATTTCGTGGCCAAACATTATGGTAAAATAGACATAGCCCGAGTGTATTCAAACTTGAGCCAAGTTCAAAGCACATCTATTAAGTACTCCCTCCGTATTTTATTACTTATTCCACTTTTCTTTTGCGGTCGTGTAGACATCTAAAAATGTCTCCTCAAAACCAAACCCGATGATGAACAACCTTTCACCGCCAATATTGGTCGGGTCGAGTATTTAATCTCGAGAGTGCTTAAAATCCATAATTAACCCAACATAGTTTACAAATCAGTCCATAATTAAGTCCAAGTATTTAGTTAAGGGTTGACCAATTTTCATTTCAGCCCAAACCATTTTAATCCATTTCACTTATTTGTTAATTGAGCCCGATTAATAAATATTAAAACCCTAAACCTAAAATGAGTCCCGAATAGCTGAAACGACGCCTAATTGTCATGTGATTTTTCCATCTTGGGGTTTTTATTTCATTTTATTGAGGTATTTCTATTTATTGCTTTCAATTATGCTTTCTACATTAGTTCTAGTTTTTATTATTTATTTCATGTTTGAGCAGTTTAATTTCTAGGGTTTGGGAATCCATGTTTTATACTATGAATCTTGATTGATGTTATTGATATTTTAACTATTGATTTCTCTATTTGATAGTGCTAAAATTGTTAATCTTGCAACCTGATTAATTATTTGATTAATTATTGTTAATAAGAGTTTGAATCGAAATATCTTACTTTTAGAGGCTTACCTACAATAAGCAATTATGATTATGTTAGCGACCGTACTACATATGTTGAATTGAGAGCGTTAAGACCCGACCATAGGCTTAGCAGTTGCTCTAGATACTTGATTGAATTATTAATGGTATTTTGATAGATTTAGAACTATAAGCATGGTGAACCATAACCCTAGGTCTTTTTTATTAATTTGTATTCTTATTTTTGTTTAAACTACTTTCCTATCCCTATTTCGTGATATTGTTTAGTTTCTCCATACCTTGAAAGCTAGATTGAATAGCCATCTCTCTGTGGATTTGACCCTACTTATCCTACTATATTGTTAGTTGGTTTTGTTAGGAATTTATTTTTGACAGGTGTACGACAACCTATCAAATTTTGGCGCCGTTGCCAGGGAGATGGCTTAATTTGATTTGGCTTTTATTTTCGGTTGAACTAAACTTGTATATAACCGCTTTTTTTTTTTTTTTTTTTTTTTTTTTTTGTATATACTTCTGTTTTCTTCTACTCTTATTGTGTTGTCATGGAGTTGTATGAATATAATTTGTATGGGATGAATGATTTTAGTTATCAGGGGCAATATGCTTATAATTCCGGGTATTGTAATGCTAATATTTCCATGTTTAATGCATCACATGATTATCAAAATTAACAAAATATGTGCATGAATTCCTGTGAATATTCTTATTACCCTAATGAGTCTTATATGCCTAATTTTAATTCATCTAACCAACCTCAATTGGATAATTATACTCAACCCAATTCATCAGAGTTTAGGGAACTTTTTAACTTGTTAAATGAGTTTACTGTTAATCAGCATGAAGAACATAAGGAATTGATGCGTGATTGCCAACATATTTCAAAATCAATTGAATTGCTTGATGTGCAATAATATACCAAGATTACCAACCAACAGGTGATACATGATGATAATGATATTGGGTTTTAGGATTATATTTCAATGGAGAAAAGCATTAATTGGACTCATGATATTCACTCACCAACATCGAATGAAAGTATAATAAAGGAGAATAATTTTCCATCTCTTTAGATTCCGATGGTGAAAATTATTGAAATGATGGTATAGAGGTAGTGGAGAAGGAAGAACAACCAATTATTGTAAAGTCTTTGGTTGAGAGACCATTGGTTTTGGATCTTTTGGTAGTTGAATATTTTTCTAACAAGCTTATTCATGAGGGTGAAATTGAAGGTAAAAGCATTGATATTAAGCTTAACTCACTTCCCTTTTATTTCCCGTTTTCCTATAAGCTTGATCTAGTTCCTTCATTCACTGTTGAATCCTCCATACTTTCTCAAAATGTCTCCATGCCATGATACATTTGGCTTTGTGGTCCTTGATGTTTATTCAAAAAGGTCTACATTGCTTAAGGAGAAAGAAGAGGGAAGTTTTATATACTCTCCTTTTTCTTTTTATTTTAACTTTTCTTTTTCCGATTATCTTTCTTTTGTTTTTTCTAACCCCTTGTTTGTGAAAATTGATGTGCTTGCTATCAAGCCATATATGGTTCCTAATGATATGTTTGCACGGGCATATGATAAGTTACTCAAGGCATTAGATTCTTCTGATTGACGATTTCAGTAGGGTCGTGCGGGACCTTAAAAAGCAACGCTTATCGGGAAGGCAACCCGACTTTTTTAAGCCTTTTTTTTTTTTTATATTTTCATTTTTTTTAAATGATGATGCATGTCTCCTGTTAGGTACATACATAACTAAATTTCTAAGTTTGGACATCTACCGTATTACAACTATCGATCGTTGTGGAGGTGTTGATACATTTTTACGCTCCCTTCGCTTACCCACCGCTTTGTGAGTTGTGCTTCTCCCTTATTTATGCTTTAGCTTCCTCTTTGTTCACATTGAGGACAATGTGATGTTTAGCTTGGGGGAGGATGATTGTCATCATTACTTTTGTGCATATTAGTTATGTTAGTTTTAGTTTAGTTTTTACAGCTTTGTAGGTGTTGTTGGGTTTGTACCGCTCACTAGAGGTGGGAGTTTATGTACAACGAAAAAGAATGTATTGCTTTCTTAGTTTTTTTAGTTGTTTTTTATGTTGCATACTTGTGCCTATCTTTCATATTTTTAATTTCGAACCGTGTACGAATTTGATTTGACACTCTTGAGGTTCTTTTGATCTTAGTTACAATTCTATAATTTAGTCGGTTTGTGCTATACATTGCTAACTGCTTGACATTATGTGAATTAATTGAATGGTTTGTGGTAAGATTGGTTTTCCCATATCAAGTATAGCTAGCCAATTCTCTTGTTAGGTCACCTTACTTTGTGTTTGTGTGATTGATGCAATTTGTTATTTCAATGACTTTAGCTTGAGATTTATTAGTAATTTGATTATGATTCACGCATGCCACACATGATAAAGTCCATGTTCTTTAGGTAACCTTCAGGTGATATTTAGATACATTTGTTCCCTTTTTGCTCACCCATGTTGTTGCCTTGCCCATTTATTGATATATAGCTACATTACAAGCCTCTTTAGCCCTATTGGTTACTATTTCCAAATCTAGCTAGCTTGGGGGAGCTTATTGCTGTGGTGTCGTTGTTTGTCATTTTCAAGCTTCAATTTTATGCCAAACATGGTGGAATAATTTGAAAAGAAAATAAAAAGTTGTATCTAAAGTTAAGAAGTGTTACTTGAAAAAGTTATTAAAAAACAAAAGAGAGAGAGAGAGAGAAAGAGAGAGAGAGAGAAAGAGAGAAAGAAAGAAATAAATAAAAAAAAAGCTTGTTTATATATACTTCATTGAACAAGCCGAAGAAATTGAAAGAAAAAGGCAAAGAAAAAAGAAAAATAAAGAAAAAATAATTCATGACAGCGCTTAATTCTGCTACGGCGCCTCGTTTCTAGGGTTTCGGACCTCACCCCTCACATTTCCTCTATAAATATGAGGCTGATTTCACAGTTTCGGGGCACCAACACACATTCTTATTTCTCTCTCTCTCACATTCTAAGCCTTAAACCTATTCTCCTAATTACACCAAATAATTCTCTCTTTCTCCCTTATACTCTAGCCTAAAACTTGCATTCCCTATTCTCACAATTCATCCCTTAAGCAATCCCTAGAGTCCGTACTTTACCCGAAGTGTATACTTAAATCAAGGCATGAAAGGTAGAACTATTTGAGGGTTTGGCCCCAAATCAACTTTAATTTAGTTTAATTTAATTTCCATTATTGTTTATTAATTTCCTTGAAGTTACTAACGTGTTTATTGTTTTGTAGTTGCAAGCAAACGCAATCAAAGTAAGGTATCATGTTCCTTTTGTTCCTGTTATATTTCTAACGATTTTTGTCATGTTTGTTTGTCATATATCAATTGTTAGATTTATGGTTAAACCAATGTTATTATTTATTCTATTATATTTATTGATCACAATATTGCATGTTAAAGAGAATATGTAATTGAACCATGCTTAATAAGATAATTCGGACGACCGGTTAGGATCCTTTTTAATCTTGTTGTTAATTCAAGTGATCACGATATTTAGAATTATATGTTGCATTAACATTCAACCAATTTAACTTAATATTAGTTTGAAGCAAATTGATTCTTTGTTTGTGTGCCTTTGAGATCGCAGAAATACTTTTCACAATAAGAATCGAGTAGAGGCCAATACGGGCGAATGTGACTCCATGACTCACTTCGTACCATCATCCCCGATCCTCCTTTCGTGGTTCCGAACCATATGGAGTTAGTAATCTCATGGATTATGAATGTGGTGTAACCTTCACGGATCAATCATTGTTGTCTTTCGTTGTCGCTTTATCGGGGCTGCCTTATAATGATCCGTGAATGGTTTATAAGTTCCTTAAAACTTGTTAGCAGCTCCTTACTTTATTTTTCCCTAATCGTTGTCCCTAATCGTATATTTCAATTCCCACTTCCTACGAGTGCCAAGCATATTCACAACATGCTTAGGTAGGCGCGCTTCGAATGACGCCTACAAATTGACGACTCCACTGGGGACTGTTCTTGGTTATTTATCGATTTGAGTGATCGGTATTTAATTAAGATGAGAGGATGAGACTTGAAAGATTCTTGAATCGTATTCCTGTGATTAATTTGCCATTTTTGCATATGCATTGACGTTTTAACATCGTATTTAGGTTCGCCTTGTAGGAAAAATCGAATAACCTAATCGCGATCGAAAAAACAGAAGCATTGATTTAATCTTTTGAGTATCGCGCAACAGCAGAATTGCCTTGTGACGGCACAGAATACCGTGGTGCGGTATTTTGTACCGTGGCACGGTAGTCCTCAAATTACTCCAGTGGTTCTTCCATTTTCTCGTTATTCGCTTCGTTTGTTTTTTCTGAAAATCGTGTGTGTTCTAAATACGTTTTAGCCCTAGGGGATTTAAGCTTTATCAACCCGAAAACGTTCATGACAATAAGGGTTCATCCGAGTTTTTAAATTCACCCAAACCATGGAGTCGAGTTTGTTTTCGTCACGAACTTGCGGAGCCGCCCATTGTCATACACCCTCAAGGGAGGCTGCCTTGCTAACGCGTCCAAACTCTTAACCATGGTACCCTTTTGACACCCAAGTAAACTTGACCATAGTGGAACATAGAACTTGACCTTAGGTTGCGAACTTCATTGCATCATTGTGACTACGTGCCCTACGTGTGTCTTTGATTATTTTAATCCTAACCTTAACGATCGTTCTTTGTCTATTATGTTGGTTTACTTTATTTGATTTATGACTAACGAACGCCAACGGACCGTACTCTCTTATTAATTAGCACAAACACTAAAATTGATGAAAAACTGGAAATAAAGTCAAACAGACCTGGGAGCTAAGTACCGTGCCGCGGCAGTCTGTGCCGCACCATAGTACGGAGTGTCGTGCCACGGTACACAGGTTTTAGTCCGGTCAGTCCTGTTTTGGTCTTCTGTGCTATTTTGGTCGTCGCGTTAATCATTTTCATACCGTTTAAATGTCTAGCCATGCGATCATACCACGAGTCTTATAACATCACTTAATCACTCACGAGTCAAGTATAGTCCACACACCTTATTCTTGACTCGTATCTTGCACCATGTCGTTTATGATCGTATACTAGGTTCATGCATGCGTCCTCTTTTCTGTCACAATAAAAAAAAAAATTAAATTAAAAAAATAGTGGAGTTTTTGCTTACCTATTTTCAAAATTCTGCCTTCCCCCTTCCTTTCCTATATATTTTGAGTAGTGAGTTAAACCATTAAATGAATTTGTTTTATTTCATAGTACTTTGTTAATGAGTAAGGGTAGATTAGTACGGTTCGGTTCGTTACCACAACAACCTCTTACACCTAAGAAGTGCTCAAAGAAAACTCCACCATCTCCATCAGCCAAAGTTCACTTTCATTTCACTCCAATGGTTACCAAGGAAGATATCGAGCAAATCAACAAGTCCATTGTTGTACTCACTTCTATGTTGGAGGGCCTTACTACTAAGGTCACCACCATGGAACAAAACAATGCTACTCTTGCATCAGTTGAGAAGCTGAAAGATAAGGTGAGCAAAATCACTGATGAGTTCACCTATGTAGAACAACCTTCCACTACTCTGGTTGTGAAAGACAGACTTCCTAAAAAGTTCTCCACTTCTGACATACCAAAGTTCAAGCCTACTGACAACCCATTGTTCCATTTGAAGGCTTTCTCTGCAACCATGGCTCTCAAAGGAATAGAGGTGTCACTTTTCCATACAGTGTTTCCTCTCTCTTTAGAGCATGCTTGCCAACAGTGGTTCTATTCTCTAAATGCCAAGTACACTGCAACTTGGGAAGATTTCACTGAGAGTTTCATGAACCGCAATAAGTGTAACATTCAAACCAAGACTTTTGAATGTGAGCTCTCTATCCTTAAGCAAAAATAAAATGAAGGGTTCACTGCCTATCTAAGTAGGTGGAGAGAAACAGCTGCGCAAATGGTTGAGCCACCAATGGAAAAGGAGATGGTTCATCTCTTTATCCAAAATTTGACTCACAAGTACAGGCAACATCTCAAATTCCTACCATTGAATACTTTCGAAGCTGTATACGATATTGTCATTAATATTGAGGACGAGCTAATAAAGATTGTTGGTAGTAGTAAATATAATAGCACTTAGAAAAACAAGATAGAAGAATAACCTTCCTTCTTCTTTGTCTTCTAAGCCCGAAAATACTACCAACAATGTAAGTTAGTACGACCTCAATGAAGTGCTAGCTCTTGATGCTCCCTTGCCAAAGAAAAGGAGAGCTTACGCTCCTTTGGGAATGAATTATGATGCCGCTTTTGATCGCCTTTACGGTCAAGGCTTAATTACATCTATCGGATCATTCCCAGAACCAAAAACTGAAGAAAGGAGTGCCAAGTGGAATCTTAATGCCCACTGCAAGTTCCATCAAGGAAGGGGCCACACAACTGAGCAATGCTGGAATTTGAAGGATGCTATCCAAGATCTAGTTAATGCCAAAAAACTTCACGTCCCTCCAGGCAGCAAAAAGTAATGAAGACAAGGCGCACGGCGAGTCTTTCATGCAAGATTTCATGATTTCTTTCTATTTTATTCATTTTCCGCTCCCCATATTATGTCTAGCATAGGTTTTCCATTTCGAAGTTTCTATGTGTTTGTTCACCTTTTCCATTAATAAAATGAGCATTTTTTTTCCTTTACATCTCGATCATATCACTTTTCATTTTAAAAAAAAATCAATTTAATCGCCAAACCAAACACAGGTATACCAATGATTCGAGGCACCCTTTGCAACCCTATTATCTTCCCGTGAATTATTTAAACACATATTCTATTCTTTCATTAACCATTTTGAGCCTTGTCTAACGATCGCCCTTTATTAATTTAACCCACATACACCAAACCTTGGGATGGAAGGTGTGTAATTTGTGCAACATCCAAAAGCAAGTTTAAGAGAAAATGAAAAAAAAATAATAAATAATAATAAACAAAAGAAATAAAACGATGACTAAGGGCAAGTGTTCTAATGTCTTTGATATAAACATGTCTCGAATTGCGTCTCTCATCGAGTGCTCGGTAACGTGCCTCAGAAACATGAATGCCAAGTGAGTAGTGGACCGCATGATCTTGAGATTGCCCACATTGATTCAAAAGAATGAAAAAAAGAAAAAATGTGAAAAAAATAAAACTTGCAAAATTCAACTTTCAAATACACATTTACACATCTTGGGGGGCTTATCTCGGGTCTTGAGCCTTTTATCCCTTCTTCTTCAACCTCCAACTTAACCTCATTACAACTCTCAAAAGACCTCTTTGAGGTGTATATACACTTGTGCAAAGTTCGGCTAGAGCTACACTCGGCTTGATTCCTAACGGATACGTAGGCAAGCTCGCATTGAGGTGCTGCCACATTCACATTAATATAAATGCATGATCGAGCTAAAGCTAATGCTCATCCCAATCCATCTAGACCTAGACTTTAGGGCTTGAACCCATTATTTAGCCTACCTAGCCTAAAGAGTCACCATCTCGACTCTTCTCACACCTTTTCCACAACCACAGCCTTTGCAGCCTAACTTTAGTATCACTGTCACACGTCATTCACACATACATGGCCATATCATCCTTCCTTTAGGAATCCCTTATCGTGAAATCTTGTTTCATCAACGTGCATGCTTCATCTTGCAAGACTACATTCAACAATCATCATTGTATATTTGCTTAGGTTCCTGACCTAAGCAACTTTCACCAAGATTCATTTTTGCATACATTACATGCTTAGCTTCCAGACCTAAGCAACGTTCATCAAGATTCGTTTTTCATACACTATACATGATGCTTAGCTTCCTGACCTAAGCAACATACATCGACAATAAACTACAATTATACTGTGCTTAGCCTCCTAAGTGCATTCATTGATTGTACCACATGATGTAACTATCCTTAGCCTCCTAGCCTAAGAATATTCATCATGCATACATTATTTTCAAGACGAGCAATTCAATCTGACAAGCAGAATATCCATGAGATCAACATCACTTCGCTCCATCATATATACTCGACGAGGAAGCTCAAAACTTCTTCCCATTTTTAATCTTTTTTCTTTTGGGCAATTCCAAAAACTTTTCTAAAATTTTTCTTTTGGGAAAGTTAAAAAAAAGTTTCAAAATTTTTATTAGGGGAAGCTTGAAAACTTCATTTTTCACGTCATTCTTTTTCGGAGAAAGTCGGTACCCTCCACTCATGACAATAAATGACAGAAATTTTTTGCATGTGTCGGCCAACACACACTCAATTTTTACACATACACATACAATCACAGGTCATACACATGTCATGTCATGTCAAGTCAAGCTTGGTTGAATTAGTGGTCCAATCTTGAGTTAATCACCGTATACACGAGTCTGTTGGCAAATTACATTTTGCAGGTCTCAGGTACATCCTCTATTCGGGGACAATCGAACAATCACATCAGCCTCTGCTCGGGGACAATCGAACGATCATATCATCATCCTCTGTTCGGGGACAATCGATCTATCATTTTATCTGCCTATGTTCGGGGACAATCGAACAATCATATTATCAGCCTCTGTCAGGGACAATTGAATAACCATTTTATCAACCTCTATTCGGGGACATTCGAACAATCATATTATCACCCTCTATTCAGGGACAATCAAGCAATCATATTATCAGCCTCTGTTCGGGGACAATCGAGCAAATATGTCAAACAGCCTTTGTTCAGGGACAATTGAACAATGTCGTATCCTCTTCTCCACCAATACCTATACAGCCAGATGCACATGGCTGGAAGGTATTGAGCAACGCCTATACAGTCAGATACAAATGACTTGAATTAAGGTGCAACCATCGACATTTCATCATCATCACCAACGCCCATACAGTCAGATGCACATGACATGAAGACGCTTTTATCATCATCCACAACTTCTGTACGGAGACAATCGAACATCCCTTCTCTTTGGAGGCAATTGAAGGCACATTTATCAACACTCAATGATCATCCCGAGGCGCGGACGGTTACTAACATTGAAAGCTTCTCGAGGTGCAGAGGCTTGTAATCTTTCATCATCAGACACGTTTTCCCAAGGCGCAAAAAATGGTCAATCGTTGCATACTTCTCAAGGCACAGAGGTCTGCAATTATGTCTCGAGGCGCGGACACCCTTTTGGAGTTATTCCTAAGGCGCGAAATTTCACTTGTGAGCTACTCGAGGCGTAGGAGTTCACGATAGGATTCTTGAGGCATAGAAGACTATCATTCAACATTCAGTAGATTGCTCAATGCGTAGGAATCTACGACATGTTTCCCGAGGCGCGAAAACTTGTCACCTTTCATCTAGTGGATCGCTCGAATCGTAGTGATTCACGATAAGATTCCCGAGGCGTGGAAGACTATCATCATCCGGTGGATTTCTCGAGGCGTAGATAGCTACCAAACGTATTTGCTGCCGACGCATTAGTGTCAGATACGCATTCTATCCCTTTACTCTTTTATCTGTGGAACTGACGTGTTCTGCAGGTATCGGCGTATACAAAGTGATTTAGGATCACAGAACGTCTTAAATCATTCTCCGTCCTTATCGACTACTTTGACTATCGTTTTCGAAACTTACGTTTCTACAAACTCAGTCAAAGTGGGGGTTACGTGTTTATTGTTTTGTAGTTGCAAGCAAACGCAATCAAAGTAAGGAATCATGTTCCTTTTGTTCCTGTTATATTTCTAACGATTTTTGTCATGTTTATTTGTCATATATTAATTGTTAGATTTATGGTTAAATTGCTTCCAATGTTATTGTTTATTCTATTATATTTATTGTTCACCATATTGCATGTTAAAGGGAATATGTAATCGAATCACGCTTAATAAGATAATTTGGACGACTGATGAGGATCCTTTTTAAATTGTTGTTAATTCAAGTGATCATGATATTTAGAATTATATGTTGCATTAACATTAAAACAATTTAACTTAATATTAGTTTGGAGCAAATTGATTCTTTGTTTGTGTGCCTTTGAGATTGTAGAAATACTTTTCACAATAAGAATCAAGTAGGGGCCTATATGGGCGAATGTGACTCCATGACTCACTTCATACCATCATCCCCGATCCTCCTTTCGTGGTTCCGAACCATATGAAGTTAGTAATCTCATGGATTATGAATGGGGTGTAACCTTCACGGGTCAATCGTTGTTGCCTTTCGTTGTCCCTTTATCGTGGTTGCCTTATAATGATCTGTGAACAGTTTACAAGTTCTTTAAAACTTATTTTTTTTCCCAAATAGTTGTCCCTAATTGTATATGTCAATTCCCACTTCCTACGAGTGCCAAGTATATTCACAACATGCTTAGGTAGGCGCGGTTCGAATGACACTTACATGTCGTATTTTAATTCTTGTTTTATTTTCTTTTTTTGGAAACCTTTCAAAATATTTTACTATTTTTTTCTCTCCTATTGGACCCCCACACTGTCATACTTTAATATTTTTCATATTCTCTCATACCAAATATCATATTTTATTCTTTCACCAACCCTACTTCCTCCATATTTTATTACTTTCTACTATTTCTACTAATAATCCGCGCATGGAGAAATGGAGCAAGTAATAAAATATGGAGGGAGTAGTACAACTTGACAATTCTAGGAAAATTATATTGGAGTATTAATATAGAACTCCAAATAAGTTGTGCATCAAATAAATATAACTAGTTGTTGGTCGGGGGATGCCCCAAGTCATCTAATGTAAGAATAATGAGATTAAAGATAAAATCACAATAATTTCAAATTCATTGCAACTAATTATTATATATTAAAAATAGTATGCAAACACATTAATTAGCCTTTATTTAGTGATTTGGATGATCCCACAAATTTTACAAGATGTAAGTTTAATTTTAATGGATTAACCCTTGATATTTTTTTGCATCCATTTTTTGGACTTTACATGTTTGAGAGGAATTTTTATACATCATAAATGAATAATTATGATGTACCTATATTACAATTAGTGATTGTGGTTTTCCGACCATATTAATAATCAGTTTCATATTAGTTATGGAATGTTACCAAAATTAAAATAATTTTTTAATTAATAGTTATGATCATTTAAATGGGAATTGAAAAGGTCAAGAATGATGTTAAAGCATGTTTATATTTTTAAAAGCTTAAACATTTTATCTCATCTTAAAGTTCTTACTTATTGATCGATAACATTAATTTAAATTGTAGTTGGTTGATTTGGTTTTAAGAATAGTATAGATAGATATATGTGACTATATATATGACTTGGCGCCATGTCATTGATTAAGAGAATGTAACACATGGCAGCATAAAATATATTGTGACCAAGAAGCATAAGCGGAGGGTTGCGAGACACGAAGTTCGTATCTCACAATGGTAGCTTAGGAATTTTGCTGTATTAAGGTACCTCTGTAAAACGCTTTAGTACCACTACCGGCCACAGTAGTATATTGTTAAGTCCTAAGAGTACATGATTGTTATTTAGTAGTATAAATCTATTCTCCAGTAGTAGATAAATAATTTCCGCCTAAGTGATAGAAAAAATTATGCTTTCATTTATTAAGGTATTTCTATTTATTACTTTCAATTATGCTTTCTATATTAGATCTAGTTTTTATTATTTATTTCATGTTTGAGTAGTTTAATTTCTAAGGTTTGGGAATCAATGTTTTACTATGAATCTTGATTGATGTTATTGATATTTTAATTATTGATTTCTCAAATTGATAGTGCTAAAATTGTTAATCTTGCAACCTGATCAATTGTTTGATTAATTATTGTTAATAAGAGTTTGAATAGAAAGATCTTACTTTTAGAGGCATACCTGCAATTAGCAATTCTGATTATGTTAGCGGCCGTACTACATATGCTAAATTGAGAGCATTAAGACCCAACCGTAGGCTTAGCAATTGCTCTAGATAATTGATTGAATTATTAATAATATTTTGATAGATTTAGAAGTATAAGCATGGTGAACCATAACCCTAGGCCTTTTTTATTTATATTCTTATTTTTATTTAGACTACTTTCCTATCCCTATTTCGTGATATTGTTTAGTTTCTCCACACCTTGAAAGCTAGATTAAATAGTCATCTCTCTGTGGATTCAACCCTACTTACCCTACTACATTGTTAGTTGGTTTTGTTAGGAATTTATTTTTGACAGGTGTACGACAACCTATCAATGATAAATTACCAAGTCCTCTTATTGAAGAAATAAGCGAAAAATACCAAGAATGGAGAGAAAAATTCCTAGCTATAGACGCTCTGGGTGGTAGAGTTGCTTTCTAAAGAAAATGAATTGAAAAGAAATGTAGATAGGTTGCAGGAACTCAACAAATGAAGAGACAATTTCTCACTTGTTGGGATTTCCAAAATAACTATGAATGTGAAATGAAAATTTTTAACAAGAAGAAAAATTATAAGAAAATTAAATTTGATAGGACAAGAGGAGAAACCTATAAGAAGAGGTACTATAAACATAAATACATAAAACCCAGTAGGTTTTTTAGGATAGCAACATATTGTCCTGAGAAAAATAAAACAAGCAAATGTTGGTCTTATGGAGAATTAGGACACTATGCTAATGAATGTAAGAAATTTAATCATAAACTCGTGGAAGCCTTAGGTAGTTGGGACTACATAGAAATACCAGAAGACAAGACTTTAAACTTGGCTTTAAGTAATAATAAAGGAATAGTAGAGATAATAGAAGAAGAAAATGAGTATAATAAAGAACATATATAAAGACAATGAGTTTGAAGATGAAAATTATAAAGAAATAAATAATATGATGGAAGGATAAGTATTAGAAAACTCAAAATCAGATTATGATGAGGATAAAAGCAAAATGACCATGGGTCAACTAAAAAGAGCTGAGTATTCAATTGAATATAAAGATCTAGGTCAAATGAACAAAGAAAGTTGGAATTATCCCCAGATTACTAAAGTTAAAATATTTAAAACTGCTTACTTTAAAACTAGAACTAAATATGTATGTGAAGAAATGGAAGGAAGTATAATAATCGAAGATTGTGAAAAGAAAGCAGCAGAAATAAATATCATGAACTGGAAAAGCATTACGAATCATAAAGAAAAAAGAAATTATAGTTATATTTGTATTGGTGCAGTGCAAGTATACATAACTCCTTTACAAGATTTTGATAAAAATGTTAAATGTTTAAGCTTTGTTTGTGACATTATACATAAAGAGTTCTATGAGCAAATTATTAGTGGTATCACTTGTAGCTTGAGTCAGGGAACTGTAAGTTATATATGTGAACCTAGATATTATGTGAGCTTAGAAAATTCATATGCTCCAAAGTTTCTAGCGATCAAGTTTTAACTGATGGAGTAAACATGCATAAAGGGACTCGACCTATACAATTAAGATGGAAGGTAGTCTATCAGTTGGTTAACACTATAGATTCATCTTTCAAGAAACAAATAGTAGATACTCAGAAATATGAGCAAAAAGGAAGTCCTAAGAAGAAAATTAGCCCTATAAAGGTAAATCCTAATGAAATTGAAATTGAAAAAACTTGGGAAGAATTCTTTATGAATCTTGTAGTTAGTAATAGGTCAAGTAAGTTATTAATTGATGAATCAGGATTGCTTCATCATGGGATAACTATAAACCCTAAAATGCAGAGAAGTATGAGTCTTAAAACACCAAGTCTAAGTAGACAAAATTCAACTATAATAAAGGTGAAAAAATAAGTCAATGAAAAACCAGAAGTGGATGAAGAGGAAATAATAGCTTTAATAAAAAGGTTAAATGAAAAATATGAAATTAAGGAAGCTTTAAAGCAACCAGCAAGACATAGTATAGCTATTTGTTCATGTTTAAATTTAGAGATAAATGAAGATCCAAATAATCCTGTTATTGAAAAAAGAAAGGTAATTGGCTATAAGACCAAAACTGTGAGTGAACCAGTATATGAAGATGAAGTTAATATGCAAATGGAAGCCTGTAATGAAATATCTACTAATCCTAATAGCATTTATATTCCAATTGATATATGCATTGAAGATTATAATAATTATAAATTATATGTATTTATTGATAGTGGTTGTTCTACATGTTTTGGAAAAAGATCATTATTTCTAGAATTCTTGTGGAAAAGGGCTAAAAATCCTATGCGAGTTAAAATTTCTAATAACAGTGTCATGATGCATACGGAAATAATTAAAGAATTACTAATAGAAATTGGAGGAGTTCAATGTGTTATTCCTATTTTATGGGCTACTTATCAACCTAGTCATGATATGATAATAGGAAATAACTTTCAACTATTATACTCTCCATGCACTCAAATCATTGATCAAATTATCTTTACTATTAATGGTTGTAGGCGTCATTCGAAGCGCACCTACTTTAGCATGTTGTGAATATGCTTGGCACTCATAGGAAGTGGGAATTGACATATACGATTAGGGACAAGGAAAGTAGGGAGCCGCCAACAAGTTTTTAAGTAACTTGTAAACCGTTCACGGATCATTTAATGCAACCACGATAAGGGACAACGATAGGCAACAACGATTGACCCGTGAAGGTTACACCCCATTCATAATCCATGAGATTACTAACTCCATATGGTTCGGAACCACGAAAGGAGGATCGGGGATGATGGTACGAACTGAGTCATGGATCCACATTCTCCCGTATTGGCCTCTACTCGATTCTTATTGTGAAAAGTGATTCCTGCGATCTCAAAGCCATGCAAACAAGGATTCAATTTGTTCCAAACTAATATTAAGCTAAATTGGTTTAATGTTAATGCAACATATAATTCTAAAATATCGTGATCACTTCGATTAAACAACAAGATTAAAAAGGAACCTAAATCGGTCGTCCAAATTACCTTATTAGGCGTGATATTCATTACATATTCCCTTTAAACATGCAATATGGTGATCAATAAATATAATAGAATCAACATCAACATTGGAAGCAATTTAACCATAATAACGAAAGCCAAATCAAATAATGATAAACCTAATCATGATACTAGCAACAAGAATAATAAAAGGAGTAATTAAGTGAATTAACTACTCACGTTCCGCGTTTCCTTGAATTGCTACATCATGAATAAACTGTTAGTAACTTCAATAAATAATAAATCAAATTAAATTAAATTAAATGAAAAGTAGAGTTGATTTGGTACAAACCCTCAGTTAATTCTACCTTTCACGCCTTGGTTTAAGTATAGAACTTCGGGTCAAGTATGGACTCCTTGGAGTGCTTAGGGGAAATATTATGAGAGAATAGGGTGGCTAGTGATTAGGTTAAAGAGAGAAGAGAATGATTGTTGATCCCCGAAACTGGAGAAATCAGGTTCGTATTTATAGAGAAAATAAGAGGGGTGAGGTATAGAACCCTAGAAATGAAAAGGCGCCGCAGAGAAACCCTAGAAAAATGCCGCGTCGCGGCATGTGTGCCGCGACACGGTGCGGAATACCGTGACACGGCACAAAATACCACGACACGGCGCGGAATATTGTGATGCAGTGTGTTTACCGTGACACGGTGCACATGTTTTCCCGAAAACAGTCCAGATTCATTTATTCCTTGCTTAATAATTAAGTACGTGATATATTATGCGCCGTTTCAGCTATTCTGGATTAATTTTAGGCTTAGGGTTTTTATTATTTATTAATCGGGCTTAATTAATAAATAACACGAAATGAATTAAAAGGGTTTTGGGCTAGGATATGAGTTTGACTGAGTTTGAATAAATGGTTTGACTGATTTGTTGACTTAATATGTTTGACTGGACATGGGTTTTAAGCACTCTCGAGATTAAATACTCGACCCGGCCAATAATGGCGTTGAAAGGTTGTTCATCATCGGGTTTGGTTTTGGGGAGACATTTTCAGGTGTCTACAATGGTCATTATGTTCCTATACAGAAAATTACAAAGGCTTATACACATCAAACAATGGAATTTACGCACAGCCAACATGGTGATAGGGTTACACCTACACAACGAGAGGTTGCACTTAGAATTTCTTAGTGTGAATCATCATTAATAGATCAGATAATTAAGCAGCAAGAAAAATTATGTAAAAAATTATATTCAACAAATCTATTAGAAATTGGGAGAAGGATAAAGCATTTGCTAAGATAACTCCAAGAAATCCGAATAAGATTATTAGCGTAAGACAAATGGTTTATACCTACCAAGATATATTGGAATTTGATGAACAGATAAAAGAATTGTTAAATAAGAAGTTAATAAGGAATAGCAAGAGTCCTCATAATAGTCCAACATTCATGGTAAGAAATCATGCAGAAAAAAAAAAAAAAAAAAAAAAAAAAAAAAAAAAAAAAAGAGGTAAAGCTAGAATGGTTATTAATTATAAACAGCTAAATGATAATATAGTGTTTGATGGCTATTACATTCCTAATAAAACTGTGTTATTCAATAAAATACAAGGAGCCACATTGTTTCTCAAAAATGGATTGTAAGAGTGGGTACTGGTAAATTAGAATGGAAGAAGAAAGCATTCCATTAACTTCATTCAATGCCTCTCAAGGGAATTATGAATGGTTAGTGATGCTTTTTGGATTAAAAAATGCTCCACAAATATTTCAGAGAAGAATGGATTTTTTTTGAGAACTTAATCATTGTTGTTTGGTTTACATAGATGATATTCTACTCTTCTCAAAAGATTTAGAGAAACATAAGAATGATCTTAAGGTTGTAACTCAAAAATGTGTTGAGCCTAGTATAATCCATGGAAAAGAAAAATGTGTTTATGCTAAACCAGAAATTGAGTTTCCAGGATTAGAGATTAAAGCAGGACAGATTATCTTACAAAAGCATATTCTCGAAAATATTGAAAAATTCCCTGATGAAATTAAAGATATATAGATAACAGCAAGAAAGATTTCTAGGATGTTTAACCTATGCTTCCGATTTCATAAAAAATCTTGCTTTATTAAGCAAAGCATTACAGCAAAAACTGAAGAAAGAAATAATTTGGAACTGGAAGAAAAGTGATTCCAAAATTGTTCAAGATTTAAAAGCTATGTGTAAAAATCTTCCTGTACTAACACTCCCTACTAGTGAAGATGATTAATCCTTGAAACAGATGCTAGTAATGAGCACTGGAGTGCTGCGTTAATTAATAATCAAAGAAGGAGAAAGACTTTGCAGATACAGTAGTGGAAGTTTTGATAAATCTTAGTTACATTATCCTACAATGCAAAAGGAAATCCTTGCAGTCATTAGAGGGATCGAGAAGTTTTTAATCTTCTTAGCCCCTAAGTAGTTTTTAATAAGAACATATTGCAAAGGCATACTTAGTTTTGTCAAAAAGAATTTGTCTAATATGTAGGCGTAAGGGAGACTCCTGCGTTGGCAATATTGGCTTAACCAATTCTCTTTTTCTATTGAACATACACAGGGATCGAAGAATTCTTTGGCAGATAGCTTGACCAGAGAATTAGCCAATGACGAAGAAAGCCAATACATCAGAAAAACCTCCTGCCCATCAACTAGAAAGGAAGAAGGCAAAGAGAAAAACTCTTATTGAAGAAACTGATAAAGCAAATGGAGTGGGTTTCACCCTCCACTTAAGCCTTGATGGAGGCCATGATTATTTCATCAAAAAAGAGGTCTAGAGATGGATTGATTAAAAGTTATCATGTAGCATTTCGAAGGTTCCTGATGTCGTATGAAGTAATGGTCATTATCTTGCGACTCATTCCTGATATTCAAGATAATACTAAATATAATAAAAGATAACGACTTCAAAGTTTGGTACAATTTAGTTTTATCAAAATCGCGCAAGATGTATGATGTTTATGATCCATGGGGAAGTAGAATAGTCTTCAACACAAATTCCAAAGTGGGAATTGTGTCAATTCATCCACATACTCTGGAATGGAGGCCACCATATGTGGCAGAACACTACAGAGCTTGGGATTATGGAATGGTTCATAGTATTGTACCATTTTCTGATAATATTACTACATTCTTTTGGAAACTCACAAAGTTCCAAAGGTATGTATTTAGAAGAATTTATGATGCAACAAGATACAAAGGAAGAGTTGAACAAGTTCATGTGCAAAGTGCAAATATCGAACTGGTTGAAGGAAAAGTTAGCTCTCCACATTTCTTAATCATGTATGAAGATGTTCATCGCAAAGTCAAATATCCAATCTGTATCCAGCGGCAAAGACGAGTAAAAGATCCTACGGAAGCAAGAGCTTACGGATTTTTCTATATTGCTCAGTGTCTTAACCATTTCATACCAATAAAGGAAGAACCACCAGTCATAATACATGTGGGGAACACTACATTAGTAGCGCCAGAATGGTTATGAAATTACTTAGAAGAATGAGTATTACATGGTGAATCAGTGTATGATTATCTTGAAGAAGTTGAAGCTGGAAGATATTTATCTTTAGAGGGAAAAGAGCACTTATTAGAGATCTTTGTCACATGGGATGAATCATATGCTACCAAATGTGTGATTGATCTCGGTATAGAAGAAGACAACCCCATGTATGTCCACTATGAAGACTGTAAAGACAACGAGGGTGGTCTACAAGACATGATGATGGATGAGATAATGGATTCCTGAGCCCACACCAGCAATAATTCAGTCTACTTTCACTGTAGCCACGTATTATTAATTTTTACTGTTTTAAAGTGTCTATGTAAAAAGCGGTGGTGGAGAACTGCTTGCTGAGTCAGGATGAGAATCCTATGTAATTTTAATTTCCCTATATAAAGGAACTTAGGCAAAGAAGTGAAGGCAGAATTGGAAGAGTTAGCTAGAGTATTCTTCTAAAACATTATTGAGTCCTCTAGAGAAAAATCCTCACCTTAAGAGACAGATTGGTTCTCCATCTCTCTTAAAGTAGAGAAAACTCTAGTCCAACTTATGTCTATTTAAGGTTTCAGTCAATTTGTTGTAATATATGAGTGTTGTAATCTTTCCAAATTAAATAAAAGTTTCGTTCAAGAAGGGAACGTTATCCCCTTGAACCTTGTACATCAAATGAGTTATTTTTCTGTTTAAGAAGTTTCATCATTAATAAAATAAAAATTGTTTGATTAGAGACTGCGGTCTAAGGTAGGAAACGAATTAGATCTGTGATGTGCTTGATCTAAGGAAGACAAGGTTGGGGTTAGCTGCCTTGGTAAAGCTGGAAGCTTAGAACGCCGGAGGTTCCATTGTCAACTAAGTTCAGGGATTGGTCAAAACTCTCTAGTTAAATAATTGTTATTGCGAAGCATGATGGGCTATTAAACTGAAATGTTAATGTATTTCGATATATAAGTAGTAGAGTTATGATAACTAGTACCATTAAAAGTTATTAATCGAAAAAACAAGTGACTACTACTCTTAATTATTAAACGTTATCATTAAGTACTCTTTCAGTAGTACTAATAATATCAACAATGGTATAATAAAAGTGTTGGTAGTATTATTAGAAGTTCTAGTAGTACTCTCTCTGTTTTTTTTTATAAGCTAGAGTTGGATTTGCAAATTTGAGACACAACTTTGACCATCAATTTCTTTAATTAGAGGTTAGTAAAAATTATGAAAAAATAAATTTATAAAAGTATACATTATGACAAATCCAACAACATATTATATGATCATATTTATATATTATATATTGGTAAAAAAAAAAAAAATTAAGTCAATGATGACATATATATAGTGGGAAATCCACTTGACTGATGTTGAAGCTACAATGAATGATAATGTGAGGGAGGCATGGCGCATTGTCTGGAATTTACGAGGTCCTCCTAAACTTAGCCATTTTTTGTGACGTGCGTGTAAAGGGAGTTTGGCAGTCAAGGAAGAGCTCCATCGCCGTCATATTGTTGTGAATGATGTGTGCAGTTTCTGTGGGAATTGTGTTGAGTCCATAAAGCATGTGCTATTTGAATGTAATACAGTGAGTGAGGTCTGGATAGAGTGTAGTTTTGGCACTTTGTATCTTGAAGCACCAGTTGGTACTTTCTGTGATTTGGTGGTGTGGCTTGCAAATAAGCTGGAGATCACATAGTTGCGTACTCTGTTCACTATGGCTTGGGGAAGTGGTTCTGTAGAAACAAATTTGTGCATGAAAATGCAAAACTTGATGTGAAGAGTACAGTAGCAAGTTTTATCAAAATGGGAGAAGATTACTGTCTGTATTCTCGGAAGGTCTTCTACAAACCTGCTGAAGCGCCATTTCTCTTTGCTGCCCAGTGGCTTTGCCCACCTGCAAGGGTTATTAAGTTCAACGCTGATGCTTACATCCTTCACGGCTCCTATGTGGGACTTGGTGTGGTGGGTAGGAATGACGCTGGAGGCCTGACTGTTGCTGCTGTGCGAAGATATGAAGCTGATTTGGATGTTGAGTGTGCAAAAGCTGCTGCTATTCGGTATGCAATGCTCGTGGCTAGGAGGTATGGGAATGAGCATGTATGGTTTGAAGGTGACGCTGCCAATGTCATTAAGGCCATCAACAACTATGCTGGTGCCTGGTTTTTCTCCTTTGTGGCTCATCTATGATGACATTCGTAATTTGTCTAAGTCTTTTAGCTTTATTTTATTTTCTCATGTTAAAAGGGCCGGAAATACGGTAGCCCACAGCGTAGCTAGATGGGATACTCGTGAGAATTCTGAACTCGTTTGTATGAATACTTTCCCCCAAAGTCTAACAACTTTGGCGGCTTTTAATTTGATATAATATTTTTGGGTCCTGGTTTCTTCAAAAAAATAGTGGGAAATCCCAACTCTAGCTTATAACAAAAAACGGAGGGAGTATTATATAAAGTCCCAGTAGTATTGTAAAGAGGTTCAATAAAAAAATATTAAAAAAAAAAAAAAAAAACCACTTGTGAGACATACAGCCATATCTCACAACACTCCATTTGGAACACCTCATATTGTGACAGCATGGCATGTATTAACATGAATTTTAACAATAATATAGATATAAATTTCTTCTTTTTCTCACATGGAAATATTGCAACATATACTAATTTTCATGACTTCATAATTCAAGCTAGTTATTTGATTTATGCTCTATTAATCATCCATTTTTGGCTTAACTGGAGAATTTAAATGCTAGCCATTTTTTTTATTTGATTCATTGTATCTGGTTCACTCTTATTTGTGATCAGATTCGTTGTATCTGATTCACACTCATACACTATATAAATATCTTCTTTATCAAAGTGAGAATATATCCTCTCTCAAAATGATCTTCCATTACCTCCTTTTTCTTGAGCATTATTCGAATGTGTTTTCAATCTAACTCTTTGTCGTACACTGAAAAGTTGGGATCGTGTATCTCTAGAGGTCGGTTGCTATGCGTTTGTGTGTATTGTGGGGGGCAAATTCAACTTTAGGGCAGTGATTTATTGCCACGTCACGACATTTTCCACATAAGTCATTTAATTATTTTGATCGCTATTAATGTCATATTTCTTACACATTAAGCATGTACTGTAAAATTAAGAGGTCTTATTATAACTAGGAAAAACTGCTTACCTAACAGACCATCGGTAATTTACTCACCACTAGTGGAGAGCAATGTTATTGAATACACTTTATTTATTTATATTTTAAAGTTTTAAAATTGGTGGCGATGGGTTATCTATCCCAAGGGTAGATGTAGCAATGTCCAGTTTTTATAAAGCATAACAATCATGTCGTCATCAAGCTAGACTCCAAGGTCACCCTAGCACAGGGAAAAAGATCTTAGTAGAGGAAGTCCGGAAAGCATACAGTTTTACTGGAGCAATCTCAATATACTCTCCAACTTGCAAAATGTTACCATTTAGGGGGCGTTTGGTATCAAATTAGTAAAGGTAACGGATTGAAAACAAATAAGGGAGGGAAAGGGTAATATATAGTTTTACCCTCACTAGTTGTTTGGTATCTATAAGGAAACGTAATCAATTACAATCAATTCGTTTCCTCTTGTTTGGCATAAATAGCTTGAAAAGAAATAGTTTTCCTTTCATTTTTTTTGGTATTTTTGCTAATTTTTGCTACACATTTTGCAATGTACAACAACACTAATTACCATAAAATGTCATATGCTAGATATAGGCAAAGTCACATAAATTATTAATTACAAAAGTGTTAGGGTTGGTGAGCACAGCAGAAACGAAGATGTGTTTGATTGAGAAGTATAAATTGAAATGATAATTTGGCAAGATAATTAATATAAATGAACACACGATTTTATGTAATAACGAGCACTTTTATTCCTCTATTTGAAAGTAGGAGAGTACAAGAACCCTTGAGGGTCATTATTACAAGAGAACTCTCACTATAAGAAACTATTACAAGGAGGGAGGATATTTTGTAGAAAGGCTTGTGTTTGGTATGGCTTCTTGTGTTGTGTTTTTGTGTTTTTGTTGTTGTATGATTGAATGCTCTTGACCTATATTTATAAGTAGATGGAGCTTGGAAGATTTGTGTGGAAACTTCCACATATGTAGATATTTTTAAACTCTCCACATAAATTTAGAATTTTCATTGGCATTTAATAATTCTAGATTTTTTCTCAATTCTCCATCCTTCTTGTGTCCATAATATTCTAGAAAACTCAAGTAGGATATTATTTCGGAAGCCTCTAGAATATGGATAATACTTCAACCAAAATAATGGGCTTATAAAATTTGGGCCATACCCAACAAAAAGTATTGAAATTCTTGCTTTCTAAAAAAATAAAAAGCTTTTAAAATTCATTGAAACATTAGCTTCAACAACTTAGAACAAACCTTTCTACTTCTTCTTAAGAAGATCAATTGCATCATCTTCTTCATCACTCTCGACATTCAATGATTGCTTATCAATCTCTTGGTCCATATCTTCTATAGCATCAACAAACGACTCACTTACATCTTTGGTAGCTTTATCTTTTGCGTATATTTCCGTAAGAGTATCATAGTGAATGAATGAAACTCCAAACAACCCCTTACTTTCTTATGAGTCTGCCATATAAGAGCGAATGCAACAATTTAATGAGACAGTCTAAAGTGACTAATGTTTTAAAAAAATTCTGATACAGCAATAGTGGTTAGTTGGGTAGAAAATGCAAAGTTTAATATTAGCAACTAACATCAACAATAGATTAAAAAAAAAAAAAAAAATTATCATAGTAACAATATCAAGTTATCAACTAACAGCAGGAATGCACATCAAAAACATCATTAATCACACATTTTTCATCATTAGCAGCAAGCCATATAAATGCCCCTCTCGAATCAGAAATTACACAACAAGAACAGCAAATAACAGTTGGCATATCAAAGAGCGAAATTCAGCATATATTATAAGATTAAAACGCAGCATATATTATAAGATTAAAATGCCTTTTGTTCTTAGCTAATTTTCTGTCCAAACTACACCCAATCTCCACTAACTCACTACAGTTATAGAAAAGAAGAAAATTAGAGAGTTTAGAAATTATCTTATTTTATGAGATGGTGCTTGCAAATATTCTTTACTTGTTTTCAGACTGAACTGCACAAGGTATCACCAAATGAAATACTCTATTTCTGGATTTTCAAGTAACATAATTTTACTAGACCAATACCCCTACATTTAGCTGCATCAACCATAGTAAAAAATATTCGAATATGAATTGATCACATTATCATTTATGGTCCATTACCAACATTTCACTCAAACATTGAGTTGCATTGGGTTATAAAGCAAAAACAGGTTAATCTCCTGAACACCAAATCATCAATTCATCACATAAATTCTCAATCAACCTACAAACACCCTTTTATCTGACCAATTGAAGACACAACATTAGAAGCAAGCAAAAGGGCTAAGGCCGGAAGATGATTAGGTCATCCAGTGTAAATACAATTTTTAAAAAGGCTGAAAAGTAAGAGAATGAAAAATTAACACAAATGCAAGCAATCAACCTTAAGGGCAATATGAAAGCCATGATGTACTGCAAAAGACTCCTCTTCATAACCCCATCATTCAAATCATCCACATAAGCCATGATGTCTTGCTGTACACGCACATCGATATTCTTACTACTTACTAGCTAGTTTCTTATCAACTTTGTCTTCTTTTAGCTTTATCTATGATATATTATTCTTTTCTCCCTGTGTTTATTTTATTTCCAATATCCAAACTGCTTGGCTTCTAGTTGATATGGTGCTGATAATAAGCAAAAATTTGACCACATACCATGTGTCCTTGTGTACATGCCCTTTAGTTGTTTTAGCCTTTTCTTCCCTATAGAATGCACAAGTCGAGGCATTGTAGAAACCTTGAAAAAACAATCCAAAAAAATGTACACTAGTATCACAAACAGAATCAGTGACTAGCAAGTATTCTTAAACATAAAAGCAAGCAAATTATCTCTAAATAACAAGCCTTCAAAAACACAAAATAACAAGCAAAATAACCAGCAAATTAACCAACCTAAATCAAAATTCTTAATAAGCAACTTGCTAATGCACTTACGTAGTAAAATCCCAAAAAAAAATCCCAACTATTGTATACAATCACCCCACCAAAAATAAACCAAAATCATGGGAAAAAATTGGGGGAAAAACACAAAATAATTTGTAAATTAATGTGATTATTAGCAACAATTATCAAATTAGGGCCAACAATGAAGAAGAGCAACATCAATCATCAGTTAGCTTAGTAAGAGTAACAACCCGCTTAGTACCAGAAGAAGCATTGTGGCTGTTAACAAGGGAAGAATTCTTAACAGGGCACCCATTGCTTAAACCCTAACCCATCTAACCACATCAATTATAGGAAATAATAGCAATATATACCATCAAATTCAGCAGAAAATCAACGAAATTTGAGAAATATAAACCCTAAGAAGATGAAAAGAAATTTTCAATCGAACAAGCAAGAAAAGAATTCAAACCAAAAAGCGGCGAAATTGATATTGTATTAACCCTAGAAATTGAACGACAGAAATAACTAGGAATTATGAACTCGAAATAGGTAAATTAAATAGCAATCTATGTACTACAAAAAAAAAAAAAAAAAAAAAAAAAAAAAATCAAAATACAAACAATCAAACTGAAAATTGTACAAATTTCAACACAAATTCAAAATCAAGGGTTTATTTAACAAAAAATTGATAAATAACAAACATGTGATGGTTAAGATTATTGATTTCTAGAGATTTGAGCTAGAAAATTGATCAAATTGAGCAAAATCTGGAGATTCGATCGATCAAATTTGGGAATTTTTCGGAAAATTATGGAATGAGAGGAGAGAGAAAGAGTAAAGTTGTGTTTTTTTTGGGTTTGAGGAAAGAAACGTGAATCGTTTCTGCAGTTTTTGCACCGGAAACAAATTGGTGAAATGGGTTACCACCAATTAACGGAATTTGTTACTTTACTCATAAACCAAACATATTCAAATGAAAATGGTAATCTGATTCCGTTTCCACCCCTATAAAAAAACCCATACCAAACACCCCCTTAATATCAAAGAAAAATTGATTCTAATAATCCCACTTTTGGTCGGTTCACGTATAATAATCCCATGTATCAATTATTATCTAATAATCCCACCTTTAAAGGTCATCTTCTTCTAATGGACCCTAACCTGTTAGTAACCAGTTAGATAAGTTAACATAACACATGTCCTTTCGTGATTCGTCCAATATATAATTTTTATTTTTAAATAAAATTTAATTTAATTTTCTTAAAAATAGAATTTTAAAACTTTTTTCCCTTTTCCTCTTTCCTTGCTTGTTCTCCTTCCCCTTTTCCTCCATTAATTCAGGCGACCTTCATCCAAAAAATAAAAAATTCTGGTAACCCAAAACCAGCCACCTCCTGTCCTCCTCCACTGAAATCGGGCACCCCCATCCATGTAAACGGCCGGCCACCCCCACCCACAAAAGCAATCTCCCCTACCTACGAAACTCCTGACTAACCAAATTGACGTTGCTTAAAACCCGACGCCAACAAGTAATGAATTTCCTTGAGATATAAGTACACCACTGCCATTGTTGTAGGAAGAGAGAGAAATTGAGGTGGAAAGTTAAGGGAAGGGAAGGAGAGAGAAATTGAGGTGGAAAGTTAAGGGAAGGGAAGGAGAGAGAATTGGGGCTAACTTGCTACGAAGGATGAAGGAAAATAGCAGAAAAAAAAAAAAAAAAAAATTACCTATTCTTTAGGTTACCAGTCACGAGGAACCATTAAAAGAAGATTACCCCTAAAGTTGGGATTATTAGATAATAATCAATAAGTGGGATTATTATCCGCGAACCGGCTAAAGGTGGGATTATTGAAATCAATTTTTCCCAATGAGAAGCAAATATGGAGGCTGATAAATAGGCAAAAGAAGCAGTAACTAGGGGGAAGAACTTGTTTTATTTGGAAATGACATTACAATGTTGTAAAACTTAAGGATCTTAGTAAGTTGAAATGGAACAAAACCATTTATACAAATGAAGTTGTACTGTCAACTGTCTTGAAATCAAGCTCTATTTGTCCAAGCGACAAGGAGCAAAGTAACTGACATTCTATTGTAAAAGCCTGTGACAATCAAGCTCAAACTAGACCGTATGTGAAAAAAATGGCCTTATAAGTGAGTTTCTAAGACTTAATACCCTTCCTGATTCTGACTGAGTTTCTTGTTGATGACTGACCCTTACTCTACCTAGAAAGATGAACTCCGTCGTGATTATATGACTGATTCATCAGGACCCTGAAGATTTGTTTGAGATCCCTTTCATCGTTAACTAACTGATCCTAATGCCAGATCAAGGGAAAATCATTCTAGCACAATCCAAGCAGTGAGCAGCACTTGTTGAACTTAATGGTGCTGCTCTTAATGATCTGGAAATGACTGACTTTAAACTATGCAGATCTCAAATAAATATTACTCCATAACAATAATACAAGCAGACATTTCTAGCAGTCCAAATCTGCATTCAGGTGAACCTCCATAATAGATAAAATAAAAACATTACGAAGTATGAAACAGAGTACTTGCTTAAAACCGGACGTAACAAGAGAACTACAGTATCTAGGATTAAGAAGGCCTACATGTCTCAAGAGAAACTTTTTAATGAATATATCTTTTGGTCAAAAAGCCATTTAGAACTTATTGATCTGCACCATATTTTATCAAATTTCGTTTGTATGAATCTCTACTTGAATATAGTAGTAACAATACAGATGTGTCCAAATGAACTAGACCGCGTAAAAATAACAAGAACATATGTGCATTTTGTTTGTAACTAAACAACCAAAAGTTACAAATATGAACATAAGGCAAACAAAGATCTGCCACATTAAATCTAAAACACATGCTGCCATTTTCGGACAGGGAAAAAAAACCTCAAAATTTTTCCAGCAGCAACTACATGCTATCTCTATAGGAAAACAAAAGAGCCTGCAGCTGTACTAATTAGAACCAGCTTTACAACAAAAGGAAGGGAGTCCAGTGTTGTTTTAAGTAGAATGTTACTTTGTTAGCTACTTCTGAGGAATTTCATCCCCTGATGTTTCTTCACTTTTAATCATGGCGTTCTTTGCAAGCTCATAACCTGCGAAATTCATTGCACCGAGGGGAGCAACCCAGAAAAACCTTGGTAGTGCTCCTTTAAAGAATCCAAGGGGGCCTTCATGGCGAAGAATAGAAAATGCTATCATTGAAGTTGATACTGGTAGGCCATGAGGCGCCGTCATCATTCTAGTCTTTAGCACATCAAATGGTGTAGTGACAACAGCAGCAATCCCTCCAGATAGCGCCCCGACTGTGATTGTCTCCCATGCCTCTAATTCCCGACCCAGGACATGCTGAGCAAGCTATTGAGTAACAGAAACAATTCAGCATTTGATAAGATACACAAAAATATATAAGAGCTTAAATTCTGAATATGACCAAATAATGAGTGATTAGTGTGTGAAAAGTGCATATGCAACACAGATTCATCATCACATAGTTTGTGATAAGTTCAGGTTGATAGCTTCGTCACAACATTATCCAATGAGATTTAGAAAGTTCTCTAAATCTTTTCAGCTGTGCACATATAATATTAGTATGTACTAAAGCATAATCCCATACATCCCAGATGCCCAGCAACAATTGTGAATGCTTAGCATTTCATATAGATATATAAAATTTTAATTGCTTATAGAAGAGGGTAAATACCTTTTTGGACTCTGCATATAGCCCCATGCCAGCTACATATAGCGGAACCTCTCGGCAAAGGGTTACACCTGTCCCACGAAAAAATCCCTTGAGACCATCCTGTTGCCAAGTACCCACAATGGCCTCCCCAACATTGTTAAAAAGCCCAGCCTGTAAACGCTGCTTCAGTACCTCACATGGTATTCTCGTTGCAGTGCCGAGAATTGTGCTACAGAATGATGCTAATGATTGAATCTGAACAACGGGAAAAGGAAAAGATAGATCAGAAACCATCCGAAAGAATATTTCTAAATTTTGTGATGCTGTACTGCTAAGAAATCCAGACATTTTTCTTGCAAGTAATGTTTTGAGGCAAGTGACATCAATCCAAGACATAGGCTACAATCGGATAATATGTATACTGCAGTCTCGCAATTAGGCAGAATATTAAGTCTCACAAATAGCAGAACCAAGAGCTGTGAACAGGTAAAAGGAACCACAAGCTGGAACCCTTATTCCTAAATAACAGATGTTTCCAAGGCAACATCAATGCCCCATTTTCATTGTCGGATGCTTCCCCTGAATTTTTTTTTTATTTTTTTTTGGAAATTTTGTTAATAACCACCCCTCAAAACACACTACTTAGAACTTACCACCCCTTTTTTTCAGTATTATAAAATACCACCCCTAGAAATAAAAAAAGTTAGATATCACCACCCTTTCTCTGATTCCGGCCAATTTTCCAACCTGGGGCCTACAAAGTGGCCAGCTTCTTTGTTTTTTAAACCCTTGGCCTCGATTTGTTTCCTCCCCTTCATTTTGAAGGCCTATGCTCCTCAACAAAACTCCAAATTCACCTATAATTCACCAAATTCTCCCAAAATTCTCCAAAATTTGTCAATAATTCATCTCAAAAGTGTAATTCAAAAAAGGTTAAAAGCGAAAAGAAAAAAAAAAAAAAAAGGTAATTGAAGAACCACTTATTTACTTCGTTAATGCTATATAATGTAAGGCAATTCGATTAATAGGTTAATTGTCGCTGATTATGTGTTGAATTGCTAATTTAATGCTTTAATTGTCATAAAAAAGAATCAATTTGACCTGTTGTTGGAAATTAGGGTTCTTGAAAATTGATTTAGGGATTTCTTGAACTTGACCCACGAAGCCCAATTAAAACCCGAAATGAGCAAACCACCTTGACTGGGTACCCAAAACTCTAATAGCTATAAAATCCTATCATGAAACAGTCAACAGGTTGAAGAGCAACTTAATACACCCAGACACTAGGATATCAAATCCTAGTTCTCACACTTTGCACTTCCTCGAGAAAGAAAAAGCAAGGCAAGAATAAATGAAGAGTGGAAGAGAATAAAATTATAATATATAATACGAGTAAAATTAAAAGCTGCTATTCATGCTGGATTGGTATGGTTAAGTTAATAATAATTTACAACTAAATCAAAAGAGATTTACAATTAGTGTATGAGGAGAGGCACTAGAATGACTTCTAGCATGAGGCCTTTGATGTATGCATCTAAGCTCAATTTACAAACTTTACAATCCATAAGTGGAAACACTATGTCTTTCAGTTGGATAAAATCTGTACCAGTTCCATGAAAGTGGTTAAAAATTACATTTCCATTATTTTAGAGTACAGCAGGGCCCACAAAATTTCCCTTTTTGTAAAACACAAATCATGCATTGTCAATAATTCAATGTCTCCCAGTGGAGTGACACTTAGGAACATAATGGAAGTTGGATACAATTCAAGTTTACAACAAAGTTGGACTGTGTGAAGGAGAGGTCATAAAGTCAGGAAAATGTAAGTTAGAGATCTTGGGATTGAGAACAGAATAGAATTATTTATACAAATGAGATAGATAAGTCCAAAAATTATGCATCATTGATGATGCATGATATGCAGTCAAGGAGAGGAAAAAGACCAACCTTCCAACAAATCACAAAGGAAAATAATTATACACAAAAAGATGTTTAAGTGCGTGAACGAGAGGAATGTTTGTCATGTTTTTCTTGGAAGTTGTGAACTGGACCATGATCACTCAAGCGTCTCTATTGTCCTTCTATTCACGGTCCAAGATTTTAGCATCCAAATACTAAATTTAAAGACATTCATTGCTTAGATGCCTCTCATGCAACCAAAAATAAAAAAAAAATAAAAAAAAAAAAAAAAAAAAAACTCCACAAGGGTTGTTTGTCTCTTATCCTCACATGGTCAGAATCAAACTCTGGTTACAGGTTGTAAAGTTAAAATATACCCAAAAGGTACCTGGTGACTGAGGTAATACCTCAATACTCTGTCATTCAAAAAAAAAAAAGAAAAAAAAAAAAAATATATATATATATATATATATATATATATATCAACACAAAATATATCAATTCTATATCCATGATAAGCACACTTCAATAACAAAACATAGCATGACAACTGTATACTTGGAAATTTTAAACAGTTAAGTTTAGCCTCCAACTGTCTATATGTGGTTGTTAGAAGAAAATAAAATAGTCTATATGGTGCAGCATGTGATGCCTAGGATAGCATTAGTACCTGCAGTTCAGGCAGATTTGGAGCAACATTTATTAACACAAGCTTAGTAGCTTCAAACGTTCCAGTTCTTAGTCCATGGCTGCAATATAAGAAGTAAAATCAGAGGATGTAGCAAATAAAATGGAAGGGATAAGGGTGACAACTGACAAGCAAGCAGTAGTAACCTAGTAAACTGCCCAAGAATTGCTGGGATGGAACCCCGGTATAAGCCTCGAACTCCAATTTCTGGAACTCTTGATATAACTTCAGGAAAAGAGAAAGATGATGTTTGCACACGAGTCTGAAACCAGTAAAGCATTGTAAGACACAGCAAGTTCAACAAAGACAAAATTTCTGAAACTGCAAAACTAATTTTTTTTCCCCATCTTTAGGATACAAAAATTTATGACTAGTTAGGAGCAGGCAAACTATCAAAGGAGAGAGAGAAGCAGAAGACTACTATTCAAAGTTCAAATATGGATAATTGCCTTTATGGTGTCAACTGGATGTAATAAGGATGTCGAGAGCCCAGAGGCAAGACCACCCGCTAAAGCAGATCGTAAAACACTTCCAGCAGGAATTTCCACAGGTGGTGCAACAGGAACTACAGTTGCAGCTTCAAACCAAACATTCCTGCATAGCACACACGAAGACTATAATGAGTTTCTCTAACTCAATGACACGAATAATTTTTGAAAACATCAAAAATTGGCTAGGGTAATTCACGGATTCTGCTAAACTTCAGGTGGAAATCCCAAAAAACACTTAACAACCAAAGGATATAGATCAGTAAAAAGTCCAAAATCTAACCTGTTTGAAATAGCAGAATATCAAACCAACTTTTATCTCCAACACACACACACACTCTCACACACACACCCCCCCCCCCCCCCCCCCCCCAAAAAAAAAAAAAAAAAAAAAAACACACACACACACATCACTTTTTGAAATAACGAAATCCTAGACAATTTTTAGAGTAAAGAGAGATAGAGAGAAAAAATAAAGAGGGCCCATGTGACATGAATTATATAAAGAGAATTTGATAGGTAAAAAGGGAAAGTGATACACCTAAATTGAAACTTCCAATTACATAAAGTGATGCATCTAAAATAACGTTGGAAGTAAATAAATAAATAAATAAATAAGGGACAAAAATGTAGATTGCCACATAAGTCTCTTACAGCCAATAGATCACATCTATCGTAAAGAAAATCACATAAGGTATCAGCATATCCAAGCTTTCATTATAGTTATTTATGAACAGCTAAAATACCCAAGTCAGACCTCCATATGCAATAAGTAACTGCAACAATGTAGATTGCCACATAAGTCTCTTACAGCCAATAGATCACATCTATCGTAAAGAAAAATCACATAAGGTATCAGCATATCCAAGCTTTCATTATAGTTATTTATGAACAGCTAAAATACCCAATTCAGACCTCCATATGCAATAAGTAACTGCAACAGTGAAAGGTTCTCTCACCGAGGATCATCTTGCAAACGATCAGAAGGTAGCAACATCATAAAATTGCGAAAATGACCATAAGATATGGACCCTCCCGTGTCTGCATTCAAAAATCTCATCATAGCATCTGCATTGTCCTCGTTTGCAGGAAGCCCAGCATTATTTAAAGATGCTAAAATTTCACTTTTCTGAAGTGTGCCAGACTTGCTCAGGCATAAAGAAGTATAAGCACGAAGAATAGTTGCTTCCCTCTGTTCCATCAACGTTGAAAACTGCTTCCAGCCAAAAGATTTTGCGAATAAGTGACTTCTAGCACGTCGCAGAAATTCTCTCGCATATCTGCGTGGTAGTTTTCTTTTCCTCATTGCTATCTCAAGATCTTCTAGGTTTACCTGGCCATCCCCATCCCTGTCCAACTCCTCAAAGAATCTCCTTCCTGTAAAAAGTTCATGAAATTTAGATTACAATTACAACTTCCCCCCCACACCCCTCCCCCCCACCCCCAAACAAAAAAAAAAAAAAAAAAAAAAGGAAGAATAGCTGCTCTATTATGGTAGGAAATGCAAATAAGGACTCCATATAAAACAAATGAAGTTTTGTAATATAAGCAACAATAACCAGAAGAGGCATAATTATTGCTAACTTATTCAATTATATTACGTATTTGAACACAAAAGGGTAAACAGAGCCATTATAATGGAAGAAATGATAGTTCACTCACAATAGTTATTACTCCTCAGTATACATATACTTTGCTGACTTCTACATACCTTGCTGACTAAAACAGAGCCTGAAATGTAAACATGCATCACTGGATCTTCTGTGGAGACTGATGAGTGATGAAATACAGGAACTGTTCTTCCATGTCAGTTACTATCTTTTGACAACTATATTAGCATTTTGCTTTCTAACAAGATTTTAAGGTCGTGGGTGGACTTGAATTAACTTGCATGCATTACATGCACAAAGGCACAACACTAAATCTTATTTAAAAAAATAAATAAAAATAAAAGAAAAGGAAAGGAAAAAAATGAAAGAAAAAAGCTACAGAAACATGTTGATTTCTTCACTTGCATCCCCAGAAGATCCAGAAAATGAA
This sequence comes from Chenopodium quinoa, assembly GCF_001683475.1. Taxonomy (NCBI): domain Eukaryota; kingdom Viridiplantae; phylum Streptophyta; class Magnoliopsida; order Caryophyllales; family Amaranthaceae; genus Chenopodium; species Chenopodium quinoa. The sequence continues at coordinate 4,302,344 of NW_018745170.1, read as the reverse complement.
CACATTTCCAACATATTTATGTTACTTTTACAGTTACTATACGGACTACACAGATACACCCTCCGTTTTTTTTTTTTTTTAAATGAGCAAGTGCAACACTTTACTAATTCGGCTGTTTTTTTTCAAGTGTCCAAATTTATTTCATCTCTCTCCGCCCATGGTCCCCACTCTTACTTATTTTTACTATTCCCCTCCTCTTACATCACTTATTTTTACATAAACTATTCACCCACTTTCTATTTCTATGAATTTGACTCCCCAACAAACCCCACTTACATACGAAGTATAATTTTAATATATTCAACTTAAATGCCTAAAACTCCAAGAAAGCCAATTGCTGCACTTGCACATAAAAAATAAAAATAAAAAGTAGTTCCAAACAAATATACGATTTGGAAAACTAAAATAAGTAAACAAAAAAGATAAAAGGTCTGATCAGGACAACCTCTGAGCCATATTTTATAGTTATATCCATGATACATGAAGTAAGGCGGCCGGCATATAACTATTCCTTTTTCTTATACTGGCCATACTTCCTCTCATTATATACCCTTTTACTCTCACAGTTGTTCTTTTTAAGAATTAGGACACCAATACAAAATTTCATAAATGAAGAATAAGAACATTACAACAAAGAAAACTAGAACCCAACAAAGACATACACATAAAAGTTAACCATTGGCATTAAGCATTTGAGATAGATTGACCAGGGAAGGGCACCGGAACGTGAAACTCAAAAGAGAACAAGAAGGCAGACCTACCCCACAGGGCATCCCAAAAAAAAAAAAAAACCTCTACTCTGGGAAGAGTCTGCCGAATGCTCTCTTCAAATGTCCATAACACCCACAGATTTAAAATAAACATGCCTACTACCAAAGGACTTTCCTCCTTTTATATCTAGCTAATGTTGTGAGCTTTCTCTATTATTTTTAGTTGTACGGCTTGTACCATATTGACTGGCATATTTGTCTATAAGGTAAATATATTTTTAAAGTTGACATTGTAAATATACAAATTGAGTTGAATTCAACAAAACCCCACATGGATATACTTCCTTAAATATAAATAATCAAAGATGGTGAATATGAATAGTGCAAAAAGTCAATATGGTACAGCTAAAAAAAATTGGAGGAAGTTTAGCATGCAGTGCATAACACCACCACCTCAAATAGCCGTTTTTATACATGAAAGATGCAAAATTGCAAATTGCAACATAAAGTACAGGTAATCTATGACATGCTTATTGGAATTTCACCGCCACCTCAAATAGTCTTTCCACCAGCCATACACAACATGCAATGCATTAACAGCACCACCTCAAATAGCCGTTTTTATACATGAAAGATGCAAACTTGCAAGTTGCAACATAAAGTACAGATAATCTATGACATGCTTATTGGAATTTCACCACCACCTCAAATAGTCTTTCCACCAGCCTTCACAACATGCTTATTGGAGAAAGGATTTGCTTGGCTTATCAATAACAGCAATTTTATACTAGAATTGAAAACACCTATAACTGCCATAGTTCCACCAAACCCCTAATAAGCCTTTACCCTTTCAGAATCCTTTGGTTTCAATAAAAGATTATTAAGTAGAAATCAGTGAGCATTTTTAGTAGTTCACAAAGTCATTTCCAAATAAATCCTCATCCAATATGTATGATATGAAATTTCTACATAGGAGTAGGACTACTAGACACCCATTAATTTTGTGAGCTCCCTAGTTCCCAATCAGAAGGAAACCAACAGAGCCACTTTCTCAAATCAGAGATGTTTTCAAAGAATTCAAACACCAATCTCCTAAAGTCTTGATATCTAGGCCTAAAGAGCACAGGCCTACAGATTAGATCCAAATTCACCAAACAATCTGCTATAGGTTCCCCACCCTTTTTAAAAACCTCATGATTTTCCACCCTCTATAAACTACAGTGAGTGGTGCAGAAGGGATACTGAGCAAACAAGACTGAACAAGTATATCATGGTCCCACCAACAATATGTGAGCCCATTCCCACTCACCTAACAAACAATATACTTCCATGACTTCTAAAATCATAGAAGAAGCTTCTACAAGGATTATCTCTTAAACAGACCTCACACTGGGAAAGCATTAAGAAACCTTACAATCTGCCAAGATAGCAAAAAATTTGATAGTAATCATAGTTTTCAAATTACATCAATATCGACAACACTGTATTCATTTAGATTAATCTAGGCATATATCGATGATTCGAAAAACTACAAAACTAATTTGAAATTCCTCCAAATCATTGGATAGGAGCCAATGAGGAATTCCCATGCTTCAAATAAATGACAACCCTGATCTGCCCCTTCAAGATCACAAAACTCAAAAAATCCACCACAAAAGCAGATAAAAATAATAGAGCATCTCTACCCCATCAAGCCAATAGAGGCCCACTACCTAGGCAGACAATTCATTAACACCTAAAAGAACCATAGTAGCAGTAATAACACTTATTAAATCGCCTTTACCTAGTTTCACAACCTTCATGATCCATAACCTTGTCCAAGTGATGCCAAAGCACTTAAGTGTAATTTCATAGTTTCATATTTGCTCCTTCCCTCATCGCAGAGAAGGAATCACCAAACGAGGCAACAAGACATGTAAATAAGACCAACTTAAGCATCATCCTTTCTCATTGATGTAACTAAGATTTTTGTGCACGTTCGTATGTACTAGATCCAAACATGAAAAATAAGAGCTAATATGCAATCTATGACTGTCACATACTATAGTTTAACCCTTCTTACACCAATGGGGAAACAATTAAAAGCAAAAGGATTTAATGTGTGGCTGATAATTGAAGCAGTAAATAGATAATTTGAACATACCTTCAGCCTCAGTGTACCTGAAGAAGTCTTGCACAGAAAACAACTTTTTCTTGTCAGGAATGTCTTTAGAAGAGCGTCCAAGATGAGGCACAAGCTCGATAAGTTCTGAAATCGAAATGGTTGACAGTGTTGATTTCAAGCGCTCGACATTAGAAAGAGGGATATTAAGCAGCCCACTGGCTAATTTTTGAGCTGTTAACCCTCCTGATTCCTCACTATTAGTAGCAGACACATTATCATCCCCATCTTCTTTCACTTGAGATGTAACTCCAACAAGGGTAGATGGTGCTCCACCCACTCTTGCAAACTTTAAATTTCCTAAAAAGACATTCATATCTGCCTTCTTACCCTCTAAGATACTAGTCACTGTCTTCCAGTGATCCAAGTGAGAGGGGAATTGAGGTGGGGGTGATGACGATTCATAAAACCGTTCCTCATTTTGTTTAGCAGCATGATCAAGCTTTTGCAGACTCTGTGTTATCTGATCAAAAATGAGAGCTACCACCAGCTCAAGGCTTAAATGTTTCCCTTCATTGCACTTTTCCTCTCTTGGCAACATCATAACAAACATACCCTTTTTCGGTTCATTTTTCTTCAAGTCACATAGATCTGATGATTTTGATGAACGGACACATGAAGCCTTTTCCTCATCACCCGTCTTTGAGCACCGCTTCTTTCCTAATTTAAAAGGCGTGGGAAATGCCTGTGCAAAACCATTGAGAAACATCGACCATGTCATAGCAAACTGCAAACAGTTCAAGCACGATCCGTCCTTTTTTGCCCACTCCCTTTCTTTTGGCTTTTCCTTTAACACATTGACCTTAGGATCAGCATTGGCACAATTTGGCGAAAACATGCCCAATATACTCTTTATTGGTAGCTTTATCGACGGTCCTTTTCTCTTATCCTCATTAGAACAACCATGGGAAGGGGTACTTTTCTTCTTTGACACAGATGAATGAAGTTTACTGTTCTTACTACTGACACCAGTATTGCTAGAACCATTCAACTGCCCTAAAAGTTCAGCATTTCGATTGCCATTCTTGCCCAACCAAGTTAACTCAAACTCCTTAGTAGCCTTTCTAAAACCCGCTTCTAGCGGTGAAAAAGCATCTTTAACAACTTGAATTGAATTAAGTAATGATTCAACAGGGTCATTCCCAGACACCATCCCTAAATCTTCAATCCCCTCTATTAATCCAGAATTCAGAAATTACAAATTCAACAATCACAAGTTACAAACCCTTCACAAATCAATAAATTAATGAACTCCAATCAGCAAACACTTTTCAACATCAACATCCAAATACAAGAAATGAGATCTTCCCAGCAAAAATCAAACAAAATAGCAAAACCCCAATTAATTCCAGCAAAGATTGAAGAAATTAATGCAATTCAATCTCAATGTAACAGATTACTTGGATCCCATAAACAAAAAACTTCCATTTTTACCGACAAATAATGCTCTAGAACTGCAAAAATCAACTTCTGTTGACAAATTAACAAAATGAATACACCTGAAATTCAAGAAAAACAAAAGGGTATAGCTTAAATCCAACTATTAATTCCAGCAAATTGAAGAACACAAATTATTGCAAATTTTCATATTTTTTTTTTTTATCTACTGTATTAAAGGAGGGAGAAAGAAAAGTGCTCACTAGATAAAGTTGTGAGGATATGAGAGAGAAAATCTTATGATGATAAGAATTTGGGATTTCCCAGAAATTTTCAGACAAAATCAAATGAGCAAAAACAAGAATTGTGGTGGCTGGGAGTGAGAGAGATTAGCCCTTTTTTGGGTGTTAATTTATTTTTATTTTTTATTTCTCTCTGATTTGGGGGAAATATTATTTTTATTTTTTCAATTCTATTTTTCTCCACCTTTCTTTTACTGTTTGTTTTCTAGTAGAGATATAAGTAAAAAAAAAAAAAAAGAAAGAAAGAAAGAAAAAGAGATTAATTAAAATTGCATGAAAAATATTTTGTTTTTCTGGATAATTGGATAGACATGAAAGTGTAAACATGAGGAGATGACACGTAGGATTGACATTTTGTTGACGTTTGCAGTTTTTTTATTCTCAGCAGCAACTTAACCTCCATGGCTCCATGTTTATCCAACGTGTTTGATTGATACTCCATAATTTGACAAAAAGACTTGCGTGGACCTGGTCCACAGTAATATTATTGTGGACCCGAGGTCTATACACACGCAACTGACTTTATATTGAACATAGTGACCATTATTTTTAACATAGTAACTTTATTTTTAACCTAGTAACCTTTATTAAAACTAATACAACGTTTAATAATATTGTGAACTTGAAATACGACGCTATTACCCTAATTTTAACATAGTGGCCTTTATTATTCATATTGATCAGTATATAAAATATTTCATTAAAAAAATAACCACTTAGGCCTATATATTACCAAAATGATTTTTATTTCAATATAGTGATTTTTTTAAATTATAGTGACCCTTTTTTTTATTAATAAAACAACCACACTTTTTCTAATGTTAGTGGTCCATGATAAATTAGTGTGAACCAGGTTCATTTAAGAATTTGTTATAATTTGATAGGACATGTAATAAGGGACTATGGGTCCAATTCGGTTTGGTCAACCTAAATTGTGGTTAGCGGTATCAATTCAGATGTTTAGGTTGGATTCAGTGAACCCAAATTAAATTGGATTTATTTCACATTTAAATTATGGTGTCCATACAAATCAAGATTTGTATTGAGCTTTATTCAGGTTGATTTTGTATCGGGTCGATCAGATCAGTTTTTGGCACTTGTAATTGTGACAAACTAACAACCATACAGTTAATCATTCTATTGTTGTTCAAAAATTGTTCGGCTCTTTTCAATGATTACACTTTGACCTTTATGGTTTTCAATGCACATGTTTGATTACGTATGTACACAATATAGTTTAAGTAAAAAATCTTAAAAATTTAACATTTTGAAAATTCACGAAGCCAACAACGTCCTACTCCATACATAATACTCCCTCTGTTTTTATTTAAGTGTTCTGGTTATGCACCACTTTGACCAATGTTTGCGTTTTACACATAAGATTAAATATGATCATGTGAGTGTCTATTAATTAAATACTCCGTATTAGGGGTAATAATCGTAATAATTTATCAGTTTTAGGGGTAGTAAATTAGTACTCCGTAATTAACAACTTTTTTAGGAGTTGTAACTGACATGGGTCCTATTAACTAGTTTTTAGGCTCGGGTAATTCCCCAAATTACTACATTAATTCCATGATTGAAATCCTTATTAACATTTGGTTTTGGTAGAATGACATTGAATTTGGTGATAGTTTGGTGGCTAGTACTTTAGTTTTTAAACTTAAGGTTGTGGGTTTGTAGTACTACTGTAGACCTATAATATTACTCCGTAGTACATTTGTATTTCTTATTTTTAAGAGGGTTTTCTCAAAAATAAAAAAGAATTTAAGAGGGAATCTTGCTTTCTTTGAAAAATTGTATACTTAATTATTTATTCCAATAATAGATTTTTTTTTTTTAAAAAATACCCAAAAATGTGAACAATATACGAAGTATTATGTTGAGTTTGAATAAACATTCGCTTGGAGAGTTGGAGTAGTTAACTAATTGCTTGTATATTGATTGCCATTAATCAATCAATGATAGGGGTACATGACGCACTCTTTAAAAACTCGACAATAAATGGTGAAAATTCCATAAAGATTTCCATTCCAAATAGCTTAAGTTTAACAGTACTACAATATTGCAATAACAAACATGATATGATAAGAAAATGAGAGCAATTCATATCAATAAATCTGGTGTTTATACCAGTCAAATAGTGTACAAGTTCGAAAATTGCAGCCAACTACAACAACCTGTATATACTCATTCACCTTTGCTTTTCCAAAGGAATTCCAAAAAAAGGGTATTTGAGTTCCTTCACCAACTTTGAAGACACAGGCGCAGGCATCTAGCCATGGTTTTGGTGGAGGGACGGGAAAATAATTTTATTTCCGAGGATTAAAACAAAATTAGAATGCAGAGCCGCTGTCTTTGGGCTTCCCAACCATCATGTCCTTTGCTTCATTGATTTTAGAGGCAAGATAATGGCTTCCTCCGGCATCAGGATGGTTTGCGATCATTACCTTTCTATGAGCTTCCTTGACCTTCTCTGCAGCTGCACTCTCCCTGCCATTTTAAGGTCCAAAGAAGTACATTGAAAATTAAAACTTGGGAAAGAAAGAAGAAAAAAAATGTGACAACAACCATATTTCCACAAAACAGGAAACCTTATACAATTAAATAAAAAAAGAAGTAACAAATGTTGGCTAACATATACTCCGTATACATGAGAGACTATAGATAATAGACATTACAGTGACAAAGATGCTTAGAAATTTAAGGAGAGAAGCTAAGTGACCATTAACCTTCTTTGGATCCCACTACGTGGCAAAAGCTCGAAAGTGAAGAATTGGCATCATTAAAGGTTCTTACAGCAACATGAAAATGTTTCTAGTTATCCAGAAAATACCAAACACTGAAACACTATGATCGTAAAATTAAAGGGGCATTGCAACATTTAAGCTATAACTATGGAAATGTGAATAGGAGAAAAATTCACTTAAGTCACACAGAGCTTGAGAGGCGACATGCAACATTTAAGCTACTCTTAATCTTGCGAAACTGATATTGCGCACAAGCACAATAGGTAAGCACAAAACTTATACCAATGAAATTGTTCTCATTCCAACATTTTTTGACTTTCAAGGAAAAGGGAGAAAAAAAAAAGGGGGGGGGGGGGGTTGGGAAATAGCAATCCTATGCATTTATTAGAGTATTCTTAGTACATAAGTAACACTATACCTCCTCTATTCTTAAATACTTGCAATAGTTTAACTTTTGATTACATTTTTTAATTAATACATAAAAATCAAATGTTATTGTGCAATATGTTGTTAGACTAATCTCACTCAATACATGACTTTCTAATATCAGTGTTGCTTATAGTTTTAATTTATATATAATTGCGTATATTTATAGAAAGTTGTGTATTGGCTTGTGTGCCAGACTGCCAGTCAAATTGTTGCAAGAAATTATGAATAAAAGGACTATATTGGCAATATTATCTTCTACATCAATATGATGATAAGTTGTGCTGTTATGGATTAAAGCAGTGGCTCCTTCACCCAAATTTCACTAATTTTATTTTTTCTAAACTTATTAGCCCTAAAGTTATATTATCTGACGTTAAATAAACTTAATTTTTATAAACTTATTAAGTATCAACTCTAAACTTATCCTATCTGAACTTAGCTTATAATGAACTTACCAGACCTAAAGTAAGTGAAAATAAGGTAGGGTGAATAGAGCTTTGAGAAAACCTAAATAAACTTCACAATATAGCAAGAACTCAAATAAATTGATGTAAAACGATAACATAGCTAATTAAAGAATTTTTTTATGAATTGAGCTCTACTAGATATAAAAGTATAAAGCAAAGCTTTGATCTAGGGAGTTCAAAACTAGACTAAGCTAGCAGCAAATTAATTTATTGCCCCTTTTGCACCCTTCATTTTAGGTTAAATTAACATTAGACAATTAGTTTTGCAAATTACATTAACTTTTACAATAACCTAGCTTACTAATACCTATTCTGTCTTTCAGTTAATTTTTCTACTTGTACATGCACAGACCTTAGCACCATTGCTTAGTTAAAAACTTCACAATGTAACAAGAATTCATATAAAACAATGTGAAACGATGACATAGTTAAATTAAATTTTTTTTTTCATTTTAGGTTAAATAACATTAGACAATTAGTCTGCAAAGTAACTTACAATAATCTAGCTTACTGGTATGTTTTCGGTCTTTTAGCTAATAATTAAACTTGTACTAGATTAAGTGTTCAGCTAACTAGTCGTGCACAAACCTTAGCACCATTGCTTAGTTATAAAAATTGTGACAGAAACTTCTTAACCCATGCAAGAAAAACTTCAATTGCATAAGAATCTAAAAGTTATCACAACTACCTTATGCCAAGGATAAGAGCCGCTTCCCTCCTGGTCATCTTGGGTTGAAAACCACCTTCAAAAAACTTTCGAGGTCTTGGTGGACGTGCCTTGTATGCTTGCCAAGCTTGAATTCCATACCTACCAGCAAGAGCAGCGGCGGCAACAGTCATCCCAGCAATTAAAGGAGCTGCCTGGAAACATTCGGCATTTAATATCAAACTCTAAAGTTGACAATAAGATTGCTTCACGAGGGACAGTCACTTCAAATCTCAAACAACCAATGTCCAAAAGGTTCACATTACGATGGAATTTTCAAGAGTACACAAGTCCCAACCACCAAAAGAATCCAAGATAGGAAAATATATTCTAATCAACACACAAGATCAATCTTCAAACTATATAAATAGAATACAGCAATTTCGGGAGCATGCTTTGAATCTTCACACATGAAAGCACAAAATTGAGTCAAAATGCTGATAGCATGATAGAAGAACAAAAAAGGGAAACATTACTTTTAAAGCCCTGAGACTCTGAGAAATCTATATAATAACAATTCAAGAAATCCTTATTTTTATCAAACGGCAACACTTGTTATATTATAATTAGGTTCTCTTACACTGAATATTCAATAATCTATTTCGTCGAAGTGCCTTTCAAGTAAAAATCAATATCTTCATCACAAAATAGGGAATGTAGCACAAGGTGTTCAGTAACCATACTGCTAATGATGATTAATCAAGTATTAACAATCGACAACTTTATCTAGAGTGTATAAATACAAGAAATACCCTGAAATCAAAGTTTATAGTTACTTTGCAATGAACAGATACTGAAGATGTACTAAGCTAATCAAGACAGCAAGTATACGGTTCGTTCGTGTGTCCTTGAACCCAAATACAAGTTATTATAAAGGAGTAAAACCCATAGCAATTGTAGAATCCTACAGCCTAAACTGCCTTTCACAAGATTTGCCCTTCTTTCCTTTTCTCCCCATTTGTTGGGAATTGGTTATGGGTATGATTTATATTTCCTACACGGGCCAATCTGACCGACCCGAATCCACTGATGCCATACCCCTCCTCACCCCAACCATCAAATCCCAAAACAAATATTGCACACCCCTCACTACCTAATCAACGTAGTGAGGTGGAGATTGTGCTTAATGCTATTAGAGCAAAAGCTCACTTTACAACTCAAACCTCAACTACTTCAACAGAAAATCCGAGGTTTACAGCTAAATTTACAGCTTATAACGTCGACAAGATCGAAATAAGTGTAGAATTCACATATTATTCTCCTAAATTACACATGAGTTGCAGACACAAAACTAATTATTCCAAACTCAACCCAAAATGTGAAGGGAAACCCCACATTGAACAGAAACAGAACAAGTTCGCACCAATTGGAAAACCTAGCAGAAACACCCAAATCAACCAAAAAAAAAAAAAAAAACAATCCCACTATAAAACTTCCACAAATAAATCAACCAAATTCTTAAAACCCCTAAAAAACCGATTTTTTCTAACAAAAACCCCACAAAACAAAGCAACAAACAGTTAAAATGCTACACAAAACCCTCCACAAATCTTCTGCAGAAGTGAAATTCATGAAGTCCCCATTAATTTTAACTTAAAATCACAACAATTTATCAAACAGCTGCAAATTTATCTATCATAATTCATTACCAATTGATTGAACGAACAATTCAAATTGCAACAAAAACAGCTAAAAATTTTAACAAAAAAAAAGATTAAATGAAAAGAGATTACTAACCATTTAATTTATGGTGAATCTATGAAAACAGCTTTGGATTTGCAGTCTTTGGTTTGTAAATTTGTACTCTGTAAAATTGATGTTTTGTGTTTCTGGGAAACAGAATAAGAGTATTTGCTAGAAAGTTCAATGTCAATTGTCAAACTACCAACGTCTATTTGATGGGCATCAATTAAGTTTGAGAGTAGTGTGGCCCAAATTTTATTTTTTTTTTCCCTAAGAAGTGTGCCCAAATTTTATTTTGTTTTTTTTCATAAGAAGTGTGGCCCAATTTTTTATTTTATTTTTTTCATAAAAAGTGTGGCCCAAATTTTAATTATTTATCTTTCTCATAAGAAGTGTGGCCCAATTTTATTTTATTTTTTCATACGAAGTGTGGCCTAAATATATAAGGCCCTCTAAAATCTCTTTCAACTGGGCCTTCCTGGCTCGATTGGGAAAATCGTTTCTAACATACTTTTTTCGCTTCGGATTAAGTGTATTAGTTTGACTTAATCTGTTGATGAACGAAAAACAAATCATTATTCATTATATATTTATTGTTATTAGAAAAAATTATACGGAGTAAATATAATTGATATTATGAAAATAGCCCCTATAAACCCAACAACATATTAGACAAATTATTACACTTATTCTTAGATAGATGGAGTTCAAGACTTTATGCATCTAAAATGAATATACAAATGTGTTTTGCGATATTAATAACACCGTGGTAACTAGAGTGTAAAAATAATCATAAGTTTTATACAATTATGCAACTCTAAGTCATGTGTTTAACCATTAAATAAATAAGCATAGAGGCGCACGCAATGCGTGCACGACTATCCACTCTCCCTTCCCAAATTTAGCTGAAAACATTTTATGCATTTTTTTTTTTAACTAACTTAAAAAGTTACACCTGATTAAGGGATTTTGCTCTCACCAATCGGAATGCGCCACGTGGGCCAATCAGGTCCTGCCACGTGTCCTCTAAATGGACCTGTCAGAGCCTGCCACGTGGCACGCGCCTATTTGTCCACCATGGACCTATTATGTCACGACACGTGGCATCCTCCATGCCAAATGGAAAAACTGGCCACCTAGGCCCAACTTTCAAGGGAAGCCCAATCAGCCCTAGGTTAACCTAAACCTAGGATTGGCACGCTTCCCAAGGTTATAAATACCCTCATTGATCCTCATTAAAGGGGATTACGCTCATTAACTACTCTCACCTAGAGAGCAACACTTGACCTTTCCGCATTAATTACTCCTTAAACAAGTACTAATTTGACCGTCGGAGGCGGAGCTCCAACCACTAGGAGTCTCCGTTTGTTTTGCAGGTACAGGCGTCCGGTTCCAGTCTCGGAATTGTAACTCTCCCGCAGGACATCAGAAAACCCCGAAACATTTTGGCGCTGTCTGTGGGGAGAGTACTTTTGGGATGGCTTCAACGTCTGTACCAGAGGAGAGGCGTCCACTGGACGACCCTCAAGTCTACTCAAATCATGATACTGAGGATGAAGTTGAGGTTGAAACACACACAGCCCCAGACGGGACCCTAAGGGCCCGACGCACCCGTCACACCGAAAGGAAAGAACGGGTAGATCACCAAGCTGGACCCAGTAATCCAGCCGGCACACTGCCTGATCAGCAGCAGGCGGCTGAAGGGTCTGCTCCTATTACAAGAGATGAACTCATGATCTTCATGAGGGGCTTCAAGGGGGAGATCCAAGAACTGATCAATAAGAAGACACCTGCTCTGTCTAAGGAGCAGTCGGCTAAGAAACCTTCCCATTCAGGAAGAAGGAAGCCTGTTCAAGGACGAGAGGCGACCCCTCACCCTAACTCTAGGAAGTGGGAGCCGTCTGTGCTTGACTTGACAAAGTACCGTTTTCCCTCACCAGGGAAGAGAAAGCCCATTCGTCATATACAGGCGGACAGGTCAAAGAAAACATACTCGGACGCTCGGCTATTGCTAGAGCAGAAGAGGAACGACCGACTGTCAGAATCGACCTCCACTTCAGACTTCCAAGATAGTCTGCACAATACCTCTATGAGGTACACTCAGTCAAATCATGAGAGTCAGACAGGCGGTACCTCCCGTCGGTCTGGATTTCATAAAGACCAGGCGGTACCAAATTTACCAAATGTACCGCAACAACAATATTTTTTGCAGCCACCTCTGTTTGGTGGACAGACGTCAAAAAATGTCCAGCCTTTGGACTGGCAACTACGGTTGCTAAGACTTGGAGAACAGCCGTCCGCTTTCTCCAAGGAAATTATTGAGGCCGCCCAGCCAGCCAAAGTTAAAAATGTGCTAGTAGGCGCCTATGATGGCACTACTAACCCTGAAGACCATTTGATGGCGTTCACCAATCTAATGTACCTCCAAGGGTTGGATGATCCCACTTGGTGCAAGTGTTTCCCAGCGACTCTCAAAGGAATCGCACAACAATGGTTCGGCAACCTGCCGACTGGTTGTGTGAACAACTTCAGGACGCTTGCTTACTTATTCACCTCCAACTTTTCCATGAACATACCTGCAAAGAAGACGACCCTTGATTTAGGGACGATTCAGCAAGGTGAGAAGGAGGGGCTCCGTTCATACATCAGGCGGTTCAACCTGATGAGGATACAGATTCTACCGGATGAGGTGGCTTACATTGACTTTTTCAGAGGTCTCAAGGATGGGTCGACCTTCAAGTTTGACCTGGTTCGAAAGAGGGTTGCGACTCTTCAAGAAGCTTTGATTGAAGCAGAAGCCTATATACAGGCGACTGATCTCTGTAGTACCGGAAAGCAGTCGGACGGAAGGAGGTCCAACAAAAAAGAAGGTCGACCAAAGCAGTCGGCCAATAAAGATGATAAAAAGAGAAAAGAGGTCTGGGCGGCCGATTCCTCTAAACAGCCGGCCCAGAAAAAGAAGAAAGAGTTCAAACCATACTCTCCGAAGTATGCGTTCAACAAGGATAGTCAAGCTATCCTCAAATAAATCAAGGGTCGGATCTCAATTGAGAAGCCGGCCCCCATGAAGGGTTCCGCGAGCAATCGGAACCAAGACAAATTCTGCCATTATCATGAAGACGTTGGTCATGAAACCAACGAATGCATCAGTCTCATGCGCTACCTAGACCGCCTGGCTGAACAAGGCAACCTTGACTCCTATGTCAAGAAGTCTAAGGGGAACACTTCCTCCAAGAACAAGCAATCGGCCAAAAAGAATCAACAGGCCGACAGCTGTAATACAGATGATGCAGTCGTCTACACGATTGCATGCGGCTTCTCAGGAGGCGGCCCCACTATCAAGGGCAATAAAGATAATATCAGGCGGCTAGATGTCAATTCCGTTCATCAAGAACGTTCCTCCAAAAGTTCATTCCCAGAGATTGTAATCACAGAAGAAGATCTGGGAGGGGTAAAGGGGCTGCATGACGACCCTATTGTTATTGAATGCAAAGTGGCCAACCAAAGGGTTGGCCGAATCCTCATAGATACCGATAGTTCCTCCGATCTTATCAGCAGCAAGTGTCTGTCAAAACTCAAATACAAGACTGATTGCATACATCCGGTATCCCACCCTCTAGTAGGGTTTGGAGGAGGAGTCGTACACCCAGTAAGGCGAGTGGATTTACCCATCCGCCTGGGTGAGAAAGGGGAGGGTCGCCACATGGTGGTCCGGTTCCTAGTAGTTGAGGAACTCTCGGCCTACAACATGATCCTGGGACGACCTACCTTAAATAATTCAAAAGCTATCATTATCCCATCTCTTATGCTGCTCAAATTTGAGAAGGATGATGGGACAGTCGGCTCCCTAAGGGGAGATCAGAAGATGGCTCGGGAGTGCTACCTCTCGGATATCAAACCCACCGTAGTGGCCGCAGGGCCAAGTGGTGAAAAAGCGGACCTTGAAATTGTTAAGGAGGATGCGCCTGCTCAAGAAGCAGGCGGCAAGAAAAGAAAGGCTGTCCAGTTGGGGGTCGAAAGAAAAGAAAGAAGATAGCAATCACTGATAGAGGAGCGGTCAGACGAATTCCGCCCTCAGCCGGCTGGTGAGCATACAGACCTTGTCCTGGACGACTCGCGTCCTGACCGAACAGTCAAGGTTGGGACGACTGCTCTTAAAGTTCTGGGTGAAGATTTTCACCAACTTTTGAAGGAATTCAAAGACATCTTTGCATTCGAAGTTCATAAAATGCCAGGCATCAGTCCTGACCTGGCGGTACATAAACTAACCGTGGATCCGAAAAAGAAGCCGGTAAGGCAGAAGAAGCGGAACCATGGCGAAGAGAGGAGTCAGGCAGCAGCCGTCGAAGTTAAAAAATTGCTTGACGCAGGGTTCATTCGACAATGCTACTTCCCAGACTGGGTTGCAAATGTTGTACTTGTTAAAAAGCCGAATGGTACCTGGCGAATGTGTGTGGACTACACGGACCTAAACAAGGCGTGCCCCAAGGACAGTTATCCTCTGCCCAAAATTGACAGTCTGGTCGACTCAACAGCCGGCCATGCTTTGATGAGCTTCATGGACGCCTACTCTGGCTTCCATCAGATTCCTTTGTGGAAGAAAGATCAGGAGAAGACGTCCTTCGTCACTGATCAGGGGCTATATTGCTACACGGTCATGCCGTTTGGTCTGAAGAATGCCCCGGCCACCTTCCAAAGAATGATAAATACTGTCTTCTTTGACCAAATTGGGAGGAACGTCGAGGCATACATCGATGATATGATTGTTAAGTCCAAGCTTCGGACGGATCATCTGTCAGACCTCCAGGAAACATTCACCACACTCAGGCGGCACCATGTCATGCTCAATCCCAAGAAATGTGTATTTGGGGTTGAGTCTGGTAAGTTTCTCGGATTCCTCATCAATCAGAGAGGAATAGAGGCGAACCCTGAGAAAGTGCAGGCGGTCATCGACATGCAGTCGCCTCGCACCGTCCGAGAGGTTCAGAAGTTAACAGGTTGTCTGGTGGCTCTAGGAAGATTTCTCAACCGGTCAGGCGACAAGTGCCTTTACTTTTTCCAGGCTATAAAGAAGAAGGCAAGGTTTGAATGGGGGCCGGATGCTGAGGTGGCCTTCCAAAAATTGAAAGTTCACTTACATTCCTTGTCGAGGCTGGTCAGTCCTTTGCCTAAAGAAGTGCTTTACATGTACCTGGCCGTTTCTGACCATGCTCTAAGCGTTGTCCTTCTTGTTGAAAGAGACGGCTGCCAGCTCCTGGTCTACTTTGTCAGCCACGTACTGAAAAATGCCGAGTTGAGGTATCCCTTAGTGGAAAAGTTCGGCCTCGCTCTCTTCATGGCCGTCAAAAAATTGAAGCCCTATTTCTTGGCACATGCAGTTGTTGTGTATACAGATCAACCGATCAAGTGGCCACTGACAACCATGGAGTTGTCAGGCCGGATGATCAAATGGGCAATAGAAATTCAGAGCCTCGAAGTCACATTCGAGCCCAGAAAAGCAGTAAAGGGGCAAGCCTTTGCTGACTTTATTGTAGAAATGACTCGGCCCCCTGATTCTCAAGTTCCAGACCAAGTCTGGAAGGTATATGTGGACGGGAGCTCCACCTCAAATGGTTGCGGAGCAAGCGTCATATGTCAGTCGCCAGAAGGCGACAAGTATGAGTATTCTCTACGTTTCAACTTTCAAGCCTCAAACAACGAGGCAGAATATGAAGCTTTACTAGCCGGAATCCGCATGTGCAAGGCGGCTGGGGCAAGAAAAATAGACGCCTGTTCTGATTCACAATTGATAGTGAGTCAGTACAATGGTGAATACGAAGGGACTCATCCGGCAATGATCAAGTATTTACAGGCAGTACGACAAGCAGTCGGATCCCTTGAAGACTTTCATCTGACTCAAGTACCAAGATCTGAAAACAACCAGGCGGATGCTCTTTCAAAGTTAGCATCCTCGGCCTTCTGTGATACTCCAAGAATCGTTATCTGGGAGGTTATGGAGAAAAGAAGCATTGAGGAAGATCCCATTGGAATTTTAGATAGAAGTTCAACCTAGATGGATCCAATCAGGGCATACTTAACAAACGGCACCTTGCCGGATGATCATCACCAGGCGGCCACACTGAAAAAACGAGCGTCCAGTTTTGAAATGATAAAGGGAGAACTTCACAAGAGAGGGTACCTTCAACACCCTTCTTGAAGTGTGTTACTCCAGAAAAAGGACGAGAGATCCTAGAAGATCTTCACTCTGGTTACTGCGCTTCCCATGTAGGCAGCAGGTCGCTTGCCCAACGGACAAGGCGGCAGGGTTACTTTTGGCCTACTTTAGAAGCAGATGCAATGGAGATGGTGAAAAAATGTGACAAGTGTCAAAAGTTTGGCAAGCTAATTCACCGTCCGGCTACTGATCTCACTGCTGTCCATAGCCCACTACCGTTTGCTAAGTGGGGCATGGATATTCTGGGTCCCTATACGCCTGCTACAGGCGGCAGGAAGTACATACTTGTTGCAGTCGACTACTTTACTAAATGGGTAGAGGAAGAGGCTGTCAAAGGAATCAAAACGAAGGATGTGATTTCATTCATCTGGAAAAACATCATCACTCGGTTTGGGGTGCCCATGTCTATGGTTTTTGACAATGGTCCCCAATTTGAGACACCTGTTCTCAAAAACTGGCTGGGAGACCAAGGTATCTCGCATTACTTTGCATCAGTCGGCCGTCCACAAGCAAACGACCAAGTAGAAGCTTTTTATAAGATCATCTCAGACGGTCTCAAGAAAAAGATTGAACGAGCAGGCGGCCTATGGGCAGATGAACTACCACATGTTCTTTGGGCCATTAGAACGATTGAAAAAGGGTCGACTGGAGAGACTCCATTCCTCCTAACTTATGGTGCCGAAGCAGTTCTTCCAATTGAACACTACGAGCCGACTCTTCGAGTAATGTTATACGACGAAGAGGCGAACTGGGAGTCCATGCGTCTGGCTTTGGACTTACTCCCAGAAAGGAGGGGCAATGCAGCCTTGCGCCATGAAATTTACCGCCTGAGAATGACCAGACATATAATAAAAAAGTACACAGGCGTCCACTCAAAGTGGGGGACTTTGTACAAAGAAAGATGGAAGCAGACGGTAGGGCTAATGAGTCTGGAAAATTAACTCCCAACTGGGAAGGACCCTATCGAATCTATGAAGAAGTTTGGGACGGCACCTACCGCCTGGAAACACCAGACGGCCAACCCTTACCTCGAACTTGGAATGCAGATAATCTCAAAAAGTATTATTTTTGAATGATGTAAATAACCGAGAGCTCCCTAATAAAAGTTTGCTATTTCACTTCATTTATTTTGTACTAAGAGGGGCATGCCTACTGGTAAAACAGTCGGCTGCTCTCCATGCTTTTTAGTTATGCGTTCAATTAAGAGGGGCATGCCGCTTGTTCTATACAACCGGCTACTCTCCCATACATAGTTCACCAAGAACTATCTAAGGCCTATGGCCGAAATGATCAGACCAGGCGCCAGGCCAACTGATCCAACTTTTAAACTAATCCGACCTGTCCCAACATCATAGCAGGCGTCCGGCGGCATCCATCCGGATGAAATTCGTCGCAGAGAGCAGCTCCCTTTTGGGTGGAACATTGTTTTATAAATTAATTACACGGCACCTATACGACTGTCTACTAAGACAACCACGTAGCCGTTTCTGAGACAAGGATAACTCTCACTGGTCCAACAAGTGTTAGCAGTTAAACATCCGCGTCAGATAACCGACTGTACTACTTGGGATAAGTACAGCCGGTACCTTTTGAGTTAATAGCCAACAAACATTGGCGAATAAAGAGGTCCAATCGGCTTCCGCCGCCTGGTACCTCTACTACTCAAACAATAGTGACGGCGACTAAGTGACGTCCATGTTTACTTATAGTCACTCCTTAAAACTTGGTTTGAAATTGAAAAAGGTTTTCACATACCGCCTGTTCTTACTAAGTTATCACACCTTGAGTAAAAATCCAACAAAATTTGGTAAGTCAAGGGGACTAACCGGCCTATGCCGCTTAGTGCCTCTACTACCCAAACATAACCATGGCAAGCGAGTAATCACTCTCATACTTAGCCAATTTCAAAAAAATATGACGGAACCGTCTGTCTAAAGGTGAACCAGACATATTTGAAGAATTGGTTCACAGGACGACTGCTCAAGAACTTGCTCTACTTTCCAATCTTAAGTTAAAGATCGGTTGGACAAATGGCCGACTGATCGCCTAGCCTGGAAATAGACAACCAGTCGTCCAGGGCCATAGGCAGCTCCTACATTGTACCTGTCTGCAACTTTCGGCCATACATAACTTCGGCCATACATAACAGTCGATATGACATGCAAGCGGATATCAGAGTTACGACACTTAGCAAAAAGCAAAATTAAAATTCGAAATTTGGCAGCTAAGGTGACCTAAAAAGATGGTCGCCGAAATTATATTAACAGCCGGCCATAAAGACCGGCAAAATATTCAATGACCCCGGCCCCCTTGCCGGGTAAAGATACAAAAACAAACCGGCCATAAAGACTGGCAAAATATTCAATGACCCCGACCCCTTGGCCGGGTAAAAGAGATACAGAAACAGACGACACGCAGGCCGAAGAAAAGAAAAAAGAAGACATAGGCTTCAAGATGGGGGCAGATCTTCAACAACAACAGCCGCCTGATCAGCAAAAGACGCCTGCTTCTGAGAAGCATTCTTCTTGCTTGTCTCGGCATCAGCTGCACCCTTTTAGACGCATCTGCCCCAATCGGCACCAAGGCCACTATCGGCTCCTCCTCCTCCTCTAGCGTATCATTCTCAGCAACCGCTAGCAGGACTTCTTGGTTATACGTTTCAGAGCATTGGCGAAATTGTTTTTCCCAAGAAGCAAAGTCGACGTTTGGAAAGAGGCGAGTCCAGGTCATGCACTGGATTTGGGCCGAGTCCTCCATCATGTCTCGAACCAAATCCTTCTTCTCTTGCTCAGCCTTGGCCGAGAGCTCTTCAGTGAGGCTCTTCTCCTGGTTTGCCAGGCGTTCCTTGACACGCTCCAAGGATTTATCCAAGGTGTCGTATTGGGACATCTTTTGCCTAAGAGGCCTCAGCTCGGCTCTAAGGTTCTGGATGGTCGCCTCCAACTCATTGTTTTTCTTCTTGGCCGCCTCCAACTCAGTCCTAATAGCAGAAGTGGCATGCGCCTGATAATAAAGAATATCAGTTGTCAAAATTTTATTTTGGGCAATTTGAAACATTGCCTTATCACAGTCAGAGGCGGCCATGGCTTTAGCAGCCTTTACCTCTTTGTTCTTCGCATTAATGGGTTTGCGAAGGCCGTTTACTCGAAGCAGAGACTGAATAAAAGAAAACAGGCGTCAGATTTCAAACGATAAACAGGCGTCCTGGAATTAAACAACAAAAATACGCTAAGTATACCTCAGCAAGGAGCCCTGCAATTCCATCTAGGTCAAGGGTGCCGACACCCCGGACCGCGTCTCTCTCTTCTGGAGGGACGGCTTTAATCATGGACTTGGCCACTTCGACCAGGTCCGGTTCTTGAGGGTCGGCTGCATCAAAAGTAAACAGACACTTTAGACAAGAGGGTGAAAGAAAAGTGGGTCAAGGTCTAGAAGAGCAGTTTCATACTTCTAGACGGCCTGCTGAGATTTTGAGATGGAGTGGCTGGTTGTTTGTCAGTAGCCGCTGGTTTCCTGGCAGAACCAGGTGAACTCGCCAAAGTCGTCTTCCGGGCTTTAGGGTCCGGCTATTGGGAGGAGGAAGTTCTTGGTGTGCCCGTCTACAAAAAAAAACAAAAAAAAAATGGTTAATATGTGTATAAACCCAACCTTTTAACAGAAAAAGGGGGGGCGAAAGCTGGGAACTCACTAAGGGCGTCTCCTTGGTGGGAGAGTCAGCAGATGAGTGTTGCTGCATGACGGATGCTCGCAGCATAGCAGCCGCTGTTTTGGAGGCGGTTATTTTGCTCATGGCTTCCGCTGCATAAAGGAACGCGAAAGTTAGAAAAATTCAGAAATAATTTCCGCAAGAGTACGTATTCAACAGGTCGGCTACCTCTAGAGCACCGACTGCTAAGGCCACAAGCGGCCAGGAAGTACTCATCATAGAGCCACTTGTAACTTGGGACGCAGTTCAGGGGTACTTGCTCTCGTACCCCTGTAGTAGAGTTGGTCCTGGTCTCTACTTTAAAGAGTCCTCGGTCCAGGATCTCTTTTATAGCTTTGTGAGGGACAAGCGGCATGCTGCGACCGCCTGCTAGAAGAAGCGGGTCTCTGTTCCACTTATTGAAGCGTTTGTTCAGCTCTTTGTCTGAACTCTCAGTAATAAGGAAGGTGCTTCTCCAATCCTTCCATTTGTTCTCTTTACCTCTTGTCATGAGGTAGCCTCGGTGGCTCGTCAATTGGTACCAGCCGGTACCGCCTGCCTTAGGGGTCCGGCTGAGATAGTTCATATGGGCGAATGCCTCGAAATTTGGCTCCACCCCATACATTTCACATCCGGCTACATAGCCGAGAACATTGAACCAGAAATTTGGGGCTAACTGCCATAACCCCAACTCATACCCGTCAAGGATTCGTTGAACAGCCGGATGTAAGGGGAAGCGCAGTCCAGCCCTAATGGCCGCTTCATAGCAGCCAAAGCAGGCGCTATCATAACTAGTTCCAGCGGGCCAGACAACTGTGTCTTCCGGATCTGGCACAAAAACCAGAAAGCCAGGGCCCATTACATGGTCCGCTACAAAGCTGCCCACTTTTTCTTGCATGGCCTTGATTCGGCCTTTCGGAACGGTGCAGTAGTAAGGGGTGTTCTGCTCTCTTTGAGTGGCGGATGGCTCCGCCCAATTGTCCCCCTTCTCTACTGAATGGGAAAGTCTCGCCTCCTGTAGGCAGTTGTGCCCCTCCTCTAAGTTGAGAGAAAGGTAACTTGAAGAGTTGGAGTCAGACTCGTCCTCTAAAGAGTCCGACTCCTCCCCTCTCCCTGAGGGGCCCGCCTCCTCTCCTTCAATAGGAGCGGGAGAATACGTAGACATGTCTACGGTAAAATGAGAAGGGACCACCTTGATCCCTCCTTCAGAGCTCTCGGCAGCCGAGCCGCCTTGGTTCACTTCAACATCTGGCGTATGGTCAGATGTTTCACTAATCGGCACTTGGAAGGAGGAGCCGTCCGAATTGGTGATCCTAGCTGTTCTTTTTGTTCTGGCCATTATGTTCTGCATAGACACAAAGACAGTCGGACTTTGTATAAAGGGCAAAGATTGGTTTGAAAAGGGGCAGGCGGCACTCCTAGTCCTAGAATCAGCCGTCCCCGGTGACCGGCTGATCACTAACCTAGGTCGTGTCGTGTGCTTCCGAGGTGCCATTTCAAAAAAGAAAAAATAAAGAAATGTAAAAGAATAAGAGAACGGACGTTTACCTGAACGATTGAGAAGTTGACGAAGATCTGGATCTGAAGATCAGCCGGCTTGTCAGAACAGGCGGTAGGCTGGAAATGTCCGAAATGTCAGAGCAAGTTCAGGGGTCCGAGTGTTCTCTTAAAAAGTTTTCAAGTGTGAACAAATGCGAAGTCAACATGCCCTTATATAGACAAGGGAAGAAGTTGAAGGGACACTCTCCAAATTCAAAAAAATGAACGGGAAAAATTCCCGGCCTTTCACCAAACGACACCTGTAGCATGTCGTCGCCAGTGACGGGCTGACACCTGTCACAGGTGACATATGACCAGTCACGTGCCACCTGTGAGGGGCAAATGATTAAGGGATTTTGCTCCCACCAATCGGAATGCACCACGTGGGCCAATCAGGTCCTGCCATGTGTCCTCTAAATGGACCTGTCAGAGCCTGCCACGTGGCACGCGCCTATTTGTCCACCATGGACCTATTATGTCACGACACGTGGCATCCTCCATGCCAAATGGAAAACTGGCCACCTAGGCCCAACTTTCAAGGGAAGCCCAATCAGCCCTAGGTTAACCTAAACCTAGGATTGGCACGCTTCCCAAGGTTATAAATACCCTCATTGATCCTCATTAAAGGGGATTACGCTCATTAACTTCTCTCACCTAGAGAGCAACACTTGACTTTTCCGCATTAATTACTCCTTAAACAAGTACTAATTTGACCGTCGGAGGCGGAGCTCCAACCACTTGAGTCTCCGTTTGTTTTGTAGGTACAGGCGTCCGGTTCCAGTCTCGGAATTGTAACTCTCCCGCAGGACATCAGAAAAGCCCGAAACAACACCTTTTTTAAAACAATATAACACCAATAAAAAATCTTCTTGCCTAGCTTCCACTACTCCTTCCAAATTTAAAATTTATCATGAATTAGCACGACTACGTTTTAGTATTCGGAATTTTAAAGCATTGTGTAAAATCAAAGATTGAATAGATCATCCATATGCATTTATAAAACATTAATTTTGCAAAATCAAAATCATAATATTATAATGAATTAGTAACTCCCACAATGTGTTTGATTAAAAAAAAAATATATATGTTATTCGAATTATATAATAGAAATATAGTTTGATAACTTTAAGTAATGCAAATTGCAATTAATTTCATCAAATAAACCCAATTCCATTGACCTTATAACAAATATTATTATTCAAATAGTAACACCCACAGTGTGTTATTCAAATTATGTAATTGAAATATAGTTTGTTAGCTTTGAGTAATGCAATTAATTTTATCAAATAAACACAATTTCATTGATTCCAAAAAATAAAAAATAAATTTGCCAAGGATTACTGTAAAAAAAAAAAAAAACACGATTACCTTTGTAAAGATAATGGTACTTCCAAAAAAACAATCTATCATGAATTTGTAGTCCTTGTTGAGCTCCAATATATTAAAAGTGATGATATCAACTGTTAAAGCTGGGCACGGGCCGTGCCAGCCTACAGGCGGTCCGGCACGGCACGCCCGGCGACGCGACCCGCCACCAGGCCTGGCCCGGCACGAGCCCGCCGTGTTGGCCCGTTTTTTGGCACGTGGGCGACTCGCCAGCCACGGCCCGGCCTGGCACGCCATTAACGGCTATAACGGGCCATAATAGCCGTTGCTCTTCTTCCTAGCCGTTGCTCTTTTAAAGGCTCTTTGCTCCAATTTTTCCTATAAATACCAAATTTCACTTCACTTCCAAATCACAATTCAACTCATCTCTTCTTTTAATCTCTAATTCTCTTAATCTCTTATACTCTCTAATTATTATTTATTAATATCGAAAAAAATTAAAGTTCGTAATAGTAATTAGTGGAAAGCGTTGAAGCATGGTTGTAAGATCTAACTAATCTTTATTATTGTTGTTATTATTATTGTTATTACTTATTATTATTGTTATAATTATTGTTATTAATTATTATTATTATTATTGTTATAATTGTTGTTATTAATTATTATTATTTTTATTATTAAAATTGTTAATTTGTTAATTATGGCATCACCAAACATGAACAACCCATCATCCTCTAGGAAAGCCCAATTTGTCCGTGGTAATAGTTTTAGGGAATCACCTAATCCAATGACCCCCCCCCCCCCAATTTCGAGTCCGACCAATGACCCCGGAACCGCCCCCCTAGGTTTTGAGCAATTTAGGCATGGTGGTACTTCCGGTTTTCAACCCTATGACATGAATATGCCCGGATTTCCACAAACCCAATTTCCACAAAACCAATTTCCACCACAAAACCAATTTCCACAATTCGGTCAATTCCCACCTAATTTCTTTGACCCACAAAGTTTTTATACTAGCGAAGGTAGCGAACAAAATAGCCTTGCCTCCGAGTCTACTACTCAACAACAATCCCCCCAATATACAAACACAATCCGAAACACACAAGAGCAATGGTTAACCTAACAAGACATGGCAAATATTAAAAGCCGCAAAAGTGATGTATGGAATTATTTTTTGCTAAATAAAGAACAAACAAGAGCAAAATGTAAAACATGTGGTAAAATATACTCATCCACATCCAAGGCCGGGACAGGACACTTAAGTAGACACTTTAGAACATGTGCACAACCATCTAGTGATCCAACCCAGCCAAAAATTTCCCAATTCCATACACACGGCTTTACCTACAACTTTGAGAGGGATATGGATGAACTAGGAAAAATGATAATACACGCCGAACAACCTTTTCTTTTCTCCGAAAGTGACCCATTTAACACTTACATTAATAAAGCATTACAACTCCAACATAAAAGAATCTCTAGGAAAACCGTTCGTTCCGCCGCCATGAAAAACTTCCTAGAGTACAAAATGCGGTTACAAGGCGAATTGAGTAAACTTAATTGTAGAGTGTCTTTGACTGTCGATTCTTGGGACAGTGGTTATAAATATCACTATTTATGTGTGACTTTACATTGGGTAGATGATCAATGGTTGTTACAAAAACGAATAATCCATTTCAAAATGCTAGAATACCCCCACACCGGTATTAACAGTTATGAAATATGCTTATATAGAACAAATTCTAACCCTAAGAATTTGAGAAATATAAAATTACAATGTAAAATATAATCAATTACACCAACAAACCAAACACCAAAAAGTCTAGAAAGTAAATTACAGAAATACAATCTAAACTACAAGTATGAAGAAAATCACTTGCCTCACTCCTAGCCAATGAAACAACCAAGAACACGAGAATACCATGGACCACGTGAGTCTTCGATACTTGATACTCGTCTAAGGCGTGAGAACACTTTCATAAAGCGTTAATTTCCCCCACAACGGTGCTTGGGTTGAACTAGAAATACGCTTTGAGATACAATAGACGAACTCTACACTTTAAGCACTTAAATGTGTAGAATGATGATCAAATTCTCAATCAATTAACTTAAATGATAGAGGATTAAGGAAGAGATTGCAAGTTTCTTCAATAATGGTGCAGAGAAGAGAGAATTTTTTTTAGAGAGGAAAGCTATATTTTTTTCTCAGTATATAAACTGAAAGCATCCTTTCATTATAAAGGAAATAACCGCAAAACCGCAGACGAGGAAGGCAGCGCAGGCGCGAACGAGGAGGCGCGGGCGCGCCACCTTCGAGCGCGGGCGCCCCCCCCCCCCCCACTTTGCCAAACTCCAGATTTTTCCAGTAAGGTACGCGGTTTTAGCGCGGTCTAGACGCGGGCGCCACCCGAAGGAGCGAGCGCGTCACCAAAATCAGCCAGATTTTCCAAAGAGGTGCGCGGTTTTAAGGCGCGATCTCTGCGCGACCGCGCCTATAATGCGCGGGCGCTTCTTCATGGTCGCGAGCGCGCAACCATCAACACTCTAAATATCTAACAATCCTCCCCCATTTAGAGTGTTCCTTTAAAACCTTCTCTACTTCTATCAATTAAGCTTCATCTCATGCTTCAATGTCAATGTCCCTACGAATTGAATTGACACTTAGTATAACACACTTAACGATGATTATATCCCATGATTTCCATATGGATTGAATCACGCGGATATCTCTAACCATTCGAAGGTGAAATACACACAAGATAACTCGAATTTAACATCACTTGACACTTTTATACAGCCATGTGTCCGTATCTTTCATAAGTTCATCAAAGTCTATATATCCAACTAGACTTCTTGAAGTGGCTAAACTTCGAACTTATATAGGTAGGTTCTCATATACGTAAAAGTGCCCTTGTGACAAGACACCATCATCTAGAGCTTCTCAACTCTAAATCTTTGAGAACTTTAAATAAACGCTACCTAGCACATCACAAGTAACATAGCAATTCGAGTCATCAAATATTGCTATCAAACAACAAAAATGTAATTCAACCACATTGAATCTAAGACTTGATGTTTCTTCAAGCGTTAGATTGGGTTTCACAAATTTGTGTCTTTTGGACATAAACCCATTCCATTCAAATCAAATATGATGGAATGCCTTGGCATTGCTTTAGTCAAACAATCCGCCAAATTCAATTTTGTAGGAACATAGTCAAGACTTATGACCCCATCATTGATAAGCTCTTTCACTAGGCTATGCCTAAGTGAAATATGCCGAGACTTACCATTATACACTTGACCATATGCCTTTATTAAATCCAAATTGGAATCACAATGAATTGCCACCGGTTACATTGGCTTAGGCAATAAAGGCAACTCTAACATGAGATTTCTCAACCACTCAGCTTCCTTACTAGCTAAGGCAAGAGCAATAAACTCCGCTGCCATAGTGGAATCGGCAATGCAAGTTTGTTTCTTGGAAGACCATGAAATGGCACCTCCCCCAAACATGAACACCCAACCACTTACAGAAGAGTCATCCTCTTTGTAAGTGATCCAACTTGCATCAGAATATCCTTCTAAAACTGAAGGAAATCCACTATAGGACAAACCATAATCCAATGTACTTTTAAGGTACCTCAAGACCCTCCGAACTACAAACCAATGTTATGCACCCGGGTTACTAGTAAATCTACTAAGTTTTCTCACAGCCAATGCAATATCAGGTCTTGTACTTGTCATGGCATACATTAAGGATCCAATTATCCTTGAATATTCCAATTGGGAAATTGTTTTCCCCGAATTCTTAACTAATTTAACATTAGGTTCCATGGGGGTGTTTACAGGACACTTATCAAACATATTAAACCGTTTGATCATCTTCTCAATGTAATGAGATTGACTTAGAATAAGTCTTCCATTGTCCCTAATAATCTTGATGCCCAAAATGACATCTGCCTCCCCCAAATCCTTCATCTGAAAAGATGAGGTTAAGAATTCCTTGGTCAATTCTACTTGTTGTAGACTTGTACCAAAAATAAGCATATCATCAACATATAGACAAATAATGACACCATGACTTTTGTCATCAAATTTGCTATATATACAATTATCAGCTTGATTCACTTTGAATCCAAAGGACAAAATCGTGTCATCAAATTTCCGATGCCACTGCTTTGGTGCTAATACAAAGAAGGGTGCCACAAGAAGTACTGAGCTTCTTGAGATAATTCACACTGATATTTGTGGACTGCTCTCTGTATCATGTTTTACAGGAGAAAAGTATTTTATCACCTTTATAGATGATCTATCTCGTTATGGTTATGTTTATCTAATACATGAAAAGTCTCAGGCCATTGACATCTTTGAGATGTTCATGACGGAAGTCGAAAGACAATTAGATAAAAATATTAAAATTGTGAGATCAGATCGAGGTGGTGAATACTATGGTAGATATGATGAGTCGGGACAAAATCCTGGACCTTTTGCCAAATTCCTTGAAAAGCATGGCATTTGTGCACAGTATACAATGCCAGGAATGCATCAGCAAAATGGTGTTGCTGAAAGGCGTAATCGTACATTAATGGAAATGGTCAGGAGTATGATGAGTTACTCTACTGTACCTGTTTCCTTATGGGGTGAAGCCTTAAAGACCGCAATGTATATCTTAAATCGAGTTCCTAGTAAAGCTGTTCCAAAGACTCCTTTTGAGTTATAGACTGGTAGGAAACCGAGTTTAAGACATATGCATATATGGGGTTGTCCAGCGGAGGCTAGAATATATAACCCTCATGAAAAGAAACTTGATTCGAGAACGGTATCTGGATATTTCATTGGTTATCCAAATAAATCGAAAGGTTACAGATTTTATTGTCCTAACCATAGTACGAGAATTGTTGAAACCGGAAATGCTAGATTCTTAGAGAATGGCGAGAATAGTGGGAGTAATGAACTAAGAAAAGTTGAAATTGAGGAGATAAGAGTGGATATCCCACCACCCTTTCTACCTATGGAAATTGTTTCTCCTCAACCTTACGTTTTCATTGAGGATCATGAGCAACATGATGGAGATACAATGACTTAACCAGTTTACACACCTTATTTTCCTGTCCTTCCAAAACAAACCCTTCGGGTTGTTTCATGTACACTTCTTCCTCTAAATCTCCATAAAGGAATGCCGTTTTGACATCCATTTGATGAATCACTAGATTGTATACCGAAGCCATTGCAATCAATAACCTTATTGAGGTAATTCTTGCAACCGATGCATAGGTATCGAAATAATCAACACCATGCTTTTGCCTAAAGCCTTGGATAACCAATCTGACTTTATATTTCACTATGGAGCCATCAGGCCTCCTTTTCCTAGTGAAAATCCACTTGCAACCAAGAGGTTTGCAACCGGGAGGTAATCCTCTAAGACCCAAGTGTCATTTCCCATGATGAAGTCCATCTCATCATTTATAGCTTCTTTCCAAAATGCACTATCTTGGGAAGATATGGCCTCGCTATAAGTTTTTGGGTCACTATCCACATTGAAACAATATGGAGTAGTAGAACTAAGGACATCCCTAGATCCTTCAACCAAATAAATTATGAAGTCATCTAGAGGATTCCTAATTTTCCTTTGTCTCTTACTTCTTCTAACATGAGGAGTCTTATCCTCATTATTAGATGAACCTACATGAGAATCAAGTTGATCATCATAATCAACAATTTCCTTCCCTTTGGTACTTGCTTGTAGATCCTTAGGTCTACTCATTGATGAAAATCGGTTTTCATCAAAAATTGCATCTCTTGACTCAATAATCGAATGTTTCGAAATAAAGTCACTTTGTTCTATAACATAGAACCTATAGGTTTTGCTATGCTCGGCATAACCTATAAAAATGCATTCCAAGCCCCTTTCACCGAGCTTTCTCTTTTTGTTATTGGGCACTCTTACAACTGCCCTACAACCCCAAACCTTGAGATACTTCAAGTTTGGTTTCCTTTTGTACTAAAGTTCATAAGGAGTGGAATCTTTTCCCTTAGTGGGAACACGGTTAAGTATGTGACAAGCCGTCAACATAGCTTCACCCCAAAACCCTTCACTCAAACCGGAGTAAGATAGCATGGAATTAACCATATTTCTTGAAGAGTTCTGTTCTTCCTTTCAGCTACACCATTTGATTGGTGCATAACCAGCTGTAGTCTCATGAATAATACCCAAAGATTGGAAATAAGCAGGATCATAATACTCCCCTCCCTTATCGGTTCTCAATCTCTTAATTAAAGATTCTACTTGCACTTCTACCTCTTTCTTATAAACATCAAATTTAACCAAGGCTTCATCTTTGGAATATAAAAGATACACATAGCAAAATCTTGAAAAATCATCAATAAACGTAACTATGTATCTTTTATTTCCCAAAGAAGGTGTACTATAAAAGTCACATAAATCACTATGAACCATTCTAAGATCTTAGAACATCTCTCAACTTTCTTAAAAGGAGTTCTAGTGATCTTATTAAGCATGCAAGTAGAACATTTATTAAGAGAAATATCACATGGAGGAATTAACTCTAGTTTAGACATGAAATTCAACTTATTGTAATTAACATGACCCAATCTAGAATGCCATAAATAAAACAAATTCACTCCATTGTCATTACCAACATTCATACAAACATCATTCATCAATACAAACTTCTCTCTTAACGAGAGTTTAAACAAACCATGAGTCAAGTAACAACGTCCTATAAAAGTGCTACCTATAGTAATAATACATCTATCTACTTCAAATACTAGTTTATATCCAAGTCCATTCAGGGTAGGGCCTGATACAAGATTTCTAGAAATATCCAGAGCATATAATACATCCCTAAGAATGATACTATTGCCCGAACTAAACATCAGCTCAACTTATCCTCTTCCTTGGACCTTGATGGTAGAGTTGTTCCCCATATAGAGTTCTTCTCCATCAACAACCTTGTAAAAGGTTTTGAACCAATGCTTCACCTTGCATACATGCCTTGAAGCCCCCGAATCAATCCACCATGATTCATCATCCTGCACCATAAAAATGTTAGGATCCGTTGCATTTAAATCCAAACCAGAATTAAATTCACCCTCAAGTAATTGATTACCTTTGGTGGATGAGTCCTTGCTCTTAGAAGCTTGACCCTCCTTGGAATTCTCCATTTTCTTCTTGAAAATGTAGCAGTCCTTCTTGCGGTGTCCAGTCTTACCGCACTCCCAACAAGCATACTTGTTGTTGTTGTCCTTCTTTTTCTTGGACTTTCCCTTAGAAGAATTAACATTCTTCCTCTTTCCACTAGTTGAAGCACTAGATTTACCTTCCTCCACCATATTGATGGTAGAAGAGCTAGGATTTCCATCCTTAGCCTTTTCCATGGCCCTAATCCCTTCTTCAATCTGAAGATGGGTAGCCAAATTGGACAAAGATATGTCCTCCTTTTTATGTTTCAAATCATGTTTCACATATTTCCAATTAGAGGGTAGCTTATCAATAATACTTGAAACAACAAATAGTTCATCAACATTAATTCCATGTTGTTTCAAGTTACTATATATACGTTGTACCTCATGAAATTGATCCATAATTGATCTACCATCAATAAACTTGAAATCATTAAAGTTACTTACAAGGAATTTCTTGCTGGAAGCATCCTCCGCCATATATTTGCTTTCCAACGACTCCCAAAGTTCTTTTGCGGACTCAACATGTTGATACACATCGAATAAATCATCCTCCATCCATTGAGAATATGACCCCGACATATAAAGTCATCATTATCCCACTTTGATTTCTCACGCACATCCTCCATGGTTTCATTCTCATGTTCTACTGGCCTAGGAGTGCTAATCACATAGGCAACCTTCAACGATGTAAGAAGAAAATACATCTTCTTCTTCCATCGTCGAAACTCCACACCGTCAAACTTCTTGAGTTTGACAAAGTTAGTGGTAAGTTCTTTCACACTAGACATGTTATTTGAATTAAGCTTTAGATTGTTATGAAATATGCTTATATAGAACAAATTCTAACCCTAAAAATTTGAGAAATATAAAATTACAATGTAAAATATAATCAATTACACCAACAAACCAAACACCAAAAAGTATAGAAAGTAAATTACAGAAATACAATCTAAACTACAAGTATGAAGAAAATCACTTGCCTCACTCCTAGCCAATGAAACAACCAAGAACACGAGAATACCATGGACCACGTGAGTCTTCGATACTTGATACTCGTTTAAGGCGTGAGAACACTTTCCTAAAGCGTTAATTTCCCCCACAACGGTGCTTGGGTTGAACTAGAAATACGCTTTGAGATACAATAGACGAACTCTACACTTTAAGCACTTAAATGTGTAGAATGATGATCAAATTCTCAATCAATTAACTTAAATGATAGAGGATTAAGGAAGAGATTGCAAGTTTCTTCAATAATGGTGCAGAGAAGAGAGAATTTTTTTTAGAGAGGAAAGCTATATTTTTTTCTCAGTATATAAACCGAAAGCATCCTTTCATTATAAAGGAAATAACCGCAAAACCGCAGACGAGGGAGGCAGCGCGGGCGTGCCACCATCCCGCGCGTGCGCGTTACCTTCGAGCGCGGGCGCAACCCCCCTCCCCCCTACTTTTCCAAACTCCAGATTTTTCCAGTAAGATACGCGGTTTTAGCGCGGTCTAAACGCAGGCGCGCCACCCGAAGGAGCGAGTGCGTCACCAAAATCAGCCAAATTTTCCAGAGAGGTGCGCGGTTTTAAGGCGCAATCTCTGCGCGGCCACGCCTATAATATGCGGGCGCTTCTTCATGGTCGCGAGCGCACAACCATCAACACTCTAAATATCTAACATTAACATTGCTCACCATTTAATGGAAGCTATATATGAATACAACCTTAGAGAAAAAATCATGTCTATGACATTTGACAATACAACCTCAATGACATATACTGCTAATTTAGTGAAAAAAAATTTAACCGATGTAATATTAGATGGTGACACACTTCATACTAGGTGTGTTTGCCATGTTCTTAACTTATGTGTACAAGATGGAATTTAAGCAATTGGTCCATACTATAACAAAATTAGAGAAGCTATTATGTCTATTAATAACTCAAACATGAGATACCAAGAATGGAAAGGTTTTCTAAGACAACAAAAGATAAGAGCAATAAAAATCAAAACCGATTGTTAAACTAGGTGGAATTCCACCTATGACATGTTAACCAAGGCAATTGAATATAAGAATCCTTTAACAATTTTTTACAACGAAAAATTTCCAAACAATGCTTTGTATGAGGATGATTGGGATAAATGTGAAAGATATATGCAATTTTTACAATTATTATATAACATGGCATTTTGTTTTTCTTCTGTTTATAATCCTTTTGCTCAAAACTTTCTTTCAAATGCATGTTTACTCGCCCAGTTTCTCTCTGATCATCGCAACCAAAGTGATTATGATCAATATCTTCCAACAATGGAAACAAAGTGGCATAAATATTATACTGAAATTCCTTTAATTTATATTTTTGCTTCCATATTAGATCCTAGGCAAAAGTATGAAAATACATTTATGTTAGTTGACATTTATTTTCAATGCATGCTTATTGACGATAATGTAGAAACCTATAAGAGTAATGTAAAGGATTAATTTTTTGCTTTATATAGAGTTTATGAAACCAAATATGGCACCGTTCCTCGCTCTGGCCCTTCCCAACCATCCAAAAATGTAAGTAAAAAGGCCAAGCATTTATTTTCACAAGTACTAACTTGGTTTCAGGGTTTTCAGGTGATTCATCAATAAGGAGAACGCAAAACGATGTCTCGGAGTTGTAAATGTACCTGAGTTACGACTTCACCAAGGGCATGGACGACGATGAGATAAACAGCCTCGACCTCCTTGCATGGTGGAAACAACAAAGCTCCAAGCATCCAACTTTGGCGGCAATGGCATGAGACATTCTTGGTATCCAAGTCTCCTCCGTTGCCTCCGAACGAGCTTTCGGCGCATCCGGGAGTTTAGACGATAGAAGAACAAGTCTAAAACCCGAAACACTTGAAATGTGCGTGTGTTACAAAGATTGGTTGGATGCTGAAAATCGCTCACAAGACCGTACTTACGACGATAACGACAACGATGAAGGAACCTCCGCTTCCGACCGTTCGAGTTCGGCTAGTTCCCAATCTATTCAACTAGCCGATGATCTTGAACGCGAAGACGAAGAAGAAGAAGAAGAAGAAGAAGAAGAAGAAGAAGAAGAAGAAGAAGAAGAAGAAGAAGAAGAAGAAGAAGAAGAAGAAGAAGAAGAAGAAGAAGAAGAAGAAGAAGAAGAAGAATAGATGAAGAACTATAAATAGATTACATACTTCTAATTATAGACAATTTTTGTATAATATCCTTCTACGAAATAATTATCATTGTACGATTTTTATCATTATTACTTACTAGATTAATATCAAACATTTATACTTGAGTTTTTTTTTTTGTGAAATTTATATCTTCCAACGTTAAGAAGTATGTATTTATTTGTAATACTTCAAGTAATAATAATATGAAGTATGCATTAATCACATTCAAATAATCAAAGTCCAATTTCCTCTTTTTTTTTTACCCGTTAAAATTTGAAATTTTCATCTTCGCCGTTAAGAAAATAATATAAACAAAATAAGTTAATAACTATAATAAATATAAATTATACCTATAAAAAAATAATTATAACTATAATAAATATAAATTATAATAATAAGAATTAATAATAAGTATAATAATAATTAATAAATTATAATAACAAGTATAATAATTAAATAAATAAATTATAATATTAATAAGTAATAACAAGTATAATAATAAACTTAATTATAAATTATAATAATAAGAAGTAATATTAATAAGTAATAACAAGTATAAAAATAATAAATTATAATAACAAGTATAATAATCAAATAAATAAATTATAATAATAATAAGTATAATAATAAAATAATAATAAACTTAATTAATTAAATTATAATAATAAGAAGTAAACTTAATTAGTTAATTATAAAAAAAACAATGTATTGTTTTTTTTTTTTTAAAAAAAACAAAACAAAACTGAAGAACGTGCCAGGCACGTGGGCCGTGCAGAGCCGTGGGCTGGCCTGGTGGAAATGGCGGCGCGGCACGGCCCGCTGCATGGCTGGCCCGCCAGGCACGGCCCAGCCTGTTGCCCACCTTTATCAACTGTGATCAAACAATAAATTATACTCGTACCTGTAAATTTAACCAATATTATTGTACATATAAGCAATTCATGATCAGAATAATCAAATTAACCTCAAAAAATAGATGACTACTTAAACGAAGAGATGATTGCTTAAACGAACATATAATTACTTGGCCAAAGGCATACATAACAAATGACACTAAAAATCAGGTTCATTCTTAATTTCTTATTATTATTTTACAAGATCATTGTTATTATTTTATAGAATTCAACGTGGTGGAAACTGGGGTCTAGGATGATAAGCATTTATGTGTGTGTGTGTGTGTGTGTTTTTTTTTTTTTTTTGGGATAAAATTTAATGGTGGCAATATAGGATAAGCAAAAAAGTTAACTGCCAATTAGGTGATATACGTGCTTAATTTGAGGGTTGGGGAGGTAACTGTTTTTTTTTTTTTTTTTTTTTGAAGAAAAAGTGGTTTAATTTATGAGCAATTATCATGTAGTTTAGTAGTTATGATATGACAATTTATTTATTTTTTAATTAATGGTTTATGTTTATGGGTAGTTATGATAGGATAGTTATTTTTTTTGTATTTAAATAACACTTAATGTTATGAAATATTTATGGATGCCCATTATATTCTTGTACTTTCTAGAATATTATAGGTTTAAGGTTTAGTGTTCTCTAAGAAAACCCTAGATATTGTGTGTGTGTGTGTGTGTGTGTATGTATGTGTATATATATATATATATATATATATATATATATATATATATATATATATATATCCCTTACTCAATGGAATAATATACAGATCTATTCTCTCCCCAATTTCTCTAATTTTCCTTTTATTTCACAAGACATTATCAGCACCAAAGCTCTAAGCCACCGATTAAGATTAGAATTCAATTACAATCAAAGGTAGTTATCATATTGTTACAAGGAATTTAGCATCAAATTACTATTAAAATTAAGCAAAGAAAAGCCGATTAAAATCCCCAAATTTCCCCCTACTTTGTCGCCCAACACCCCGGCACCGTCGCCTCTACACCGCACCACCGCCCTTCCAAGCCGGCGGCTAGACTGCAGCCCTTCTTCTTTTCTTATTTCCTCTACTTCTCTTCGAGCCTTCCCCTGTTAATAAACCAAAGTTTATTTGGTCTTTGATTATTTTCTTAGTTTTCTTGAAACAATTGATCCTCTAAAGTCGATACATCTAATTTCTTTTGACCCATAAAGAGAAAGTTATCATAAGATTGCTATTAAAATCTGGGTATACGAATAGCAAGAAACACCCTACAAATTAATGGATTACGAATTTCTAGCGGTGCTATTTGAGTTTTGATAGGCGGTATCAAGAGCTCGTGCAATGATGATCCATGAAGCCATTGTGATTAGTAGGGAAGTTCCTTATTTCATTTATTATATTGAATTTTATTTTTACAAAATATACTTATTATGGCCCTTTTAATACATATTATATATTTATGACGTATTGTTTTGTTATGTTATGTGGGGTTTGATAATCTGATTATGGGTTTGATTATAATTAAAAGTTAGTGTAAGTCACCTTGGTGAGTGTGTTAGGAGGAAGACTTCTGTGATAGCTTATTTGTTTGTGGGACTTGCTGATTTGCAGTTTCCTTTGATTCTTCCAGTTGATTCAATGATGCTATTTGTTCGATCTCTTCAGAGTATTTTTGTTATCCTTTTCTATAATCTTGGACAATGATCTTGTTCATCATGGAGCTTAATATTTGATTATCCCTATTAGTTTGACTCTTAAAGGAATTTTAAAATACTATACATTAATTTTAATTCTTGTGAATGTCTGTTATTGAATTTGAAATGTGTAAATTGTTGTAGGTGTAGTATTCATTTCTCGTTGAAAGTCGAGTTAAATCCATTACTTTTCCATGCTTAATAGAAAAAGGAAAGAAAATATAAGTAAGATCGTACAAAGTATATTTTGTATGTAACCCAATAAATTGTAGTTCGAACCCCTATTTCATGAACGTTTATGAATGTTTTGGGCATGAACTTTTGTAATGTACGGTAGCAAATCTATTTTTATTGTTTATATGAATATTATGTTTCTTACCCAAAGCTAGGTGTCATTTCTTAAATCTATGGAAGAAGTCACGTTTATTCCCATGTGATATACATAACATGATGAGGGGGTTTCTAATTATGATAATTAAATTCTCTTAAGTGTTTCACATAAGACATATGACTTATGAAACTGTGGGTAATGTTGGATTATGTGCTACAAAATTTGATGAATGGCTTTGATATCTAAGTTTCATATGACACACCAACATATGACACACTAATCTTGTGTGCTCATCATGTGGTTGTTCTTGTTAATTACCTAAGCTTCATTTTGGCTAATATAGTTGAGTATATCAACTAAGGTATGTTTTGATTACAACTTGAACTAATTAAGTCCCATTTTGTTATTACATTCTCGTTCTAAAATATGTAGATTGTCTAAATAATTTATATGAGTTAAGTTACTTTAATTTATTTACAGTGAAGGTTTCATATTTGTAAATATTTGTTGAGTAAGGGATAATTGTTTAGTAGACACGATAATACATGGAGCTGGATTATTGGAATGATGTGTAAATTCAACATAGAATTCTCAGACATACGAAGTTGAAGTTCCTTAAATATATAATGGGTTAGAAACCTTCTAGAACTGTCTAATGGTTTTGAAAGTATGTTGACTAGATTATTCTCCGTTCACAAAACTAATGTGTTCTTATGTATGTCATGCGAGAAATATTCAAAGATTTTGGATAGACGTTGTCGATACCAAACACTGAGTGAGAATTGATTATTCATATCTAACTCGACTTATTAGCTCATTCTCGAAAATGAATGAGAAATTAAATCTCATTATTATTGAAGAATTAACAAGTATATTTGCATGTTGTTTTCTTGATTATATATATATATATATATATATATATATATATATATATATATATATATATATATATATTATGGAAAAGTTCATAAGAGTATTTATTTGAGCAAAGATTACTAGATTAGTGTTATGACTTTAAGAAATTAAATATGCTATTTTGAGCAAATTACTTGAAAAATCTATTTATTATGCCCATAATTTATAGAACTTTTAACATAAAGATTAATATAATTGGACAAAAGGAACAAATAAGAGTTTTTTTTAAGAATATTTTTCTTTGCTTGATACATGACATTGCCAAAAGAATTTATGGCTTAAAAAGTGCAAGGGATTTCAAAGGTTGTTGGATTATTTTCATACCCCCATATGTAAGGATTAGGGGGAGATATTATATGTAATCCTTACACATGAATTATATGATACATTGATGGTCAGTAGTGCATACATTAACTTTAATATCAATGTTAATAATTTATTTAATAAAAACGACCATATAATATTACATATTTACAACGACACCATCCTGAAGATGGACATGAATAAATGTTATTGACTACACATCAGCTGTAAATGTTCCAATTAAAATTAATGTCCCAGAAGGACAACATCGGGTTTTTAATGAACTTAAATCACGTCTGAAGCATGGTAGTCCAACAGATTTAAAATATAAGAACCTTCGAAAAAAAAAGGAAAGGAGCCACTATTGAAATGATAAATTTGAGGAAGTAATACATTCTAATAGATCTTTAGAAGAGATTATGTTTAGTAAAATAGACATATACCATGAGTCCATGATTATATATAGAATACTCCAGAAGAGTATGGAATGTCCAACAAGCTTAGCATGTATCAAGATTATAGTCAAAGCTCTAACAGAGTTTAAAATCATATTGGATCAAGTATTAGTTAATTGTCTTGCCAATTATATAAAGAAACACATGTTGGTGTTTTAATATCACATCATATTCATGGCCATGCATAAATTATGTCTCATAAAGTTATCACTAGTATTGGAAAACTAACCATAATTTAAATTTAGGTAAACGGTTGGATGTGATAATTAGTTTAGGCCATCCGGGTTCAATAACTCGTTATGAAAACCTGAAGTTTCATTTGATAATGTGCTGACGCTCTCTCAATGTTAGATATATGAAATGAATTGAATGGCAAGACATAACATTGAGATTGAACTATATTTGGATAGTGATTTTATAATAATTTGTATTGATGAAATTTTTTAAGAGTTAATAGGGTTTGATTTTTTTTTTATACGAAAGAGTAATGGGTGACCAGAATTTCACCAGAATAACTTATATATTATTGTCAACTATTAGGTGACCAGAAGCTTACCAAATATAATATGTTTAAGTCTTAAAAGATCTTGAAGATCACTACCTATTAGAATTACAAGACAGTGATTTATGATTGTATAACAATTCTTTTGATTGGGGTTATTATATGTCAGCACATAAGAAATTGAAAAAGAAGGAAAAACATACAATTGCACAACACATGTCTCCCCAATGACATTGATTTCAAGAAAAGAACATATTATGGAAAGTGTAATAATAAATACACATGCAATGTAAAGTTAATGAAGAAATGATTCTTCATAGAAATTGTTCTTCAAAAGAGATAAAATTTGTTTAATACAAATCTTCTGAGAGATAAATTTTGATTGTGATCGTCCTAATAAAATGAATTTTAATGCAAATTTGTATACTAAGTTGGTATATATTTAGATGCCCCTATAAATGAGATATTTTACCAACTTAAGGGGAGAAGAATTAGCAAAAGTTGGAAAATTCGAAAAAAAATAAATTGATGATCCCTATAATGGTAGTTTGAAAAATTATTATGCCAACTTTAGTCTATATATTATCAAGATATGTTGCACATTTATGATTTGATTTGTATTCAGTTATGACTCATGTTGCATAGCGTTGAAGATACATTTTGGTCATATTAAATTATGTGTATACATTGAGATAAAATCTTGTCAATTATACATGAATCACTACACCTGAAGTGTGGGTTGTATGATCGGTTCCAAAATATAGATATGATATGTGGCAAGATAGTGCAATTAACACTTTTAATAGTGTAATAGTATATAAATACCCCAAAAGTGGTATAGATATTTGAATTATTACAATAGATGGCCTATGATGTAAGAAAAATTATGATGGTACCAATGAAAAATGTATTCAGATATCATTGTAAAAATAGCATGCAAATTAAAATTGTACCTTGAAGAATTATATGATGATACTGGTATATGATGGAACCGATAAATAATGCATACGCATGATAGAATGGACTAGTGAATAAGGGATCTGGAATATATGTCCATTTTGATGTCGACATAATGATAATCATCATAAGTTTATCACGGACTAGAAGTCCAATGAAATATGGTTTTTAAAATCCACACTGTGCAGTGTCTTGCATTATTTTGAGTCTTATGTATGTTCATATGCATGTGTGAGTCTAGGTTAATGTATTATTCATTGCATGTATCAAAAATTGTTAGATGCATTACTCATTATATATTTTGTCTTCTATATCTCATATTGCTGCATTAGTTTTTATACAATAATTTTTGGTATATGTAAATGTTTGTTCAAAGTATAGTAAGGCATATTTGTAACTTTGATGGAAAATTACAAAGAAATATTTATATTCCAATGGGCTTATAGTTGTGATGAAATTATTGATGACGTCGATTTTATAGCATTTTATGGATCATGTAAGAAGAGTTCCTGAAAAACTTATGTACGATATATTTATATATCCAGCCCTACAAATTTTATATTTTGAATATTGCAATTATTATCAAACTCTTGAAACTACATCATTGACATCTCAACCTGAAGTTTGAGCATATGAGAGTTAGTGAGATTTACTATTTGAATTCGCAGGAAAACTATCGTATTAATTATGAAACGTCTAAAGGATATCAACGGGATACTTATGCGTGAGAATGTTTTCTTATGGTCCAGAAGAACCATGATCCGTGTATATAATTACATGTGTTATAATTCATATGAGATTTAAGAACGACATTAATGAATGTTTGATCAAGTAATGTTCATCAATTTCCATTATTCACAACCTCCAGAAGAAGGCCTAATCGCATAAGTTTAACTATTAAGGCAACTTTAATTAAATAGAGATTTGGAATGATATAGAGTTAAACACATGTACGGTGAAATAAAGACACTTTACATGTTCATGTGAAGACTTGAAGATGCAAATTCAGTTTAGCAGGATCGATGATCAAGGAATGATATTCAACTACATATGAGAAGATATCCAACCATATTAGATTCATTGCACTAGAAGATATCAAGCTATGTAGTCATCAGGGGGAGAAAATACGTGCTGCACTCTTTTTCCCTTAACCATGGTTTTGTCCCACATTGGGTTTTCCTGGTAAGGTTTTTAATGAGGCAGCATTGCAAGCGTATTACGAAGAATGATGTACTCTTTTTCCTTCACTATGTTTTTATCCCATAGGGTTTTTCGTAGTAAGGTTTTAATGAGGCACACTTTTCGATAATGGACATCCAAAGGGGAGTGTTATGAAATATTTATGGATGTCCATTATATTCTTGTACTTTCTGGAATATTATAGGTTTAGGGTTTAGTGTTCTCTAAGAAAACCCTAGCTATTG
Organism: Chenopodium quinoa; assembly: GCF_001683475.1. Taxonomy (NCBI): domain Eukaryota; kingdom Viridiplantae; phylum Streptophyta; class Magnoliopsida; order Caryophyllales; family Amaranthaceae; genus Chenopodium; species Chenopodium quinoa. The sequence continues at coordinate 4,261,160 of NW_018745170.1, read as the reverse complement.
TATATGTGTATATATATATATATCTCTTACTCAATGGAATAATATACAGATCTATTCTCTCCCCAATTTCTCTCATTTTCCTTTTATTTCACAAGACTTAATTTTTAATTGTGGGTAAAAAAATATAATTTTTTAAAATATAAAAGGGTATTTTAGGAAAAGCAAAATTTATCAACCAAGAAGTGCTTACTCTTTATATAGTACTATAAATCTGTACGTAATTTAAAAACGCACGATAAAAAATGTGTCAATAGTTCTTCTAATGGGTTTCTTTAATTAAATTTATATTCTAATTCATTATTGTTTCATCATAATTGCTATCAAGCTCTCTTGCACAAGTTTTGAGAAAAAGATATGGAGTATGAGATAACAAATGAAGAAATCAACAAGATATAATAATCTAACCTAACACACCTCTTTTACAAGTGTTTAACTTATTTAGATTTTTGTTAGCCTCTTAAATCTCTTTCTCAAAGTGCATGCTAAAGAGCTAAGTTGTAAGTATATTAAATGGATTAATTGTCAACATGTTAAATACTTCCTATGCCCTTGACTAAATCTAGGCCACATTTCTATTTTTTTTTATCCAAAAGTTAATATTTTGTAGTTATTGAATTTATCATGTACACATTTTATTTAATTTAAGTAATGTTCAACTTTTCAAATTTTGATTATGTGATTTAGTAAAGCTCCACCCCCTCCCCAGATTCTTCCCCTCTAAAAAAAAAAAATTAAAAATCAACTTCTATTAACAAAGGTTTATGTCTTTTTTAAAAACATGTGCTTATTTTAAAAGTCTTAATCACTAATATGTCCTACTTACATCGTACGAATTATATAAGGGCCCATTTGATTTGACGTAAAATGTGTTTCATGAAAAATGATTTTTCCATTTTCTTTTGTTTGGTTTGTGAAGAGGTGGAAAATATCCCAATGATAGAAAATTGCATTATTAATGATGAAAAACATTTTCCTTCACAAAACAAGTGAAGCTATATTTTTCTTCCTCCTCCTTACCTCTTCTTTACTTTCCTCTTATCTATTCTCACATTCTCACTCCTATTTTTTTTTTCCCTTCTTTAACTTTCCATATATGCAACCAAATAAAAGAAAACTAATTTGAAAATGTGCTTTTACTTGAATATATGTTTTCCTTTAAACTAATTTTCATTGATAATGTTTTACATTAAACCAAACGGGGCCTAAATATAGGCCTTCGTCAAAATAATCACTACGTCCACTCAAATGACCACTTTCACAAAGTAGTAATCGGCCTCAAAAAGGATTACATAATTTATATTTACAATGCAAATAATATTACAATGGATGAGCCATTAGCTCACATGTACATCTAGTACGGTAAGCTTTTGTGAATGATGAAATTCTATTCTTCCCCCTCCACTTTGCGTTAACATGAAGTTTCTATAAATGCAAACAGATAAGAGAAAGAGGTGGAAAGAGTCATTTAGTTTCCTTTACTCAAAAGAGGTCAGTTGAACCACTGTCACAGTAGACTAGATCTTGTTGGAATTTTTAATTTGCTCCCTTTATCTTTTATTGTCACTGACTCCATAAGCAAAGCATTTCCTTTTACACTTTTCTACTTTTTTTTTTTTTTTGGTTAAAACTTTTCTACAGAATTACCTCAGCCTATTTGACATTTTACTATAAAACGTATTTTCTTGGCCAGATAAATAATTTACGATATGAATTTAGTTGTCACATTCTATTAATTCTATACTTTCAATTACGCTATTAGCGTGACTATTGGTTTTACATAAAATGATATAACTGATGAATTAGGTTACTGAGTGTCATGTTTCTACTACTCGAAAGTCTCATCAGTCACCATGTCCCAAAGATACCAGAGACTGTCACGCACAAGTTTCTGTGAAATGGAAAACATATCAGAATTGGGACTCTTGATTGTGCAAAACTACTGCTACTGAAAGCTGAGCAAGACATACATATATTTCAGAGTACATCCTTTCAAGAAGTTATCTTCCATGAAAATTTGAAGTTACAACATATATCGAATAAACAACAAATTGTGGTTCAGGACAAAATGTGAAAAGAAACAAATTTATATAAATTATTACAATACAAATTTGACTAACTCAGATGAAACTCCCTAATGATGAGAAATATAAGACAATTGAAAAGAGCTCTTCTTCTGTGTAGAAAGAACAACAAATCAATAACAAATACAAACAATTGCCAAACAATCCCCTACAGCAGTCCTTTTCTTATTCTATCTTCCTTCCTTTTTGCACATGAAACTCAGAAGATAACAATTTAGAGACCCTGTGTTGTGGACTTGTGGTAACAGCCGAATTCACTGTAATGTCTTGATCCTGATGTAATTTGCCTACCGGCTCTCACCATTGCCGACAGCTATCTCAGTACGAATCACTGGTGTGCTCTCGAATTTCCCAGGGACTGAATGCCTCCGAGGACCTGGAGAGGCAGGGAAAGACAGTCTCTTTTTGGCAGATCCCCCAACCACAGATGGCGGCTTCGAATCAGGTGGGGTACCGTTACTCTCAACTACCCCCAAGGGACTTGGAAGCTTTGTCTTGGCCTTTGCGGATTTTGTTGATGCCATGTAGCTCGGAACTGCAGGAGAGCTCGCAAGGCTCTCATCATCCCTCACTGATGAGCCAGCAATGCTATGCCTCCTGTAACGTTCTGACTGGATGCTCATCATGCTCCTCGTGTCGTCTTCCGGGGCCCACCCATTTGCCTTGGGGCTCTCGGGTCTTGGTTTTCTGGATCCTGGGCCTGAAGATGGGGCACGCCCGGTGGTCGAAGGAGAATGGCGGCTTGGAGGCCGGCTTGACCTTTGACCAGTTGGGGAAGGCTTGTCAACACTAAGGTCCCGAAGAGCATATGCTCGGTTTATTTCACCCGCGACAGAGAGTGTACGGAAGCTCTTCACAGAGCCTTGGTCAGTTTCCTTATCCATTGTTGTGCTTCTTCCCTCCCATGGTCGGGCAGCCATCCATCGTTCCAACCAACTCCAGCCCCACTGAGGATTGTTCGGGTCCATGAATGTTGGGTTTGAATTTTTGTTGTTTTTCTTAAGTTGCTGCCAAAAGTAGAAGATCCAATTAAGTCAATTAAACCAAAATGATTAAGTAGCCTTCTACACATAGAACAAATAAATTAGGACTATGTTTCAAGCTAGATAAAAATAATTCATATCCACCAAGACTAAATTCATACATCTACATGACATGCCTAGACATTGACTTTTTTCCTGTTTTTTCTCCCACAAAATACAAAAAGATGAAATTTAACATCCAAACAATTGAAACATAATGTTGAAGTCTTGAAGACATTATAATACCTGATGAGTGAATGCGTAAGCTAATGCTCTTTCTCTTCGCATAGTAGCCTCCTGCTTGCTTTGTATACTGGCTTCAAGCTGCTCTTTAGACTGAGTGCTATCATCCCATATTTCATCCATCTGAAATGGGATATAAGTTAGTTGACTTCTAAACCTTATCGAAAGAAATTTACTCATCTGACTTGCATGTAACTTCATGAATTCTTTCCCTGAAGGACATGACACTCTTGCTATGTAAAATACAGGACAAACTCATCGTGATGAATTTGGAACATTATCTTGACCTCAACCATATTTATTATTTTTTTAGTGTGGAGAAATTTGAACTTCAAACTTTATTAATGATTTACAGTTGCCATTTTAACTTTTGTACATGAAATTTAAATCCTTTAGAAGGGGCACAAGTTTCATGTTATCACCTAAATAAAATTAATAAAGTAAATTGGTAATGAAAAGGAAATAAGAGGTAATTTGACAAACTTACTCGCAATTTCTCAAGCTCTTTCTCATGCTTCTGCTGCAGCTGCCGTTGAAGAGCCTGGTTCTCCTCTGACATCCTCATCCTCCTAGCACGAATTTGGGATTGCACACGGGCAAGTGTCTGCATGCACCTTAGGGTTGTTGCAGCCTGTCTCTTCACAGACTGCCCTTCGATCAATGATTTAAGCCTCACCAACCCTCTCAAAGCCCGTAGAGCTCTCCTTGCCTGGTCACAAGCTCTTCCGATCAGATAAAACTAAATACTGAATATTAACATATGCATTTTGATGCTCTACATACCTTCCACATCTAGTCTTAACAAATTAAAATGCGAAATGCCTCATTCTACACATTGGTCAAAACAAATAATATGAACATATTTCCTTTGAAATAAATTCTCAATCACCCAAAGTAAACTTGCTGAAGCACACAAATAATAACAATCATATCACTAACTCTTCATGCATCTAGTGAATAATATGTGCAAATTGATTTAATAAACCTCCAAAGTAAGATTCTAAATTACTAACACGTGAAGAGCCTACTTCTGTAAGGTAATCTTAATTATACTTCATCATGACGATAAAACATATGACAAAGTCTCAGTACTATCCTAAATGAAACATTTCCTAAATACACACCTCAATCATTGAAAGCATCCACTTCTAATACACACAATTTCACCCTTCAACTGATGAAACCCATATATGATACATCTTCAAATAATTTGGTAAAGTTGACACATTGACACATAGAGGCAGGAAAGGCTAAAAGATTATACACCATAAAAACAAAAAAGGGCAGAATATGAGATGCACAAGAAAACGAGATATACCAGATACCCTCGGAAGGCAGTTTGAATTTTAATAGCGGCAATTTCCTCTTTCGATTTGCCCGCAAAGCGGGGTACAGTAGTCAGACGAACAACCTCAGCAGCAGCTTGGGCTGCTGCAACAGCCGCCTCTGCAGCAGCGGCTGTGGCAACCGCAACCGAATAAGCATGCTTGTTCTGATCATTTCCATCATCGATTTCATTTGATTTAGTCTCACCAGTTGAAGGCAAAGGAGGAGGGGGAGGTACAGAAGGAGGGGCAGCAGTAACTTGCTCAGACGAAATAACAACCTCAGAGCTCTTACTTTCCTCAGTGAATTTCTTGTTGGTTTTGGACTTCTATTACACAAAAATACAAGGAAAAAATCTTAATCAAAGTGACTTACAAATTTATATTAGTGCATTAAAAAATTAAGCAGCAAGAGTCTTAAATTAACCTGGTTTTTCTTGGACTGAGGGCTTAAGGCTTTCTTCACAGCAGAAAACCAACCCTTCTTCCCCATTTCCTAGCTCATCAACCTTCAATTAAAATTCAAATAAATTAGTTACAAATCCTAATAAATGGCAGTACAATTGTCTACACAAATCAAATACTAGTATACTACAACTACCATATTATTAATACAATAAGCATACAAGCAAAATTAATCCATGACAATTAAAGGGCGGTAATGTAGATGGGATTTGATTCCGAGCACAGGTAACATCCACTTGAAAACATTGCAACAAAGTGATATTAATATAATGCCTAATTACAATTTACACACTCATTGTATAAAGAAACATACATTTCTATATTTTCATTGACTCCTTCAAAGATATAATCATAGTTAAAACTTATAAACCTAGGAAAAGATCTATAAAATATACAATACCATAAAAATACATAAAGAAATAATATTGCAATGCTGAACCAACATACCAACAAACCCACTTAACAGTTAACACTGACTTATCAAACTGAATATATCTCCCAAATCCCAAAAATTAATTAAATAATCTCAGATCTTCATACAAAAATCATCACATTCTAACTAAATGGAAAATTATACAACCTAGATCAATTTCTGGAGAAATGAAATATACCCAGAAACCAAAATGCCAAGATCTCCAACACCCAAAAAACTTGTAACAATTTAATTAGCATTACAACAAATAAACCAAAATCTAGAAATAAAAATTAAATGAGAAATTATACCTGGGAATTTCTCCTCTTTTGGCAAGATCTAAGTCAAAAATCTCTTAAATTTGTTTCTTATTTCCCAAATTATATCCTAAAATACCAACAAAAATAATAAAAAGATTAAATCTTTATTAAATTTAAATTCTAATATTTGGGAAAATTGCCCCTTTTTTCTTCTCCTGGCAAGATAAGAACAATTTACCCAGATCTTGCCAAAGAGGAGAAAAAAAAATCCAGGAAAGAAGGGTTGAGAGGAGAGAGAAAGTTAGAGAGAGAAATATGAAGGTGGGAACTGCCACTAACAGCTGGGATTATCTGTAGCAGGCCCCACAATAAGGAAGATAGGAGGGAAATTTTAAGCCATTTGATTAAAATTTTGTGATTAATTTGCTGGAAATTCATTTGATTGATTAAATCAATACCCTTTATTTTTGGCTCTTTTTAATTTAACAATTTAACAACAACCGACAACAAAAACAAGAAACTCGCTGTCTTTTAACAATTTTATGTTTTCTTTTTTTGAAATAATTTGTTATTTTCTCTGGAAAGTATAACTGCCACTTTTGTGATTTTTAGTACTATGATTTTTAAAATAAATATATTCCACCGGTTAAGGGGTGCCACATCAGCATTTTAGTCACCGTTACACATAAAAAATGAATATTGAAGGAAATGTCACATCAAAAATAATGAATGCGAATGGGAATAATTTACCGTAATTAATTTTTGTGTAATTATGAAGGTAGTTAAATTTCATTAAAGTAATGATACCATGCATCTAATAAAGTGTTAAATATAGAGACTCGTTACCAAATACTCCATGGATTAAGGATAAGTTTTGGTGTGAATTGATTGATAAGATGTTTGTAACTTTGTATGGCCAATTTGCTTCTTGATTTTGGAAAATTTTTGTCTTTTATGGGTTATACTTTCTCTAATTTATAAAGACTTATTTGCTTAACCTTTATCAATTTTATTTTTTTATTGTTTTATATTTTTTTTAACAAGACCCTTATCAAACTACTTTCGTAATGATTAGTAAAAAAACAAATTTGTCAATTATTATGGGATAATGGAGTATTAAATTTAAAATTTTTACTGTAAATTAATTAAATTTTGAGTCAGGTTGATTCACAATCAAACATGATAAATCAGGGTGGGTTATTTTAGTCATCCGATTAAAAGGCATTTTTTTATAGTTTTATTGACAAGTAATTGAAGTAATAGTAACAACTAGAGGCTATAATTGGTGCCAAAACATAGTATGTAATTGAAGTACATTTTGTATTATTAATATTAATCATGCATTTATATGTACTCCGTAATTGATATGGTTACCACATGTTCAAGATTTTATAGCCAGGGTGGTCCACTGAAAAACTAAGATGTTTCGAATGGTGGATGAAATTAATATTGAACAAAAATGCTTGTTGCTAGGGATTTTTTTTTTTTCTTCTTTTCTTTTCTCTTTTCTCTTTAAAAAGGAAACTCTTTGATCCCCTAGTTTCTTTGACTATGTTTCTGTGACAGTAAAGCAAACCCACACTGTGACTTGGCATTCACTTGATGACTTAAAACATGGATTAAAGTGTTTGAACTAAACGACGGATAAAGAAATTTTAACTTTAATGTTGTACTATTTGCTTTTTAAATAATACGGAGTAATTTTCACTTTTTAACAAATTGTGAACCAAAAAGATAAATTAGATCAGATTTATCTCGTGGACGAGCTTAATTATTAATTTATGTCTAATTTGCTATACTTAATACACTAATTAAGTACTCTGTATAAGACCAATTAGTGGATGTTGATAAGCTAACAAGTTCTATTATATCAATAACAATAATAGAGACATTGAGCAATAATGATGACAAAAGTTGTTGACAGTGGCAACTTGCAAGACTAATTAAGTGATTAGCTAATATCTAATCAATGATGTTGGTAATAGTGAATTAGTGACATTGGTAATTAGTAACGAGTAGCACCCCAAAAGCATTTTTTTTTTCTTTTTTTGTGACATCACAATAGCACCCAAATAACATGTATTAGTATTACTACTGTATTACTCAACAGTGGGAAGACTCAAAGGATTCATTAGTATTTTGATTAGTTAATGTGAAACCAAATCATTTAAGGTGTGAATTTGAATAGAATAAGAGTAGAATTGGGTTATTATTATGTATCTAATATTATTGCCTTATTGGTAGTAGTACTTATCATTTAAATTTTACTTACCCTTAGAAAAATAATAAACATTATCCTAAGAGATACTATTAAAAACTACTTAAAGTAGACACGTAATAATATTGAATACTTTGAACAACACAAATTTTTAACTTATTAGAGTGCTTAATATTAGATATAGTTTGACTAGTTTGAACTTATTATTCAAGCTTATAATTGAACTTATTATAGTGAAATTAGAGATGTTGAACTTATTGAAAGTTACATGAATCAGTCATTTCAAAACCTTATCAAATTTACAAAAACATGCATGTGTAGAACATTATACATCAATATCAATATTTTGGAAGTTAATAATAAAAAAGCATATCAATAGCCCTGAGATATATGATTTGCAAAATCCTTTTCTTCGTGTTACATCTTCATCAAAATGTCATCTGAATCAGTAAGGAAATAGATGTAAATTAAATATAAAACCAAATAAATTTTGTCATTTATAAATAGAGGTACGAAATTAGATGCAGTTTTCCCTATCATTATTTGCTCCAACCATATATATAAAATCTATAATTATGTGTAGAAATAGTGTAATTGATTCACGTAAGTAATCAATCGTAGGACCAGATGAATGCTAACACATAGATCGATATAAAAGTCCACCCTCCAACTAGACAATAGGCCACACAGCTAATAACTCAAGTCTATAAGAAACAACAAAAAGAATTACTCCGTACTTAAGATTTCATACAAGTACACGTTGATAGAGTTATGAGAAAGAGATGTTGAAAAGCTTAATTATATTGAAGAGTATACAAGACTATTTATAGTACATAAGTAAACATTATACTATGACTAGATATATTAGAGTATATATCTAGGTACATTAGACAATAATTAGGGAAATCTTTGACAATCAACCTAAATGAGTAAATCAAGGGATTACACAATAAACTATAAACATTAATTAATAATGATAATGATCGATTAAGTCATTATTATCCTTTACACGCCCCTGCAAGATGGACGATCGATGAAGGGAAAGTACAATCTTGTAAAATGAGTGTCCTTCTTGATTGTTGATTGCCATACCAAGATGTTGGTGGTTCTTCAATTGAGAGTTGCAGGTACCAAATTAAAGGAGTTAAAAGAGAAAGATTTTTTTTTATTTTTTTTTATTTTTACACGAAGAAAAAGAAGTGTATAAAGGAGGGAGGTTTTTTTTCGGAGGAGTGGAAGGATGGAATTTGATCATTTTCATAGGAAAAGAATTACATTTTGTATCATTGAAAGAAAGGAGTTTGAGTTTCTTCGTAAAAGTTTGGAGAAGTGAGTTTATGTTTTGCAACACTTGGTAGATAGACTACATAGGCCAAAAAGGGATTGTTTCTCTATAAGGGAGGGTTTGGAGAATTGAGTTTATGTACGGCAACACTTGGTAGATAAATTATTAAAGGATTGTTTCTCCATAAGAGGTTTGGATCGGAGAAAAAAAATGATAATTAGCATCTCTTGGTATATGAAATATGGGGTGCTAAAAAGAGTTGAACGGAAGTTTGAGGTTTGAAGCTTTCCGAGAAGGAAGTTTGATATGGTCACTATCATTTGTCGACGTCGGCAAAGGGTTTTGATGGTGTAGCCATGGAATAAGAGGAAGTAGTAATGGAAGCGGAAAAAAAATAAATGGATCAATAGCTCATGATACCATGATATATAGTTATGAGAAATAGAATGTTGGAAAGCTTGATTTATATTATTTGATTCCATGAGTATATATAATACATGAGTAAGTAATAGAATGCGGCTAGATACATTTGAGCATTTGACTAGGTACATTAGCTAATAGTTAGGGATATCTTTGACTATCAACCTAAAGGAGTAAATCAAGGAATTCACATAATCTAAACAATAATTAATAATAATAATGATATTGATATAATCATCATTATCCTTTACACGCCCCCGCAAGACGGACGTCCGGAATGAGAGACCAATCTTGGATATAACATCTCAAATCTTGTTCAATGTATGAATTGAAATGGTGGTAAGAAGGGTTGCATTACATTGTGATTCTCCGAGAGGATTTAGGGAGAGTCGAGCATTAGAAGGTTTTTTTTTTCTTTTTTTTTTAAAGGAGATAAAGAGAAAGAAAGAAATGATTTTTTTTTGTAAAGAAGAAAAAGAACGTATAAAAGGAGGTTTTTTTTTTTTGGGTGTGTGGGGGGGGGGGGGAGGGTAGGAGTTGCATGAAGCAGTATAGGAGAAAAAAAAAATTGAGAAATAGAGGAAGGAGTTGAAATTGTGGTTGTTTACTAGGAGAAGAATTACATATAATCATCATTAAAAGAGAGGAGTTTGGGAATTCAGTTTATGTTTGGCAATATATGGTAGATAGCAAAAAGCGATTATTTCTCCATAAGGGGTTTGGAGAAAAAAATAATTGATAATTGACATCTCTTGGTAGATGAACTACGGGTTGTCAGTAGAGTTGAGCAGAAGTTTGATATGGGTTTGAAGCTTTCCGGGAAAGGAGTACAAGTATGGTCACCATTATAAGAGGATGTAGTAGCGGAAGTGGGAAAAGAATGGATCAATAGCTCATGATACCATGATAATTGACATCTCTTGGTATATGAAATATGGAGTGCCAAAAGGCCAGGGTTGAGCGAAAAGTGTGATTTTGGTTGAGATTTCCAAGAAAGAAGTTTGATATGGTCACCATAATTTGTCGGCGTCGGCAAAGGGTTTGGTAGTATAGCCATGGTAGTAGCGGAAATAAGAAAAGATGGATCAAAAACTCATGATACCGTGATAGAGTTATGAGAAAGAGAATGTTGAAAAGCTTAATTATATTGAAGAGTATACAAGACTATTTATAGTATATAAGTAAACATTATACTATGACTAGATACATTAGAGAATATATCTAGGTACATTAGACAATAATTAGGGAAATTTTTGATTATCAACCTAAATGAGTAAATCAAGGGATTACACAATAAACTATAAGCAGTAATTAATAATGATAATGATGATTTAGTCATTATTATCCTTTACACACATTACTTGTATTTTGATATTTGAAAGTTTATGGAGTGTAAAAATAAGACAAATTTTAGTCAAATTTGAAAATCATATTAGGTTAATTAAGGTGAAATATAACATAACTAGATGAAGCCCGTGCGATGCACTGTTTATTTGTATTTTTCAAATAAAATATTTTGCTAAATACATATTTATCTAATAAACTTTGTGATATTCGCTTGCTTAATACTTGAATTTTTTATTATAAAATGAATTATTAACTTTTTTCTCATATTTAGATAAAATTCGTAATATAAATAAATAATATTTTATTTTACAAAGTTTCGTACGTGGCTGGTCACACCGTGTGGTCGGGATTACTTGGGCAGGAGTTACTTGGTTGATCAAGGGTTACTCAATCGATTAGGAATTTAGGGGTTATTTGATCAGTGTTTGGGTGTGTCTCATCCGCCCACACAATGTGACCAACCACACAAAAAACGCGCTGATTTTATTTTTATAATTAATGTAAAATTTTTGATCAAAAATAAATTGCATTTTTTTTAATTGGCTAAAATATAACATTTTCCTATGTGACGCTCTAAAATTAATCTTACGTGACATAATCCTATTTTAGCGTTTTAAAATTATTAATCCTACGTGGCGCTTTTTTATTATAATCCTACGTAGTGCTTTAAAAAAATTAATCTTACGTGGCATAATCTGATTGTAGCGTTTTAAAAATATTAATCCTAAGTGGCGCTCTAATAATTTTTTAAAAAATAAAATCCTAGGTGGCGCTCTAAAAACTCTGGAAAAAATTCCCCTTTATATATATATAATAATTAGATTCATATATATAATCTATCCATTCTTTATTAACGGTTTAAGATGTATTTTTGATACCGTAAAAGTCAATTAAATCTATCTTGAATGGAGAGAATACATTTTTACAAACAAAAAATTACAAAAAATTGAAACCCCTTACTTATACTTCGTAGTATTGGATTATCACAATTGGCTGATTTGTTTTACTATTGATTATTTATAATAGTGTTTAATTTTATATAATCGATTGTTAGTTTTTGGTTATTGTAAGTATGTAACAATGTACAGTGGTATTAAATTACACCTTGTTTGACAATTGCGTGGTTGACTAGCTAGCTAGGTGTTTGTGTCAATTTGCTTCACTAGTTGTTTGAGTTTTTTTTAATTACTATTATTGCTTATTTATAACAATGTTTTTTATAATCAATTGCTAGTTATTGGCTGTAACATGTAAATTGGTCTTCAAGGACACTAATATATTCTTATAGTTCACCAGGACAATTTAATTAAGATTATAAATAATGTACTGTAATAGTTTAAGTATTAACTATTATTTGTTAAATGTTAATTATTAATCACTAATTTTGAAGCACGGAGTAGTTAAAAAAAAAAAGTATACTAATGATATTTAAATTTTTATTTAAATCGACCATATGAGTGAAAGATTGAAAGATAAGCATGAAGAGTATAATAAGCTTGTCAGAGTAAGCAAGAATGTGAAGACTGAAGAAGGAGGCATGTCAAGTGAAGTGTGGTAAACATTATTATCTTCACATGCCCACCCAACCTCCTTTTAAATTATACGGATTATTTAAGGCTGCTCAAATTATATTATTTCGATGAAGTGGTCCTCATTTTATCCTGCTCTCCTCGTGCTCGCATTAACCCTACTCCATGCAAGTACTCTTTTTCTTTTTTTTTGAACGGTACTCCATGCAAGTACTTGGCTATGCAACTTCTGAAACTTGAAAGTGTTCTATTTGCATTCTTTGTGCTCTTTTCGTTTCAAAATATCAGTTGTTTTAACTAACTTTGGATGAGTATGATTCAATTATAGGTTGTTGAACAAGCAATACTTATACTCGTATTAACTAATGTAATATAAGTATAAGATAATTGTACTTGTTTTTCTTAAGGTTAATATAGTACTCCGTAATGTTAATGCAATTTAGGATAGAGTATTAGAGACCTAGATTAGTACCCAAAAAAATGTCATGTGGGATTGTTGGATATGTCTCAGTCAAATTGATTTTTTTTATTTTTTTTTTTTACAATTTTTTTTAGTGAAGATTAAATATTATATACATCCATATTAAAACGCAAGTGTTTTATCTAAAGTATTACAACATCAACAACAACAGCTTCAACATCAACAACATAGTTTTAATTCCAAAATGATTTAGAATAAGCAAACATAAACTGTCCTTTGAAATTATTTGGAGTAAGCCAATTTAAGTAAACAAATAAAGAAGAATGTGAAGTAAAATTACTGCAAGTTATATTAGTGTTAAGTTGTTAACACAAGGAGGGAAAAGAAGATTAGAAGAAGAAGAAGTGATAAGAATGAAAAGTAATTAAAAGTAACAAAATCAAATGAGAGGATTGGAAAAAAAAAAAAAAAAAAAAAATAAAATGAGAAAATAAAATGTAAGTGAAACTGAAACGGTAGTAAACATATGAATTAGACTTAGACTTAGTTTGATTAATATGATACGGAGTATGAATTCGTCAAAACTTAATTTATCTAAATTTATGTATTTTATATTATATGAAATTATTTTTATTTTGTCTAACTTATTTATCTTATCCCTTGTAAATGAAAATAAAAAGAAAATAAAATGTAAGTATATGAAACTTGAGTCATAAATGAAAGTATAATATGATGAAATATATTATCACTACTAGAATACGCGCCTTTACCGATGGGAAATACCTATGGCTATTAAAATTCATCGGTAAAAATGTAAGTTACCAATGGTTTTATCAAGCCATCGGTATTTCTCAAAATACCGATGGCTTAATCATCGGTATATTTTTTCCGATGCCTTCCATCCATCGGTAAAATTCTTTTTTAAAAAAAGAAAATTAATTTTTTTTACCGATGGTTAAAATCCATCGGAAAAAAAAAAATACCGATGGCTTTAGACTATCGGTATTTTACCGATGGCGAAAAGCCAGGGATTTTCCCCAAAGTGAGTCTATTCTTAAAAGAATTTTGCAAATTGGTTGCATGACAAACCTATTTACCAAACTAAGCGTATAGGGTAAAACGCTGTCTCGGACAGCGTTTTATGCCCTGGTTTTTTTTTAAGAAAAAATTCTTACCTATTGACTGTTTTTTTTTAAAAAAAGTTCGTAACTTGTTATGCTGGAAATGTGAAATAAAAAAAAATTAAAATAAGGTAAAACGCTGACTGAGGCAGCGTTTTACCTGTTTAATGAAATACTGTGTCTGCGTTTTTGTCGCTGAACAGAGGCAGCGTCTTCTTCCTCTCATTCCCCTCTTCTTCCTTACATTCCCTCATTTCAATCCCCTAACCCAATCTCTCTCTCACTCAAGCTCTATCACGCAACCCAAATCCACCCAACCACCGCCGCCTCCTTCCGACCACCGCCTGCCAACCACCGGCCGCCGACAGCCCCGAGTAGCCTCACATCACCCCGATTTTGGTGCTCACCCTCTCTTTCTTTGGTTTTTAAAATCTAGGGTTTTTTAATGGTTTTTTTGTTTTTGGAATTGTAGTTAAAATCTTAATAATGTTGAATTGTTAGTGTTGATAATTTTGAATTGTTATTGTTGATTATGTTGATTGTTAGTGTTGATAATTGTTGGTATTGTTGAATTGTTAGTGTAGAAAATTGTTGGAAATGTTGAATTGTTAGTGTAGATAATTGTTGATAATTGTTGATAATGGTTGATAATTGTTGGTTTTTGAGTGATTGTGATAACCTAAAATGTTGTTTATTAATGTTGATTTAGTGCTTCTAAGCTGTGTTAATTTGAAAAGTATGTACATTGTTGTTTAATTATGGCAATTTCGGGATGATTGAGCGCCTTTAAGTATAATGTGTTTTGGTTGTTATGTAGAATATGGTTGCACAAAATGTAATTTTGTTATGCCGGTGGAGAGGTGAAATTCTGTTCGATAGACCCCGTGTCGAGTATAGTAGAGGAAATATGGAACCACTAACACTTGAACCGAACATGACTTTCAATGATTTGATGAACGAGGTTCATAGTAGTATTGGTTCAAACCCAAGGAATGTTGAACTAAACATTAAAATGAGGTTTGAGACTAGCAATGGGGTTCAAGTGTTACCTGTTTCT
Source organism: Chenopodium quinoa (assembly GCF_001683475.1). Lineage (NCBI taxonomy): Eukaryota > Viridiplantae > Streptophyta > Magnoliopsida > Caryophyllales > Amaranthaceae > Chenopodium > Chenopodium quinoa. The sequence continues at coordinate 4,245,954 of NW_018745170.1, read as the reverse complement.
ACGAATAAACATTTGAAAGCTTTGAGGAACATTGTTGCAATGAAGGGTGTTCCCACTGGATATATGTAGAAATGGTGCCTATATGTACCCAACAAAGTACTCGTCCAGAACAACAATCTACATATATTTCCGGTTACAACACAGAGCCCTTCCAAGTGCCCTCACACAACATTCCATCAACTGAATATGGGATGGGATCTTTCAGTCGAATGTTGCACGACGATCAATTCCACATGTCGTTTAGTTCTCATATAGCTTCACCTGTACATGGGGGGGCATATGTTGCAATGACCAGCCAACCTAGGCCTTCGACATCAAACATCGTCACACCTTCACCGATGCAATTGCATAGTTATTCGCCTACGCAAGATGATGTTCAAGCATTGCTGTCTCAACTTGTGCCAAATCATCTTGAAACTATTGTGAATAACGAATTGTCTATGTATGATATGTATACAAATGATGAGGCCGAGAGCGGAGAGGAGGAAGATGGACTTCAGAACATGGATGTTGAACCTGCACACATGGAAGTTGGCGAGCCCCTGGTTAGAACTCTCGTACCTTGGTTCAGTCAGGTAAACGAGAACTATGAAGTTTATCAGTATTGGGCCGAATCGGGTAGCCATACATCTTTTGTTCTCAGGGGAGAATTTGAGAAGGGGATGTACTTTGAAAGTAAGAAAATGCTTCAAAAAATGGTGAAGATGTATTCTATACAGAGGAATCAATTCTACACCACAGTGACATCGAATGAGAGTGTCCTTCATTTGCGATGCAAGAAGAAATGTGGTTGGATGGTACGGGGTACCAAATCAAGTGAGCACTCGCGTGGCTTTACCCTAGTCACGTACAAAAGCCCGTACCGGGAGAACTGTGTCACTGAAGTACTATCTACTGATCACCCACACTTGGATTCGTCCATAATATCAGAGTATGTGAAGTCCTTTGTGCGGAAAGATCCGTCCTTGAAAGTTGAATTCATACAGGAACTCATCTCCAAGCAATTTCATTTCGATGTTCCGTATCGAAGAGCAGGGTATGCCAAGGAGAAAGCTATAGCTTAATATTTGGGGATTGGGAGAGTTCTTACGGCAGACTTCCGCACTTCATGAAAGCACTCCAACAGTCAAACCGGGAACGTGTGTCGTATGGAAACACAAAGCTCTAGTGGACGGTGTATACTACAGCAACATGGAAGTGTTTGAACGAGTGTTTTGGGCCTTTGGTCCTTGTATCGACGGTTTTAAACATTGTATGCCTGTTATCTGTATCGATGGGACGCACTTGTACGGGAAGTACAAAGGAACATTGTTGGTTGCTACAAGTGTGGATGCAAACTTCCAAGTATTTCCGCTAGCATTTGCGGTGGTTGAAGGGGAGAACACTTCCAGCTGGTCTTGGTTCCTGGGCTGCATTCGGGTTCATGTCACGCAACGAGATGGCCTCTGTGTTATATCAGATCGACATCCTGGGATCATTGCAGCAATGAATGATCCTAACGTTGGATTCACCGAGCCGCGAGCCTATCACAGTTTTTGTGTTCGCCACATAGCTTCTAACTTGAAGACTCACGTGCGAAGCAACGACATGAGAGACATGTTCAAGGCTGCGGCGTACCAAAGGCAAAAAAGAAAACTTCAAGTTGATATGTGTTTCATCGGTGAGGCATGTACCAAGGCCATGGAGTATATTGTTCAAGTCCCGTTCACTATGTGGTCTCTCTTTCACGACGCTGGTCGCATATATGGGATATGTACTACAAACTTCTCTGAAACATTTAACAGTGTGTTGAAGGGAGCTCGATTTCTACCGATCATGTCCCTTGTCGAGTTAACTTTCCACAAAGTTAACAGGTATTTCACTTTGAGAAGGGAGTCTTCTGAGGCTATGTCTGCACAGGGACTTGCATACCCCCCCCCCAAGGTCACTGTCATTCTGGAGAAGAACACCGCAAAAGCCAGATATCACAAAGTGGATGCGTATAACCGCCGGTTGCATATTTACCAAGTTATAACAGAAAGGGGAGAGCGTCTTGGTAGTAAAGGAGGCCATAAACATACTGTTAACTTTCAGTTGAGAACGTGTGCATGCAACAAACCAAAGATATTCCACCTCCCATGTTCTCATGTTCTAGCAGTCTGTGTGACGTATTCACTATCAGAGCGGCCGTGGGTGGACCCTGTGCTGCAATCGGAGGCTTACATGAACACCTATGCACCACAATTCTGGCGTATCCCCTGCGAGACAACCTGGACACAGTAGTCGGCCCTAAACTCATTCCGAACGGTAACATGGTACGTGGAAAAGGGCGGCCAAGGTCAAAGCGCATATGCAATGAAATAGATGAGACTAACCGGCCACCGAGCAAATGCAGCCGCTGTCACCAGCAGGGTCACAACCGGACAATGTGTCCATCTAGACCGACATAGGACCTAAGTTTGTATTTGTTATTTGTTGTAGTAGTAGAAAGTAGAATTATTTTGTATCAGATTTTCTAAAGTTTGTAACATTTGTAACATTTGAATCATGGTGGCGATGGTTGATGCACTATCAGTCGCCCTTGCAGATGGACCCACCGGAGCCCAGGTCGAGGGGGTGCGAGATATGGACGTCGTTACCTTACAGAGATATGGTCACGGCTATCTCGTCCACCAGCGGGACGGTCATGATGGCCACTCCGTCCATTCACAGTTCGAGCTCGGCCAGAGCAGCGGTGGAGGTGATCCTACGTCACCCAGACGCAAATGATTACATCATCCACAGTACTACGCCCACTGGTACCCAGGAGGACCCATCGTCCGGCCAGCAGACTCCCCCACCGCCCCGAGATCCATTCACCACCATTACTTATTACAGGCGGCGTCGTGTCAGACGGAGGGACGACAGACATGATACAGAACCGTTACCCCGAATAAATGAGTCGGGATAATATTATTTGTTTTATTTGCTGTAGCCGGATATTCTAAAATGATGTATATAACACTTACATTATTAATATAATAAATGTTTTTTGAATGAATCTGTGTGTGGTTTGAAGTTTAATTTCTTTATTTATCCAAATCGAACTTATGTCAGTAAAAATAGATCCTTCTAGGCCGATATATATCAAACAGCAGACATTTGGGCTCCATAATGAGAAACGGGGTAGAAGCGATGGCCCGTGGTGGTTCATGGTGGTTATAGTGCTGTTGGTGGTGGTTGGTGGTGGTCTACGGTGGTGGTAAGGTTGGGGCTGGTGGTGGAGGTGGTTGTAGTATTGTTGGGGGTGGTTGGAGTGTTTTGAAGTGCATAAGGGTGGTCGAAAGTGGCGGGAGGTGGTGGTCCATGGTAGGGGTTGGTGGTGGGGGTGGTGGTTGAGGGTGGTGGCTTATTGAAGGCTGGGGGTGGTGTGTTGGGGGCAAAAATGGGGCAGAAATTAGAGAAGAAAGTCTGCTGGCTACTGGTATTGTAGTCCGGCAGAAAAACGCTGTCTGAGACAGCGTTTTATGTACAAAAAAAATTGTACATAAACCGTTGTCTCAGACAGTGTTTTATGAGACAGCGTTTTATGTGCAACAAAAATTTTGTACATAAAACGTTGTCCCAGACAGCGTCTTATGTGTATTTGATTTTTTTTTTTAAAAAAAAAAAGAACTTAGAAAATAAGAAATTCAAAAAAAAAAGGTCAATAGGGCAGCGTTTTACAAATTGAATTTTTTTTAAAAAAAAAAACCAGGGCATAAAACGCTGTCCGAGACAGCGTTTTACCCTGAAAGCTTAGTTTGGTAAATAATTTTGCCACGCAACCAATTTGCAAAATACTTTTACAAATAAGCTCACTTTAGGGAAAAATCCGAAAAGCCATCGGTAAATATTTAAAAAAAAAATCAAAAAGGGTCAAATAAACCCTAAGGGACGCCCCAATCCCTTATTCTCTTTCTTCTTTCCTTCTCTCTCCTCATCACAGCCGTTCCTCCTTTCTTCTCTTTCCTCCTTTCTCCTTTGTTTGTCTCTCTCTCCTTTCCTTCTAATTTGTTCTCCCCTCTCTCTCTCCTCTCTTTCTAATCTGTTCTTCTCCCTCTCTCCTCTTTTAATCATCTGTTTCTCCTCCGTAAATGGTTTGATTCATAGGTGTTTTTGGTGGTGTTTGTGGTTTTTTTTAAGCATTTCGATGGTGTTTTAGTCTTTATGGTTAAATTCGACCATGAAAACTCCAGATCTGGAGTTTCTATAGTCGAATTTGACCATTAAAACCTTAAGTAAATGAAATTCTACCATGATAATCAAAGGTATGCTCATTTTTGGTTGATTTCGTTTATATTTCCGTTTTTTTTTTTTAATTCCGTGGGTTTTATTTTGTTGGTTTTGTATTTTTAGTTGATTTCGTTCTTGATAAGTGGTTGATTTCGTTTTTGGTAAGTGGTTGATTTTATGGCTTGTTTGTAGTTGAGTTTTGTTTTTTGGTTGATTTCTTTTTTTTAGTTATTTTCATTTATTTTTTTGTTGCATGGTTGTTTTGTGTTTTGGGGCGGCGATGGATGGTGGTAGGCCGGTATTTGTGGTGGCGCTGGGTAGTGGTGGTAATCGGGTGTTCGGTGGCGAAAGAGGGTTAGTTGGGGGTGAAATAGGTGGTGTTTTGGGCGGTAGTGGGTGGTGGTGGTAGGTGGTTTCGGGTATGGGGACAGGGGCCTAGGGGGGTATGAGGGGATGGGTAGGGGCAGTGGGTGGGGGTGGGTATTAATTTTTTTTTTTTAATTTTTAATTTTGAATTTACCAATGGCATCATCGGTAAACCTAAAATACCGATGACTTTTTGCCATCGTTACAAAACACCGATGGCTTTTGCCATCGGTATTTTATAATATTACAACGTTAAATTGCCATCGGTAAAGCCATCGGTATCACTTTTACCGATGGTTTTTCCATCGGTATTTCTTGTTTTGCCGACGAATGGTTCTCCGTTAGCTAAAATACCGATGGCAGCCATCGGTAAATGTGATATCAATGGTTTTGGGTATGTTTACCGATGGTTTTTGACCATCGGTATTCGGCTCATTTCTTGTAGTGTGTCACCATAATAATGTTCATTGGTATATAAATGTATTTAGGCGTTTGGGTCGCAAAATGGTATGGGTTTGGAATCATGAATGGGGTTAAGGTGGTATTGGGTTGAAACTTGATACTTAATATTATGTGTTTGGTTCAATTCTAGAATGGAATCTCTTACTATTCCCTCATTTTATTTGATATTTAAGGGAATAGAATGAGTCAAATCCACCTCCTCCTAAGGTTTCTAAACCCCATATCTCATGAGTTTGAGGTATGGATTTAAATTCATACTTTTGACAACCAAACATATGGTATGAGTTTTAGTCATTCTAAACCCATACCTCATACCTATATTCGCGAACCAAACGCCCCCTTTAGATGGTATTACTATTATATCAAAATAGTAGTATTACATACTACATTAATACCAATAAAAGCAAAACATTTTGTTGATATCAAAAATACTATTTGTTTATTAAGATGATACCATCAAAATATAATTTTTATAGCAACAAATGTTATTAGTACATTTATTACTCAAGTTATTAAAGGTTGAGAAACGCTCATATATATATATATACCCCTTGATTCCCAATAAACTTATATCACTCTCTTTGACGTTACAACTCTTCAAGCCTCTTAACCGTGTGTAAGTGTATCAATTCACGCAAACCATCGTAAGTGGTTGGTGATTCACACTCATCTTGTTCTCAATAGATGTAGTCATGTAAGCCACTAACCCCTACCTTCTTTATAAACCTCATTTCTCAACTGATCCTTTCTAGTATGTCCACATAGTAATCACAATATAAGCATCTCCGTTTGTGAATGTAATACGATGTACCATAATCAATGAAGGTCTATCTGTCACGCTACAGGATTTTCCTTACTCTACAGGGCATCTGGCCAAAATCACATAGGAACTCCTAGCACTCTTCCACTTCAACCATCCGCTTTTTTTTTTCTTTTTAAATATGATCCACATCTCCATCCAATTCCCTGTCTTTTAATAATTGATTCTAGATAGCTATAGCTAAAGAATTCATAACCTCGTACAATATTCAATCAAAGCTCTCCTACCTTCCTAATTATACTTCCGGTAAACATACACTCCAAATATCCGAGACTCCGATATCATCTCCACGATTCTAACTTGTTTTCTACACCTTCCTTCATCTCATCAATCAATACGTTGAAGTGAAAGTTAATAATGTTAACTGTAGAAATTATGCATTCACAAGCATAAAAAAAATAATTAGTACTCCTTCTATCATGTGGGGTCTTGTTAGATTCATCTCATTGTATATTTTATTAATATCAAATTTTTATGATTTTGACACGTATAAAAATGAAGTTATATACGTTTTAAACATGTCCTGGAGACCGTGAAAAGCCAAATGGGGCAAAAAAAAATAGGGGCAGAAGAAGTAGTATAGAAGAATATGGGAATATCTATCACGGCTTTGCAAGAAAGTCATTATCAACAGTTGAGCGCACGAGCATTTTCTTCTGGCATTTACAACCTAAGTTAACCGTTAGTCCATAATGAAGGCCTATCAAAAAAGAGAGACTTCAACATCAAAGAAGACCAAACACATTCTGAGCAAGCTCATGTCCAGCCCTAAGCACTATAATCACAGCTTACATCTCTTCTAAAAGTCTACTTGCTGCGCTACTTGCAGGAGCGAAATTAAATTATAGCATAAATCAAGATTACTTCAAAGTCTGCGTGTGTTATACCCATATCCTGTAACTGGTCTAGGGTTAACAGAGACATCCGGGACTTCAGAGTTAAGATCCCTACTTAAATGTGAGAATAGTCAAATACTTGTCCGTCTTTAGTAATGTATATTCTCACAATTAGGTACTCCATAGTTCTGCTTTATTTCTTTGTTTGCACAATGAGAAACACAAGATTATAACTAAAAGGAAACATTTGAAGACTAATCAAGAATTGCTTGGAGAATACGAAATGCCCTACACCTCTACTCAACATTAATGTGTCTGTATGTCTTGAGCAATTCATCATTTCAACAAAATCTCAAGAGCAAACAAATATGAATATCGAAGACTTCAACGACCAAAATTTTCAAGTAATAGCAGATGACAAGTACTACAGCACTTCCTACGGAAATGGGTAAAAAAAAAAAAATCTGATCATAACCACAACTGTGAGATGAAGGTTATAATTCTGTTACAAAGAAATAAAGCCCAATTTGCCCTCTGCCTGAAGCTATCATCTTTCTACCACGAGTATTAGGCCACGAGGGTGCTGGCAGTTGTAGACTCGCTGCAAGTAAAAGTTGTTAAAAAAATGGGTTAACAGGTAAGCAGATGAAGGATATATTAACATCATACAACAATTGCACGAGGGAACCCCAAAAAAGATTATGGTTCAACAGTCTTAAAAAGACGAGACTCACTATTTCCAGACTGGTGGGAGCTTCTTTGTCTTTTTGTAGTAACGAGCAAGTCTGTGGATCCTGCTCTCAACCAAAATCAACCTAAACTTAGAGTCCTTGTCCTTTCTGTTCCTCTCCAAATGCTTACGGACTGCTACAGCCTTCTTAATAAGATGGTAGAGATCCTCAGGGATTTCAGGAGCAAGACCTAAACAACACACAGTAAGCAAAAAAGTTCATGTAGTTGGCCTAGACACACTCAAATTTCAAAAGAAATCAAAAAACCATCTTGATGCAAAAGAAGTCTTCACAACAATCACCAAGTCATTTCAAACCAATTTCAAATGTGCAAGGAAAAGTACCATCAATTCTCTAATTTCAGATTTTCAGTCATCATTCCCAGCTAAGTCTTGCTTGCAGTTATTAATAGCTTAATACTAAGATTGGTTCAGCTTCTACCACTAACGGCAGATTTGGGAGGCAACAATTAAGAGTGGTAATAGCATTGAGACTGTAGTTCATATTTTTCTTTACAAGAAATACACCATTCTAATGTACACTTAATGCAATCGAACCCCTTTATGTTACCCAAGTGTGTTCTTTTCTTTAAAATTTCATTACAACTTACTATCAAGGAAATTAAGAAGAAAATACTGAAATATAAACTAAAAGGCAGAGAAGGATTGTCACAGAGAGTCCATGAGAATTTTTTGACAATGCTGCTTATATATAATACTACCCTATCAAATGAGCCATAAGAAATTTAAGAAAATAAATTTTTAAACAATGGGAAGATCAATTCTCTACTGACCAGCCACAAATACAAATAGTTTAATATGCAAAGGAATATGCATAAGGTTCTCAAAGTACAATTTTAAGTTCTATCTTTCCAGCCTTGCAAGTTGCAACTAACAATTATCAATAACTAAAGGGTCAAAGTTTGAGCAAAGAAACTTCAGCTAAATAAGGCTCAGCATCACCAAACTTACAATACACAATAAACAAAGCTCAGAAACTACGGCAAAAATTTCCATAATTACTCACTCACTCCACCATTTCAAACCACAGACCAAATGAATCCTCAAAAACTCAAATGCTGACATTCAAACAACTTTCTTTTTCCATTACTTATCACTACCAATATATTCTCAATAATATCATAACAGTCTATACTTTCAAATACCTGTTCATTAGAACATTGCAGAGCAACTTTAATTGATTTGTATATTATATATACCACTACGATTAGTCATAACTGTAGTACATTACCAATAACAACATATTATATGATAAAATTCAAATGATTGAGAAGGCGAGTATACCAGTGGCCTTGAGGATACGGAGGATCTTGCTGCCGGTAACACTCCTAACCTGAGCAATACCATGAGAATCCCTAAGAATCACACCAATCTGTGATGGTGTAAGACCCTTCTTTGCAAACTTGCAAATGTTATCCTCTACCTGCAAACAAAAATACCCATCAGAAATCAACCCAAAAAAAAAAACATGGGCATTGCAAATATTGATAAGTTTAGAGACTTTTTCAATCATTTATCTAAGTACCCATTAGTGTGCATTGCATAATTAAATAAATTCAAACAAGTTTACAACCATTTTTTGAAATGCACATCATTCAATAACCCAAAAAAAGTGGGGTATAGCATAAATTGATTAATATAACCCACATTTTCAAATTCAATTCTCAAAATAATCATTACCCAACCAAATTTACCCACAGAAAATTCATGGGTACTGCAAAATTGATGAATATAACCAACATTTTCAATGTTTTCTCAAAATAACCATCATTCACCAAAATTTACCCAGAAAAAAATAATCGATATTACAAAAATCAATAAATTTAAACAATTTCTTCAATCCTTTATCAAAATACCAATAACATAACCAAATTTAACCAGGAAAACATGTACATTGCATAAGATAATTAATTTAAAAACCTTTACAGTCATTTCCCTGATCACCCAGACACCCACAATGCAAAATATGAAAACAAAGCAAAAAAAGAGACAGAAAACACTAACATCTTGAGAGGAGATCTTGAGCCAAGTAGGTGGTGTGCGCTTATAGGGAAGAGCAGAGGAAGAAATACCCTTACTAAAAACAAAAGAATACAATGCAATAATCAGAATAATAAACCGCCATTAAAGGGTAAAGAAAGGAGAAGAGGGAGAAAGAGGTGATACCCGCCACTGTGCATACGACCCATGGTGACGGCGGAGGTGTGGAGGAGGAATTGCTCTGCTGAATTTGCCTTCTTTCTTTCAAGGCTCAAAAACCCTACTACACCTAATTTCAATTGGGTTTTATTTTAGGTGTTATATACTGGCATACCGTATACTGCTATCATTTGGGTTTTGGTTTTTGGGTACCCGTCTTTATAAAACGGGTAACGGGTTATTTGGGGTTGTTTATCCTATAGTCTATAGGATAGCGTCTTGGACTCTTGGCTAGGAGAGGTGTCGAGTTTGGTGAGGTTGGGTCGAGACTATTTAAAACTTTGTATTATGCAAAATTATTGTGTCTGAACAATTTGGAATCTAAATCAGGTTTTTTTCAGATCCGTTCGACCGGGGTAGGTTTGAACACCTCTAATCTTGGTATTGTGGATAGTTAGATATATTTGGAAATTTGACCACACCCTATGTTAAGTTATCTGGTTGCATTGATGTATTCATAGATTGGAATATAGGTTTCCCTTTTTGGCTTATTTCCCACTCAAGAGTTAACCCGTGTAGTTTGGTTGCTTTATTTGTGAGAGGTGCATTCTATAGGGTCCATTGTGTTTACCATTTTTTGTTGGCAATGGGTAACGATTTTAATATTTACGATGTAGATCCATTGTCTTTACCAGTTTTTTTTATTGGCTATGGGTAACAATTGAGAAAATTTAAGTTTATAACCTAAATAAACTTAGAGCGTTTATCTAGTGGCAGTAATTTAAATAATATTCTTGAATTTCGTGTTATATCTATTAAAAAAATATTTTATGGCTTTATTATACAGCCGGCATGCATAATAGCAGGGAGATGGTGTAACCATTTATTTAACGTTGTTTAGTTACTTTAACTGAAGACGTTAACTAAAGCAGTTGATATTCTATTGCAATTAACTCAAGTTCATAAAAAAAAACTCTTACTAAATTTTATCAATTGCCACAGCAAATTGAAGGCTTAATTCAATTCTCACCTTTCCCCTTTCTTTCCTCATCAAATATCTCTATTTTCTTCCCCATTTATATTAGTAATTTTGTGGAAGTCTCTTGTGAATTGCTTTTTTGACTGATATCACCATTAATGGAGAAATCTTAAAAATTATTCAATAAGGGAAAACTTAGTTTCAATGGACGAGTGAAAGCTCACATACCCTTTGGGTTAATCATGCCCCATAAAACTCTCTTTTTTCTTAGGTTTTTGGTTTAATTTGGCAACGAAACAGTTGAAAATGGGGTTTGTAGGGTCAAAAAATAGCAGTGTCGAATCTATCGATGGATACAAAGAAGATGAAGGTGGTGGGAACCAAAGGAAAAAGGAACCTCCAACCATCAATGGCAATGAAGTCGAAGTTAGGATGGCAAAGATGATGAACTTTGACTAAAAAATACATTGTTAATGGCATCTTCGTTCTTCTTCATCTCAGCTTTGCTTCATGTTCGATCTCAATTTATCGTCAATGAGCCTCCCGAGGTTATTCTTTGAATTTCAATTAAATTTTAATTAGTTTATCAAATTTGATCCGAAAAAAATTCCTGCAATTTTAATGTATACGAAGAAAGAACACAACGAAACAAATAGATGGGAGAAAGATAAAGAATTTAATGTGATATAGTTGAAGAAAAAGTAAATTAAATGTAGTGGTAACGCTAGGCAACCATAACTAACTTTTCCTCGCAAATCATTCTTCACACTTAACCTAAAAAGACAACAATGCCCCTGACTTATAAAAGGAAATGACTATTATAACCCTTGATAAACTTCTAACGTTTATCAAGGTTAGAAACATGGACAGCCTCGTAACAATTACTATAATAATGAGAATCCACCCACTCACACCTGAACCAGCCCTAAACCACTTGAAACTAACCCTAGCCCGCATGAAATAGATCTAGCCCACTTCAAACGCCCCTAAACCACCTTGGACGCCTACTCACCTTGAAATCACCCGAAACCATACCTCCCACTAGGATGTTCAAAAAATCGATCCGGACCTGACCGGACCAACCTCGGACCGGACCGAATTAACTAATCTGGTTTCTGGGTTGAGAAATTTATTTTTCCGATCCAAAACCCTATGAAAATCGCTCTTGGACCGGACCGATTTTTTGCTTAAAATTATGCATAAAACCTTAAATAATGATTAAGATTATCCTTAATAAACTTAGAGAACTTTAATTGTATGAGCACTTTTGTACTAAACATACATCAAAAAACGTTAAAATATTATTTTTCCTTTATTTTTTTTAAGTTTTCCATAAAATTATAAAAAATTGGTCCGAAGCGATCTGATCCTGTCTTCGGAACTTGAATTCATAATTCGGTCTTGGACCGATGAACAGCCCTACCTCCCCACCCTCAAACGTTAGGAAGTTGTGTAGTGTTGTACTCCGTATTACCCTGCATTCGTTTTTTCTCCTTTGCTTAGCCGCCATTTCCTTATTCCTATTCAAATTAATTTGTTTCCTTTGCCCTAAATTTCTTCGAGTTATATCATATACAAATTCAAATTTTTGTTAGAAAATTGAACAATAAATTATGGGGAAATTAGGGAAGAAAGCCAGAAAATTTGCGAAGAAGCATTTACAGACTGTAATGAAGCAAAAAAGGAAGTTCAAGGCTATCCACAAGAAGAAAAATACTCCTAGTATGAACAATTTTTCTCAATTAAAAATTCGTTCTTTTTGATTATTTTTTCATGTTCAAATGCTCAATTAAGCTACATTTGAATTGATGTTTTTGTAATTAATCGAAAAGGGTTTGTGTTTATTATTGTTTTTGATTCAATTTAATAATTGGGGATTGAATTTGTTGATTTTATTGCATATTGTTATCTGCATTTCCATCTTTTGAGTTTAGTTTGATTTGAGTTCGAGCCGAAAGCGATTCTGGGAAGCATGAGTTATAGGGCAAAGTTAATTTGTATGGAAGATGTTGAAGATAGCCCTAAATTCTTGCTATGAAATAAGCTCTAATTCGGAATTATGATTCTAAAGAATTTGGATTTTAGTTATGTGTTTAGAGCATTACTACTTTTACTCTTATAATGAAGGTAGTACGGAGTACTAACCTTTTGCAATGGAATAAGCTCTAATTCAGAATTAAATTTGTAAAGAACGCGAATTTTAGTTGTGTGTTTAGGTTATGACTTCTAGCATTAATACATTATGATAGTGAAGATAGTAATATACTATTGAACAAGCTCTAATCCAAATTCCAAATTAAAATCTTAGGGCTTGTTTGACATTGTTTTTTGTTTTAGTTTTCTATTTTTTTCAAAACTAAAAACCAAAAACAGAAAACAAGAAAAATGTGTTTTCACTTTTCTGTTGTCAGTTTTCAATATTATCATGATTTAAATAAGTTTGACTAATTTTTGATTCATTATATGATATATATCATATATTTCATATGATTTTGAAAAACCAAAAAACAGAAAACCACAATGATGCCAAACGAACCCTTAACGAACGCAAATTTTAGTTGTGTGTTTAGGGAGTGAGTGTTTCGAGTACGCACATGAAAGTTGAAAGAGGGAATGCTGAGGTTTGATTAAGATGAGAAGCAGTTGTTTGACTCATAGTTAAAAGATTACTTAAAGGGGATTTATCAGTGAGTAGTGTAAAATCATGTTAAGACTATATTTTTTGGGATAAGTGAGAGCAGTTTTAATTTGTACATGATATTTCATTGTGTATTTGAGCAGTGATGTATATCTTATGTGATTGATCTGCGACCTTATTCTCTCTTATGGTATTTACGCTTTTAGTAGTTATTTGAAGAATATTGATGATATTTATTGATTTATGTATCTTATTGGATCATTTGGACTTACTAGGGGCTAAAAGAGATGGTCCTGGAGATCCAGCCGGAGATACTACATCCACTGGAAGGTAAAAAGGTGAAACCAAAGTTACACCAAAAGGGAAAAAAACTGTTTTGTTTTGTTTGTTTTTTTAATAGTTAAGTATGCAATCTGCTGTGTGCTTGCAAATTTTCTACTTTTGTTCTGTATATGCAACACTACTTAAATTTATTGATAATTGTGTATACTGATATATAATAAAATCATTGATTTTGCAAGGGAACATTTTTATCAATCACCACTTGTAGTCAAAGTGGCAAATGCTTTATAAAAGTTTCATTTTTGTTCTTAGGATGCCAGTTATTGAAAATATAGAGGATGCTTCTCTAGATATATTTTCAAGTGAAGAAGATATTGAAATGGTTGAAGATGGTTCAGAAAGTGATGGATATCTTTCCGAGGTACTGCATTGAACCATGATTCTCTATATCTATGCATTTTTTACTTCCCTCTTTTTTCTAATGTTGATGATTTGTTATACAGGATACAAGTTGCTTATATGCTGGTGTGAGTGAAATGGAGCTTCAATCAGAAGGTGATAAATAATTTCCATGCGCATTTGTCATTTCTTCCTTCATTTATTACCTAGTTGACTGTAATGTAAACTTGATAAATTATATCACTGACCAGCTTGTTTTGTCTGTAGATGCTAGCAAAGGCAGCGAATTATCTATTCAGAACCAAACCATTTTATCAGAACTTTTGGCGAAAAAGAAAAGATTGGAGGCTTTGAAGCAAAAGGTAATTTAGTTGCTTCCCCTTTTGGAATAGAGTTTCTTAGTCTACTAATTGACTGACTCTATTTTTTGTTGTTGTTGTTGTTGTTGTTGTTGTGGGAATACTTCAGGATCCTCACTTTGTGATCTTCTTGCAAGAAAAAATTAAAGGTCTTGAATCACTTGACAACGATAATATGGTGAGTGCTAAGCAATCTCTCTTTTTTGTTAAAATTGAAACTTTGGGGCTGATGTTATCATAATATGATCTAGAAGTTTCAATTGTCCCTATGGTTACTACTCTTATCATTTAACCCATTTTTGAACTACATATATGTTATTTTCCTTGACAAGTGATTTCTTTTATGGACAAGTCTGATGAAGATGAGACAAGTAATCACGAACTTCAGTCTTTTAATGGCGTTGCCCCAAGTCCAAATGCTGGCAAAGTGTTAAGTTCCTCTACTGTCAAGAGCTGGTGTCAGCTAGTTAAAGAGCAGCAAAATTTGTCTATTCTGCGTGGTCTTCTAAATGCCTATCGTTCAGCATGCCACTATGGTGCTGAATCAACTGAATCTAATACGTCTGTCTCCTCTCCAATTATACAAAACAAAGAGACCTTTTGCACTATTTTAATGTTTATGCTTTCCGAAAGTGATCAATTATTTCGGGGCTCATTGGGGATATCTTCCGATTGCAAGAAGCAGACCATACTAGAGTTAAAAGGTTCCTCAAAATGGGAAAGTGTGAAGCCGATGGTCAAGTCATTTTTGACTAGTATTCTGTTCCTCTTGAATCAGTTTACCGATGCAGACATGTTGGCATATTCCTTGAATCGGTTGAGAGTTTCATTGGTATTTTTTGCTGCATTTCCATCTTTGCAGTCCAAACTCACTGAGGTATCTTAAGTTTGAGAAAATATTATAAAATTAAATATATTTGTGCTCCAAAATGTTTTCTGCTTTTAAATGTCAACATCTTTTCTGTAAGTGTGTTGAATTTTTTGGAGAAAAAGTTAGAATTCATTTCCATAATGTATATCTTTATGGGTTGGTCTGTGTTCCCCAAAGACCTCACTCTTTTTTAGCTATTCATAATGATTATAGTTTACTGATTATTGTCATTGTTTAAATTACCTAATCTATTTTGCTCTTTCTCAAAAACTCACCTTTAATCTCTATCGAGTAGGGTGTAAGTTTGCATATATTTGGATTAGTAGAGCTATGGACCTCCAAGCCTTGCTTGATGGTGGTCGATACGTATGGAACTTTCATAAATCTCATAATTGCTACCTACATTAGTTATCATTCAAGCCTGTTCTTTGTTCTAGTAATTTAGGCCAGTTTCTTGAAAATAATGTAAAACTCTGACCTGTCAAATTGTTTATGTCTCTTAAATCAGCCTCTTAACATGTGTCGTGAATTTGTCCCTCTCCTTTCCTCTTTGGTGTTGTGGCAGTTACGGATATGATGATTGATGAATGCAATTATTGATGTTTACTATTCTATCTTCATTTCTCGCGTGATGTTATGTTTGATAGTGCTAAATTGCTAATAGTAAATTTTTTAATCTAGGGCTGAATACATATCTCTATAGCTGGGGCCTTTAAAATGTTTGTGATGATTTCTTGACTACCTACTGCACACTGCAGGTTGCTGTCCACCTTTGGGCAAGTGGTGGAGGGACTCTTTCATCATGCTCCTTTACTGTCTTGCGTGATCTAGCTTCTCACTTTGGGCATGATTCCTATGATAAATGCTTGAAGAAAACATATAAAGCCATAATTTCACGCTGCAAAGTTGTGGACCCTTCTAATTTAAATCATATAGAATACATCATAAGTTCCTTTGTTGAGCTGTGCTCTATAGATTTGCAGAAATCAATCAAAGTGGCTTTGGCATCTGTTCCGAAACTAGCTGTAATCCTGAAGTTGGGCTTGCAAACTAAGGAGGTATATGGTACACTTAATGTCTATGCGTGCTATAGACGTTATACTACTTTGTTAAAGAGAAAAATTCTACTTATTGTCTCTAATTGCTCTCACATGAAAATCAAGAATATTAGAAGTGAAGCCAATATATTGATTTTAGATTTTCCTTAGCTTCTGCTGTTTGTTGAAATTAAAGTGTACTATGAATGTCTGGCAGGAAGCTTTGAAGAAGATTTGCAGTTGGGAGTATGTTTTGTGCATTGATCTCTGGGTTAAATACGTGTCTGTTAATTTTAAAGATTGTGATCTTCATGGTCTTCTATATCCACTCATCCAAGTCATTAATGGAGTGGCTAAACTCTTTGCTGGTCCGAAATATTTGCCTTTGAGAGTCAAATGCATACAATGGTTAAATCAACTTTCCGCAGCTAGTGAAATCTTCATCCCTATCTCTTCATTGGCATTGGATTTATTGGAGAGCAGTAGCGCCCAGGGAGATGAAAAGCGTCGAAAGGGCAGTATTAACTTATCAACTATTTTGATGGTATGAATATTATTTCAACCTTTCTGATTTTGTAACTATTCATTGGCAAACTTTGCTGTATAATATTAATCGTGGCATAGTTTGATATGCTCTGCTTGCTTCTGCTGCAGAATTTATGATTACTATTTATTGTAGCTAAAAGTTTGCTTCACCACCTCATCTGACACAGGATTTGCAGTATTTATTTTTAAGATTGTTGGTTCTTGATTACAGATTGTTTTTTGTTTTTTGAATTCATTGATTTTGTCATTTTTCAAAATATTGAACCAAAAGAGTTTTTATTAGTAAAAATAATTGTAATGCATTTGGGTGTGTATGTCATAATTGGAGTTTAAAAAATGGAATCTGTTTATATTTTAATTGTGATTGTGGCACTACTCTTCTCCTGAATCTGCGAAATAAGTTTACAATTTTGTAGTATGCTTAAACAACTGGATGATTATAAATATGTTGGTTGATGGACCAGTTACCTAAATATTGGCTGAAGTCGTCAGAATTTCAAGAGGAGTGTGTTTCTGCTGTCGTGGAGCTGCTTTGTTCGCATTTTATTCAGTGGAGCCATCACATATCTTTCCCTGAACTTGCTACCGTTCCTGTCATCCGCTTGAAGCAATTTCATGAGAAGTCTGCTATTGAAAGCCTTCGCCGGCCAGTGAAGCGCCTAATTGATCAGGTAATTTCATTGGCTTCATTGCATTTGTTTGGCAGCAGTGTTTACGTGACATCTTGGTCATTTATCAGCAAGTAATATATCTGTCTTTTTGTTTGGTGTATTTGTGTTGGCTTTGCTTTTGGCCTTACCTATTAAATTCTAGATGATGGAATGATTGGAAACATATAGGAAAGGCGATCCTGGTGTTAGCACTTTGCTGACTGTTTTTGTTTTGAGTCATAAGCTGAACTGAGGGACAGAATGTAGGCCAGATACTGATTTTAGAGCGAGACTGTCTACTAACTTGAAAATTGATGATAAAGAAAGTTAGATGCTGATTTATCTGTGCTTGAGAGATGTTCGGCAATATTTGAAGGATTTCTAGCAAGTTTTTACATAAGCACTAGGGAAAAAAAGCTGGATTATATATCATATTATCAATTCTTATATTCCAATGTATGCATCATGCTGTGGCTCTTTAGCACTCTTGATTTGGAAAAAGAGCGACATGACACTTGGGTTTTGAATTTATTATTTACATCAATCTATGGACATATGATTATAAACCTATGTAGAATTGAAGCTATACATTCATACATCTTATTGTTACACTTGATTGAACTCTTTGCTGTTCCACTATATATATATAATGCTCTGAAGATGAAGCTTATACTGACTTTGACATAGCGTTTGGTCTATGGTATTTACTTGTTAGAATTTTCATCTATTCCATTGCTGATGACCAAAAATGCTGCAATGTAATTTTGTTGCTTTCTTTTGCTCGTCTCAGATAGAAAGGAAAACATTCTCCATGATTGCTAGTTAACAGAAACAAACGTGGTTAATTGAGTTATAGAAAACACTTTGTTTGGTTTTACTCGTGCTGTAATATTGACTGTTAAATAGACATTAGATTGAGTAGTCTTTTACTGTTTGGTACACTTTGTAGCTCATACTTCCTTTTGCATTGCAAAGGGGAGAGGAACTGAGATTTGACTAGCAATTGCTTGGGCAACTATGTGGTGCCAGAAATGCGCTGAACATGCATCTCTCTTCTGGTTTAGACTTGTTAAAGGCCTTAAAGCTGTGTACATTTGGGGTCCTGGTACACCTGCGACCTTCCTAACAGTGGATCTACAGTTCTACACATTGCTTTTTGTTTTGCAATTGTTGTAGGGGCCTTGTAGGTGGGTTTAAAGTTATGTTGATTACCTTGTCATGTTGTTTTCTCTTCTCACAGGTGGAGAAGAACATGGAGTTTGTCCAGAGAAAGAGAGAGGATGTTTCATTTTCACCAATAGACCAAGGATCTGCAGATTCATTTCTTCAGGTTATCAATACGTTTCCACCATCTGTAGAAAATATAGGCGTACCATCTGATTTTAATTTAATCTCGCTGATTGCTTGAATAATGTGCAGAGTGAAAAGCGCGATGACAAATCCCCATTTATTCAGTACTACAAAAGTATAATGCTAAACGCCATGACTAGGAAACTCAGCACAAAAGACCATACAAAGTAAGTCTGATTTTCTTTTTGAGTGATACTCTTCCATTAGAGTGATGTAGAATCCATCTTTTCTATGAAGTACTATAAGTTGATAGATTTTGCTTGGGAGTTTATATGCCAGTAGTGATTGTCCCTGCTAATAAATTCGAGGCATACTATGTGCTGTCTAGCCTTTATTTGTTCCTTAGGTACAAGTGATGATGAACAAATTCATCTTTAATATACCACAAAGTGTATGCGAATAGTTGGTTTGCACTACAGATGATAAGGCTGTATGTGACAAAGAAGCGGTTAGGGTTTAAGGGTTAAAGATGGAGGATATTTCTCAGTCAATATTTTCTCAACCCTTGCACAGTTACTCCTTGTATCACAACTTTAAGACTAGCCTTGGCTTTGAGATTACTATTTCCTAGCATCTATTCTCTTCATAATTGATTTTTAGGAATACTCTGCTTCTTACAGCCTGCATCCCATAATGTTATTCTCACTTCATGTTTTATATGATCAGCCTTGGAGGATTAATGTTATATTATTTATTCAGTTGATCTTTATCATCTATTCAACTGTAAATTTGAACTTAGTCATTGTTCTTTTGTCACGTCGATCAACTTCAGAACTGATAACATTGATAACACTAGATTTGCATTTATATCTGTGCTCTTTGGTTTTAACCTGCCTTCTTCACTGATGTGTGGTCTTGTTCCCTAAATGTGTAGTGTGCCAAATCAGAATAAATCGAAAGGGAAAAAGCAAAAGCCTCCACAAAAGTCAGAGGGTGTGAATGCTGATGGTGTAAAAGAAATTGCAAAGACCGACGGATTAAGTAGTGTGCCAAATCAGAATAAATTGAAAGGGAAAAAGCGGAAGGCACCACAAAAGTCTGAGGGTGCGAGTGCTGATGGTGTAAAAGAAATTGTAAAGACCGACAACGATTCATCTACCAAAAGTCAGAAAGTTGTGAAGAAAAAGAAGCAGAGAACTTGAGCATGTTTTAACTTGTGAGATTATAGGCAAGAACACAAATGTTCCCCCTGGATTGTGTATTTCCTCTCAGTCTCCTTGTTCACGGGAAATTTTGTATGGTAGATTATAGGTGCTTACTCGAATTTTTTTTTTTTTTTTTAATTTGGCGTAATTTAGTAATGTACTCCGTAACAGATTTGATCTTATTTCGTGTAATAGAGAAAAATTTGGAAACCAAAATTTTTAATCTCATATTGTTCCCCAAAATATCTAGATGAAAGTTTTTCCATATTCGTTATAATTTTGTCGCTTATGTATTTCCATATTGTAAAATTTGTACATTATTTTCTTTTATCATTTTTCTTTTAAGGTCCTCTTCACTTCACCTTATTTTTGATGAAGGGAAATTATTTTTACTTAATTGAAATTATTTTATTGATTCTCTATTATATTCTTCTTTAAAGTTACTGATTTTTATTGAACAAAACTTATATTTACAAAGCTGAAATTATTTTTACTGAATTGAACTTAATTTTATTAAATTGAAATTATTTTTATTGAACTACAATTATCTTAATATATATATATATATATATATATATATATATATATATATATATATATATATATATATATATATATATATATTTTGAGGTGAAGTAAACAAGGCCTAACTGATTCATTAAAAGTTAAAGGTAGCAAATTTGTTAAATAAAAATGTAAGCAATAAAATTTCTTCCATAGAATAAAAATAGTTTTTTTTTTTAGCATCAAGATTACCCTCCAAAAGAGTAAGAAGGATAAGAGTCAATGAGATCTCAGAATAAAATTATTGTGCAACAGTCTCATAATTTCAAAAGAACTCTCTTAAGTTTTTTTGTACAGGGTAATGTATAAATCTAGTGAGTTAACCTTAGTACAAGCAAGAAACTAAATGATCAATTTTGAAAATTGTTATAATTTTCTTTGTGGAGGCGGATGTACCAAGCATGGTGTTTCGGGGTTTTCTGATGTCCTGCGGGAGAGTTACAATTTCGAGACTGGAACCGGACGCCTGTACCTGCAAAACAACGGAGACTCCTTGTGGTGGGAGCTCCGCCTCCAACGGTCAAGTTAGTACTTGATTAAGGAATAATTAATGCGGAAATTAAAGTGATTGGGTCTCTCTAGGTGAGAGTGTTTAATGTGTGTAATCTGCGTTTTTTTTTGCGTCCCCTCCCTTAATGAGGATTAAGGGAGGTATTTATAACCTCGGGAAACGTGCCAATCTAAGTTTAGGTTAACCTTGGGCTGATTGGGCTTCCCTCGGAAGTTGGGCCTAGGTGACCGGCTTCTCCATTAGGCATGGAGTATGCCACGAGTCATGACATAATAAGTCCAGGGTGGACGAATAAGCGTGTGCCACGTGGCAAGCCCTGAGAGGTCCAATTGGGGGACACTTGGCAGGACCTGATTGGCCCACGTGGCGCATTCCGATTGGTGGGAGCAAAATCCCCTAATCATTTGCCCCTCACAGGTGGCACGTGACTGGTCACGTGTTACCTGTGACAGGTATTGCCCTGTAACAGGCGACGGCCTGCTACAGGTGTCACTCGGCGAGAGGCCGAGAGATTCTCCCGCCAAAATTTTGAATTCTGGAAGTGACCCTTCGCCTATATAAAGGAGTGTTGACTTCGGTCATTTTCACACTTGAAAACTTTGTGAGAGAACATTCGGACCCCTGAACTTGCTCTAACATTTTGGACCCTTTCTGCCTACTGCCTACCGCCTGCTCTGACAAGCCGACTGCAAAGGATTTTCAGAACTTCATCAATCGTCACTCGTTCAGGTAACCGTCGGTTCTCTTACTCTTAATTTTCTCTTTACTTTATTCTTTTTTGAAATGGCACCACGGAAGCACACGACACGACCTAGGTTAGTGATCAGCCGGTCACCGGGGACGGCTGAATCTAGGACTAGGAGTGCCGCCGGCCCTTTTCTGGACCCATCTTTTCCCTTTATACAAAGTCCGACTGTATCTGTGTCTATGCAGAGCATGATGGCCAGAACAAAAAAGACTGCCAGGATCTCAAACTCAGACGGCTCCTCCCACAGGGTGCCGATTAGTGAAACATCTGACCAGGCGCCGGATGTGGAAGTGAAACAAAGCGGCTTGAAAGCCGGCAGTTCTGAGGGAGGAGTCAAAGTGACCCCTTCCCATTTTACAGTTGACAATTCTACATTCTCTCCTGCTCCTTTTAAAGGAGAGGAGGCGGGCCCCTCCGGGAGAGGGGAGGAGTCGTCCTCTTCAGACTCGTCAGAGGACGATTCCGAGTCTAGCTCTTCTGACCATGCTTCTCTGGACACAGAAGAGAAAAACAGTCGCCTACAAGAGGCGAGGCTTTCTCACGCAATTGAGAAAGGGGACGATTAGGCGGAGCCATCCGCCTCTCACCGAGAGCAAAATACCCCCTACTACTGCACGGTACCTCGGGGCCGGATCACAGCCATGCAAGAGAAAGTGGAGAGCTTTATCGCAAACCACACAATGGGCCCCGACTTTTTAGTGTTCGTGCCAGATCCAGAAGACACAGTCGTCTGGCTGGCTGGTACCAGTTTTGATGGCGCCTGCTTTGGCTGCTACGAGGCGGCCATCAAGGCTGGGCTGCGCTTCCCACTACATCCGGCTGTTCAGCGGATCTTGGATGGGTATGAGTTGGGGTTATGGCAGTTAGCCCCGAACTCCTGGGTCAACGTACTCGGCTATGTGGCCGGGTGCGAACGGCACGGGGTGGAGCCGAATTTCGAGGCTTTCGCCCACATGAACTACCTCAGCCGGACCCTAAGGCAGGCGGTACCGACTGGTATCATATGACGAGCCACAGGGGCTACCTCATGACGAGAGGTAAAGCAAACAAATGGAAGGACTGGCGGAGCACCTTCCTTATCATTGAGAGTTCAGACACAGAGCTGAACAAGCGCTTCAACAGGTGGAACAGGAATCTGCCCCTTCTTGCAGGCGGCCGCAACATGCCGCCTGTTCCCCCCAAGGCTAAGAAAGAGATCCTAGATAAAGGACTCTTCAAAGTAGAGTCGAAGGTGAACTCTACTTCAGGGGTACGAGAGCAAGTACCCCTGCACTGCGTCCCGAGCTTCAAATAGCTCTACGACGAGTACTTTTTGGCCGCCTGTGGCCTCAGCAGTCGGTGCTCAAGAGGTAGCCGGCCTGTCGAATACTCTGCTGTTCCGTGCATTTCTTGTTATGACTTTTATTAACTTTGCTATTTGTTTTCGCAGCGGACGCCATGAGCAAAATTACCGCCTCCAAGACTGCGGCGGCCATGTTGCGGGCCTCCATCATGCAACAGTCTTCAACCGACTCCCCCAACAAGGGGGCACCCTTGGTGGGCTTCGAACCTTTCACCCTCTTTTTTGAGTTGTGTTTATGCATATACTAACTCTTTTCTTCTTTTTTAGACGGGCGCTCCAAGAGCTTCTTCTTCCCAACAGCCGGACCCCAAGGCCCGGAGGACGACTGTTGCGAGCTCTCCTGGTTCTGCCAGGAAACATGCGGCGGCTGAGAAACAGCCGACCACTTCTCCTAAAACTCCAGCTGGGCCACCTAGAAGTATGAAATTGTCCTTGTAAATTTTAGACTTGCTCCCTCCTTTACTAGGTCTAATCCGTTTGTTTATGCTTGATGCAGCCGGCCCTCAGGAGCCTGACTTGGTCGAAGTGGCCAAGTCTATGATCAAGGTCGTACCTCCAGCTGAAAGGGAGGCGGTCAGGGGTGTCGGCACCCTTGACCTAGACGGGATTGCAGGGGTCCTTGCTGAGGTATACTTAGCATATTTTTGAGTATTTGAATTCCAGGACGCCTGTTTTCTTTTTTGTTTGGAAACTGACGCCTGTTCCCCTTTTTACTTAGGCCCTGCTCCGAGTGAACGGCCTTCGCAAGCCGCTTGACCGGAAGAACAAAGAGGTAAAGGCTGCAAAAGCTATGGCCGCCTCTGACTGTGATAAGGAAATGTTTCAAATTGCCCAAAATGAAGTTCTGACAATTGATATTCTTTATTATCAGGCGCAGGCTACTGCCGCTATCCGGGCTCAGTTAGAGGCGGCCCAGTAGAGGAATAGCGAGCTGGAGGCGACCATCAACAACCTCAAGACCGAGCTGAGACCTCTTCGCCAAAAGATGTCCTCATACGAAACCTTGGAGAAATCCTTGGCGAGCGTAAAGGAACGCCTGGTGACTCAGGAGAAGAGTCTTACTCAGGAGCTCTCGAAAAAGGCCGAGCAAGAAAAGAAAGAGCTGGTCCGGGAGATGATGGAAGACTCTGCTCAAATCCAGCGCATGACTTGGGGCCGCCTCTTCCCCAATGCCGACTTTGCTTCCTGGGAAAAAACGTACCGCCAGTGTTCTGATAGATATAATCAAGAGATCCTGGCGGCTGCTGAGGAAGAGGCGTTGGAGGAGGAGGAGCAGCCGGTAGTGGCGCTTGTGCCGCTTGGGGGTAATGCATCGAAGAAGGATGCAGCTGAAGCCGAGTCCAGCAAAAAGAGTGCTGACCAGGCGGCAGCTGCTAATATTGAAGATATGCCCCCTTCATAAGCTTTTTGTCTTCTTTCCCCGGCCTACGTGCCGTTTGTTTGTATTTACCCGGCCAGGGGGCCGGGGCTCTGAATATTTTGCCGGTCTTTAATGACCGGCTTCCTTTTAATGAATATTTTTGTTTTGCTTCAAATTTGTTTAAGTATTGAATATTCTGATATCCAATTGTACACTATACCGACTGTTTTACATGGCCGATAGTTGCAGACAGGTACGGATAGTTAGTCACGCTGCCTATGCCCCTGGACGACTGGTTGTCTGTTTCCAGGCTAGACGATCAGTCGGCCATTTATCCAATCGGTATTCGAACCATTTTAAAGACTGGATCCCCTTTAGGCAGGCGGTCCTGTCATTTGTAAAATTAACCAAGTAGGAAAGTGGTTTTCTACTTGTCATGTACTGGTTTGGTTAGTGATAGAGTTATCCTTGTCTCAAAAACGGCTACGTGGTTGCCCTTGGGGACAGTCGTATAGGTGCCGTGTAATTAGTTTATAGAGCAATGTTCCACCCAAAAGGGAGCTGCTCTCTGCGACGAATTTCATCCGGAGGGATGCCGCCGGACGCCTGCTATGATGTTGGGACAGGTCGTATTAGTTTTGAAGATTAGATCAGTTGGCTTGGCGCCTGGTCTGATCATTCGGCTTGTGGCCTTGGTTAGTTCTTGGTGAACGTAGGTGCTAAGTAAGAGGAGGGTAGCCGCTTGTTTAGGCACAAGGTCGGCCAGGCCCTGATCATTTTTAGCTAAGTATAAGGGGGGTGGCTGTGTGCTTTGGAACCAGTCGGCCCTCTTCTATGGAGAGTAGCCGACTATATATCCAGACGGCATGCCCCTATGGTGATAGAGTAAAATATTCAATGGAGAGTAGCCGACTGTTTGTTAGTAGGCGTGCCCCTCTTAGTACAAAATTGAATATTAAGTATGCAAACTTTTATTAAGTAGCCCTTGACTATTTATATCATTCAAAAGAAATATTTCTTAAGATTATCTACATTCTAAGTTCGAGGCAACGGTTGGCCGTCTGGTGTTTCCAGACGGTAGGTACCGTCCCTGACCTCTTCACAGATTCGGTAGGGTCCTTCCCAGTTGGGAGTTAGTTTGCCAGACTCATTAGCCCTTCCAACTGCTTCCATTTTTCTAAGTACAAAGTCCCCCACTTTGAGTGGACGCCTGTGTACTTTTTTGTTGTATGATCTAGTCATTCTCAGGCGGTAAATTTCATGGCGCAAGACAGCATTGCCCCTCCTTTCAGGAAGTGAGTCTAATGCCAGGCGCATGGCTTCCCAGTTTGCCTCTTCGTCATATAGCATTACTCGAAGAGTCGGCTCGTAGTGTTCTATTGGAAGAACAGCTTCCGCACCATAAGTTAGGAGGAATGGAGTTTCTCCAGTCGCCCCTTTTTCAGTCGTCCTGATGGCCCAGAGAACATGTGGTAATTCATCCGCCCATAGGCCGCCTGCTCGTTCAATCTTTTTCTTGAGACCGTCTGAGATGATTTTATTAAAGGCTTCTACCTGGCCGTTTGCTTGTGGACGGCCGACAGATGCAAAGTGGTGTGCAATTCCTTGGTCACCCAACCAACTTTTGAGAACAGGCGTCTCAAATTGGGGACCATTATCAAAAACCATAGACATGGGAACCCCGAACCGAGTGATGACATTTTTCCAAATGAATGAAATTACATCCTTCGTCTTGATTCCCTTTACAGCCTCCGCCTCTACCCATTTAGTGAAGTAGTCGACGGCAACAAGTATGTACCTCCTTCCGCCTGTAGCAGGCGTATAGGGACCCAGAATATCCATGCCCCACTTAGCAAACGGTAGTGGGCTATGAATGGTGGTGAGGTCAGTAGCCGGACGGTGAATTAGTTTGCCAAACCTTTGGCACTTGTCACATTTTTTCACCATCTCCATTGCATCTGCTTCTAAAGTAGGCCAAAAGTAGCCCTACCGCCTTATCCGTTGAGCAAGCGACCTACCGCCTATATGGGAAGCGCAGCCACCAGAGTGAAGATCATCTAGTATCTCTCGTCCCTTTTCTGGAGTAACACACTTTAAGAAGGGTTGAAGGTACCCCCTTTTGTGAAGTTCTCCCTTTATTATTTCAAAACTGGTTGCTCGTTTTTTCAGTGCTGCCGCCTGTTGATGATCATCCGGCAGGGTACCGTTTGTCAGATATGCCCTGATTAGATCCATCCAGGTTGAGCTTCTGTCTAAGATTCCAATAGGGTCTTCCTCAATGCTTCTCCTCTCCATTACTTCCCAAAAAACAGTTCGAGGAGTATCACAGGAGGCGGATGATGCTAATTTTGAAAGTGCATCCGCCTGGTTGTTTTCTGATCTCGACACTTGGGTCAGATGGAAATCCTCAAGGGAGCCGACTGCTTGTCGGACCGCTTGTAAATACTTGATCATGGCCGGATGGGTTGCTTCGTATTCGCCATTGTACTGACTCACTATCAATTGTGAATCGGAACAGGCGTCTATTTTTCTTGCCCCTGCCGCCTTGCACATGCGGATTCCGGCTAGTAAAGCTTCATATTCTGCCTCATTGTTTGAGGCCTGAAAACTGAAGCGTAGAGCATACTCGTACCTGTTGCCCTCTGGCGACTGACATATGACGCCTGCTCCACAACCATTTGAAGTAGAGCTTCCATCCACATATACCTTCCAGACTTGGTCTGAAACTTGAGAGTCAGGAGGACGAGTCATCTCAACAATAAAGTCAGCAAAGGCTTGCCCCTTCACTGCTTTTCTAGGCTCGAAGGTAACTTCGAGGCTCTGTATTTCTATGGCCCATTTGATCATTCGGCATGACGACTCCATGGTGGTCAGTGGCCGCTTGATAGGTTGGTCTGTATACACGACGACTGCATGTGCCAAAAAGTAGGGCTTCAATTTTTTAACATCCATGAAGAGTGCAAGACCAAATTTCTCCACTAAGGGATACCTCAACTCGGCATTTTTCAGTACGTGACTGACAAAGTAGACCGGGAGCTGACAGCCGTCTCTTTCAGCAAGGAGAACAACGCTTAACGCCTGATCAGAGACGGCGAGGTACATGTAGAGTACTTCTTTGGGCAAAGGGCTGACCAGCCTCGGCAAGGAATGCAAGTGAACTTTCAATTTCTGGAAGGCCGCCTCAGCATCCGGCCCCCATTCAAACCTTGCCTTTTTCTTAATTGCCTGGAAAAAGTATAGGCATTTGTCGCCTGATCGGCTTAGAAATCTTCCCAATGCCGCCAGACAACCTGTTAACTTCTGAACCTCTCGGATGGTACGAGGCGACTGCATGTCGATGACCGCCTGCACCTTCTCAGGGTTCGCCTTTATTCCTCTCTGATTGATAAGGAATCCGAGAAATTTCCCAGACTCAACTCCAAACAAACATTTCTTGGGATTGAGCATGACATGGTGCCGCCTGAGTGTGGCGAAAGTTTCTCGGAGGTCCGACAGATGATCTTTCTGAAGTTTAGACTTGAAAATCATATCATCAATATATGCCTCGACATTTCTCCCAATCTGATCAAAGAACACAGTGTTTATCATTCGCTGGAAAGTGGCCGGGGCATTCTTAAGACCAAACGGCATGACCGTGTAACAGTATAACCCCTGATCAGTGACGAAGGCCGTCTTCTCCTGATCTTTCTTCCATAAAGGAATTTGATGGAAACCAGAGTAGGCATCCATAAAGCTCATCAAAGTATGGCCGGCTGTTGAGTCGACCAGGTTATCTATTTTAGGCAGAGGGTAACTGTCTTTGGGGCACGCCTTATTTAAGTCTGTGTAGTCTACACACATTCGCCAGGTGCCATTCGGCTTTTTAACAAGCACCACATTTGCAACCCAGTCTGGGAAGTAACATTTCCGAATGAACCCTGCATCAAGTAATTTTTTAACTTCGGCGGCTGCCGCCTGACTTATTTCTTCGCCATGGTTCCGCTTCTTCTGCCGTACCGGCTTCTTTTTCTGATCCACGGCCAATTTATGTACCGCCAGATCAGGACTAATGCCTGGCATTTCATGGACTTCGAATGCAAAGATGTCCTTGTATTCTTTCAATAGTTTGTGAAAGTCGTCACCCAGGTCCCTTAGAGCAGTCGTCCCAACCTTGATTGTTCTGTCAGGACGCGAGTCATCTAAGATTAGGTCCGTATGCTCACCAGCCGGCTGAGGGCGGAATTCATCCGACCGCTCCTCTGCCAATGATTGCTATTTTCTGTCTTTTCTTGCGGCCCCTGTCTGGGATGCCTTTCTCTTCTTGCCGCCTGCTTCTTGAACAGGCGCACTCTTCTTGACATTGTCAAGGTCTATTTTTCCACCTCTCGACCCAGTGGCCATAACAGTGGGCTTGACATCCGAGAGATAGCACTCTCGGGCCATCCTCTGATCTCCCCTTAGGGACCCGACTGTTCCATTATCCCTCTCAAACTTGAGCAACATAAGAGATGGGATTATAAAAGCCTTGGAATTATTCAGGGTTGGTCGTCCCAGAATCATGTTGTAGGCCGAGAGTTCTTCTACTACCAGCAACCGGACTACCATGTGTCGTCCTTCCCCTTTTTCGCCCAGGCGGATGGGTAAATCCACTCGTCCCACTGGGTGGACGACTCCTCCTCCAAACCCTACTAAAGGGTGGGATGCCGGATGTATGCAATCAGTCTGATATTTTAGCTTCGACAGACATTTGCTACTGATGAGATCTGAGGAGCTTCCGGTATCTATGAGGATTCGGCCAACTCTCTGGTTGGCCACTTTACATTCAATAACGATAGGGTCGTTATGCGGCCCTCTTACCCCTCCTAGATCTTCTTCAGTGATGACAATCTCAGGAAATGAATATTTGGAGGGCCGTTCTTGGTGAACGGAATTCACATCTAACCGTCTGATATTGTCTTTGTTGCCCCTAATAGTGGGGCCGCCTCCTGAGAAGCCGCCTGCAATGGTGTAGACGACTGCATCATCTGTATCGGAGCTGTCGGCCTGTTGATTCTTTTTGGTCGACCGCTTTTTCGAGGAAGTGTTCCCCTTAGATTTCTTGACATAAGTGTCAAGGTCACCTTGCTCAGCCAGGCGGTCCAGATACCGCATGAGAGTGATGCATTCATTGGTGTGATGACCAACATCTTCATGATAATCACAGAATTTTTCTTGGTTCCGATTGTTTGCAGAACCCTTCATGGGGACCGACTTCTCAATTGAGATCCGTCCCTTGATTTCCTTTAGGATAAATTGGCTATCCTTGTTAAACGCATACTTTGGGGAGTATGGTTTGAATTCTTTTTTCTTCTTCTGGGCCGGCTGTTTAGAGGAATCAGCTGCCCTGACCTCTTTTCTCTTCTCATCTTTGTTTGACGGTTGTTTCTGTCGTCCTTCTCTTTTGTCGGACCTTCTCCCGTCTAACTGTTTTACCGTACTACAAAGATCAGTCGCCTGTATATAGGCTTCCGCTTCAATCAAGGCCTCTTGAAGAGTCGCCACCCTCTTTCGGACCAAATCAAATTTGAAGGCCGACCTGTCTTTGAGACCTCTGAAAAAGTCAGTATAGGCTACTTCATCCGGTAACCCTTGAATCTGTATTCTCATCAGGTTAAACCGCCTGATGTAAGAACGAAGCCCCTCCTTCTCGCCCTGCTGAATTGTTCCTAAATCAAGGGTCGTCTTCTTCGCAGGGATGTTCATGGCGAAGTTGGAGGTGAATAAGTAAGCAAGCGTCTTGAAGTTATTTACACAACCAGTCGGCAGGTTGCCGAACCATTGTTGTGCGATTCCTTTGAGAGTCGCTGGGAAACACTTGCACCAAGTGAGATCATCCAACCCTTGAAGGTACATCAGGTTGGTGAATGCCATCAGATGGTCTTCTGGGTTAGTAGTGCCGTCATAGGCGCCTACTAATACATTTTTCACTTTGGCCGGCTGAGCGGCTTCAGTAATTTCCTTGGAGAAGGCCGACGGCTGTTCACCAAGTCTAAGAAACCGTAGCTGCCAGTCCATAGGTTGGACATTTTTTGCTGCATGTCCACCAAACGGAGGTGGCTGTAAAAAATACTGTTGTTGCGGTACAAACGGTAAGTTTGGTACCGCCTGGTCGCTATGAAAGCCGGACTGACGGGAGGTGCCGCCTAACTGACCCTCATGATACGACTGAGTATGCCTCATCGAGGTGTTTCGCAGACTGTCTTAGAAGTTTGAAGTAGAGGCCGACTCTGACAATCGGTCACTCTTCTTCTGCTGTAGCAATAGCCGAGCGTCTGTGTATGTTTTCCTCGACCCGTCCGCCTGAATATGACGAACAGGTTTCCTATTTCCTGGAGTAGGAAAACGGTATTTTGAGAAATCAAGGGCAGGTGGCTCCCACTTCCTAGATTTAGGATGAGGGGTCGCCTCTCGCCCTTGAACTGGCTTCCTCTTCCGTGAAGTGGAGGGTTTCTTAGCCGACTGCTCCTTGTCCAGAGCAGGCGGCTTCTTGTTGATAAACTCTTGAATTTCTCCCTTGAAGTCCCTCATGAAGGTCATGAGTTTGTTCCTTGTGATGGGAGCAGACCCATCAGTCGGCTGCTGCCGAACAGGCGGTGCGCCTGCTGGCTCGCTTCCAGTTTGAAGATGTTCCCGTTCCCTCCTTTCGGTATGACGGGTACGTCGGGCCCTTAGGGTCCCGTCTGAAGCTGTGTGAGCTTCAACTTCAAATTCATTCTCAGTATCGTGGTCCGACTGAACTTGAGGGTCGTCTAGGGGACGCCTCTCTTCAGGAGTCGGTACAGACGTGGATGCCATCTCAGAAGTACTCTCCCCACAGACGGCGCCAAAATGTTTCGGGGTTTTCTGATGTCCTGCGGGAGAGTTACAATTCCGAGACTGAACCGGACGCCTGTACCTGCAAAACAACGGAGACTCCTTGTGGTGGGAGCTCTGCCTCCAACGGTCAAGTTAGTACTTGATTAAGGAGTAATTAATGCGGAAATTAAAGTGATTGGGTCTCTCTAGGTGAGAGTGTTTAATGTGTGTAATCTGCGTTTTTTTTTTGCGTCCCCTCCCTTAATGAGGATTAAGGGAGGTATTATAACCTCGGGAAACGTGCCAATCTAGGTTTAGGTTAACCTTGGGCTGATTGGGCTTCCCTCGGAAGTTGGGCCTAGGTGGCCGGCTTCTCCATTAGGCATGGAGTATGCCACGTGTCATGACATAATAAGTCCAGGGTGGACGAATAAGCGTGTGCCACGTGGCAAGCCCTGAGAGGTCCAACTGGGGGACACTTGGCAGGACCTGATTGGCCCACGTGGCGCATTCCGATTGGTGGGAGCAAAATCCCCTAATCACATGGTACATCCGTATTTTTGATAAAAGGCAGACATATAGTTGTTTTGTAACGAACATATAGCTGTTTTACAAAGAACATCCAGCTTTATATTCTTTTTGTATATTTAAAGAACATCCATAATATTAATAAAGAACATGATAATATTATGTAAT
The DNA here is from genome assembly GCF_001683475.1 of Chenopodium quinoa. NCBI lineage: Eukaryota > Viridiplantae > Streptophyta > Magnoliopsida > Caryophyllales > Amaranthaceae > Chenopodium > Chenopodium quinoa. Next base: position 4,214,057 of record NW_018745170.1, on the reverse strand, counting down.
GAACATTATTCATTGTTATTAACAGCTTTATGTTTTTTTATTTTTTATTTTTTTTATATCTCATATGTTCTTTTATCACGTTTATTACATTTTAACATTATGTTATTTTCACTTTAGATATATGTTCTTTACAATTCTATACTATATTCTTTTCACTTTAACTAAATGTTCTTTACAATTCTATACTATGTTCTTTTCACTTTAACTAAATGTTCTTTACAATTCTATACAATGTTTTTTCCGCTTTTTCTTTTTAAACGGATGTACCATACACATGATACATCCGCCTCCATGAACCACTGATTAAATGTTATCGGTTGAAATTTAAACTGACAAATAGTAATATATACAAATCAAATAGACCACTTATCAAATATGCAAAAATATATAACACAGACAAATAGTAGTAGAAATGTCATTGATTGTACAATGCAAGATAATCTCTAGAGTAGTTAACATGTGCCTTGACCAAAGATTCATACAAGTATAATACAAAAGTTATCGTCACACCCTAAAAAATTTCATATAACACCAACTAATAATTATACATTAATCCCTTCGTTTCTAAATGTTGTTTCTATTTTGACGGTAATTATCTGACAAAAAAGTCAAAATAGGAACAACATTTAGATACGGAGTGAGTATATAGTATATACTGTACAATACATTAAGCTTGGAAACTTCTAATCTAACACATTAAGAGAGTAGTTACTCTTACAACTCAAAGACCTTAATAAGTATGATAAACCTTTGTCTTTATTACTATCACTTATACTTCTTTCTAACATTTCCAATGATTTTGCACCACTTCTACTTTGCCTATACTTCATATCATCTAACTTCATATTAGTTGGAACAGAAAACCTTTGCAAACCAAACATGAACAAGCACCACTTAGATTTTGATGCATTAGTCTTTTCTAACCCATTTGACAAGCTCCCATGACTCTTAATTTTCGACGATGATGAACGTTTGATCCTGCCATAGAAATAACTCATACATGTGTTACGACTTTTACGTACTTGATACGCTGGTGTTTCCCTACATGGAATCGATTTTCCACAAAATACGATATCATCGATTTTTGGGTGATTTTGGGTGGTGAAAAACTCGAACGAGTCATTAGAAGTGTCATCGGATTCCTTGGAAGAATTTGAGTTTGAAGAATCAGAAGACGTATGGCTATAAATTGATAGATCACATAGGGAGAGGACCTCGTCGGCTTGATCTTCATCTTCGTGTTGTGAAAGAAGATGTGTTTGATCTTTCATTGGTGAATAAGTGTAAATATCTCTAAGAGAAATCATGATAATTAAATGATAGAAAAAAGAGCTTAAGAATTAGTAAAATGCAAGAATTATTTTGGTTATCTAAGGTTAAGAACAATGCAATCTATTTATATATGCAATAAAAAGGTCAAGTTTTAGTTATTTTTTTCCTTGTATTTTACTCGGTTACAAGAATTAAAAAAACAAATTTAGTCTTTCAATTTGACCAAAAGCTCTTTCATTTCTAGATGAATGGAATTTAAGGGGATTTCTAGAATAAAAGTAGCCGAAAAGCAATAATTAATTTAGAGTGCAAATATTGAAAAATTGGTTCAAGTGTTTTTTGTAGTTAAGTGCATAAATTCTAGAATATTTATAAAGATTTGGTATATTATAGTGCATGTTTTAGGGGATATTTTGTTTGTATTAACGTAATTATAACGTTGATTGGGCTGCTATTCATCACTAATATAGTCGGGTCAACATCTATGTTGATGGCTAATTGGGTGAGCTAATTGGTAGTGATTTTGTAGGGTAGGTGTTTTACTAATTAATATTGAAGGGTCATTGTTACTAGTATTTCATTAAATCCAAGTGGATAGTGAAATTTAGCTAATTCTAAGTATAATATATAGCAAATTAGCAATAATAGATATCTAATTTCACCGACATATATACATATAATAATTGTACTTTTGTATTTACATTAAAATGAAATAAAATAAAATTACTTACTCTATTTATCAATGTATACAACAATAACGAATATGAAGTTAAATATAAAATCAAGGAAAATCAATCAATAACATAATACTAAAAGCAAATCTGATATGATACTTGTCATGTTTTGAAAATTTCCCGCCACTTTCACTTTCCTTTTTTTTTTTTCAAAACTTCATGCATATTAATTTATATATCCTATAATATCTAACTTTCAATTTGGCAACTATATTCTAAGTATATTCTATATGCTGTTAAAAAAAATATATATATATTCTATATACATTCAATGAAAATATTTTAACATATCTTACATACATTTTATAATAGGTATTTTCTATAATAAACAACATATACTACGTATATAAGGTAATATTATTAGAATAATGTACTACTCCCGTACTCCGTATCATTCTACATCGTATTTTTTTCTTTGAAAGTTTGCTCCAACCAGGATTAACACTTTAACTTTTAGTACTACTATATATTTGTTGATTTATATAATAATAACACTACAATTCAATAACTATAAATATAAAATAAAAATAACCTTGATTATTAATCAATAACTATATACTAAAAGACACACCAGCAATGACACGTGTCATTTTCTTGTGTGTCCAAAAAAAATAAAAAAAAAAACTATTTAGGAAACAAATCTTATAAATAAAATATAAATAGAAGATTAAAAAGATTTAATGTATCCTTGCACTATATATATTGATACCATAAGCTAAAGTTAAAAATTTGAGAATCAAATTCATAACATAATTTGTGACATACATAGTGCTATATACTACTCTTACCATTTTTACAACAAGGATTATTTTTTTTTTTAAATATTTGTGTATTCAGTTGTGTTTGCAAAGCTTGCTAGGAAAGATATGGATTTTTTTTAAGCCACTTGATTATTGAGAAGAAAAATAAATACCGTGTAAGAGGGAATGGATTAATAGTGTGTAAAAAGTAAATCTATTTACAAATTAGATACATAGTTGTAAGATATTCATCTGGTAAAAAGAAGAAATGATATAAATTAGTTAGTGAAATATATATAAATATACATATATGTGTATTTTAAATAATTATCTATTTTGCTAATAATAGACTCTTTCATAATTAATTCATTTTACAAAGTAGTAACTTAAATAGATTTTTTTTATAATTAAGTATAATGTTAATAATTATAGAGTAGTTATTGGAAATTACCGTGCATGGCACGGGATCTAACCTAGTTGTCACAAAAAATAAGTCACTTAAATTTGTATAAAACACTTGTGCCGGTCAAAGTATTCTATAAAATATTGTGCCAGTCAAAACATGCCAACAAAATAGGGACATATTATGGAGTATATAAGTACATTGCACGATTCCTCAAAAAGAAAAAAAAAAAAAAAAGTACATTGCACAGGTTATAAATAACATAAAATTTCATTCTTAATATCCTATAATCATGAAATTTGTGTTATTTTTTTTAAAATGTTTAATGATCAATACGAGTAACTTTTGATATCATTATAACATAAAATTCAAGTTGGTTTTTTTTTTTGAAAAGAAATTCAAGTATTTGTTTCAATTAAAAATGTTTATTTTTTAAAAAAATTATTGTTAAATTAACATAGTGATTCATAATTAGGTTAAGTATAAATCGTGTGTTGCACAGGACTTAAACTAGTTGAAGAGATAAAAGTGAAAGGAAAGATGTAACCCTTACATTATAACACCACCCCTAATCTCCTAATATTAGACATTTTGTCATTGATAATTCATTCCCCTCCAATCCCGCATCCACCCTCAATTTGTCACGACTCTCTCATCCCATTGTCGTTCCCACGTACTCCATCCTTTCTTTTCTCCTCAATTTTGCAATTGCGCTTTTACCATGTATTCCTATCAAATTAATGTGAACGACTCAACCTTCTCATTCATCTCAATACAATACATATAGTTTACATAAGATTCCTTAACCTAAACACACTAGGAAAGGAACAAGATAAATATTAACATATATAAGATATCTAAAGATATAAACAATATTCTCTAATTATTATCTTAACATCCTCCCTTAAGGTGGAGCATGTAGATCTCGAATGCCCATCTTGGCAAGAAAATACTCAAATTGCGCCTTTCCTAATGCTTTTGTAAATATATCTGCCAATAGTATCTTTGTCGAGACATAGGACGGACAAATAACACCTTCTTTAATCGCATCACGAATAAAATGACAACAATGTGTTTTGTCCTCTCATGGAACACAGGATTATTCGCAATACGTAGAGCCGACTGACTATCACAGAACATCTTCATTCCTTTCTTAGTTCTACTCCCAAATCTCTCAGTAATTGTTTTAACCACTTCAACTCACATGTCAAGACTGCCATTGACCTATACTCCGCTTCTGCGGAAGATTTGGAAACAATATGCCGCTTTTTGGTTTTCCAAGATACAGGAGAAAAATCGAGTAATACAAACCAAACAATTAAGGATCTACGCGTCAATGGAAAACTAGCCCAATCAGAGTCACACCATCCTTCTAATTGCAATGCATTGTCTGACTGTAGAAGAATCCCTTGACCCGGACATTTCTTCAAACCACTCTCAATGCTGCTTCCCAATGCTCCTCTTTCGGTGCTTGCATAAATTGTGACAATATGTGCACTGAATACGCCAAATCTGGCCTAGTGACAAAATAGATTAAACGCCCAATCAAGCGTTTATATCTCTCTTCGTCGGGAAACCTTCTGCCATGGCTAGTTTGTGATTCTGCTCCATTGGAAAATCCGCTAATTTTGCACCTAACAATCCCGTCACTGAAATAATGTCTAAAACATATTTTCACTAACACACATAAAAGCCATGCTTACTCCGTGCCACCTCTAGTCCGAGAAAATATTTTAGCCACTAGAGCAAATGTCTCATTATAATCAATCCCTTCTTCTTGATGATTTCCAAGGCATACGAGTCGCGCTTTTAAACGAAGTAGTTTGCCTTCTTCGTCTCTCTTTTCTACACACCCACTTACTTCCAAGTGCTTTCTTCCCTGCCGGAAGTGTCTCTAGAGTCCATGTGCCCTGTACTTCTAATGCTTTAATTTTAGCTGCCATAGCCTCTCTCCACCCCTCATGTTTCATCGCTTCTTTAAACGATCTAGGAACTTTTGCTTCTGTCAAAGCTGCAATATAGTGTTTATGCTTCGACGAAAAGCGTTCATATATAGTTAACAAAATATGTTATAGGATAGGGTGTATCTGAAGAGAATGATGATGTTGGCGGTGAACATGGATCTTCATTTTTCCGTATTGTGTGGGTCACGCAATCCCGCAGCTTTGTCGAAGGAAATTTTTTTCGTTTACCCCTCCTAGATTCTTCCTCATAATCAACACTTTTATCTTTCTCATTACCTAGCTCTGATCCTTCCTCAAATATTTGTGTGCTGGCCTGTTCAGAGCCCAATTCCTACTATACTCAATCACCACCTGCCAGCTGGAGGAGAGGTGAGTGTTGTGGGCTGGTGATGAGGCTGAGCTGCTGCCGCTTCCTTTTTCCGATCAGTAGGTGCTGAATATGTGCTAGACGATGCAGACTGGTGGATTGTCCATCCATCTGCCACTGGAAATCCAGTGCCTAAACCAGAGGCTGCTACTGCATCTACTAGGGGTGTCTATTCGGTTTTCGATTTGGATTTAGGCCAAATCCAACCCGATCCGAAATAAAATTTGGTTTTTGATTTTTAAATCCAATCCGATCTGAATTTCTCATGAATCCAATCCGATCCAATCCGAATTAAAATTCGGTTATTTGGTTCCGATCCGAAAATCCGAATAAAAATACATTGCAAATTTTTAGGGACTAAAGTGATAATAAAAATAAAAATGCAATAATAAAAAGCTTACTCGTAAATACATAGTTGTACATGATTAATACAAATATTGAAAAGATTGTTTTACATAATTTGTATTAATGTAATTATCAACATAATTTTACATGATTAATATAAAGTATCTTTATTTGTAAAAGCATGGTCTCATATTTCGGTTAATTTGGTTTTTTGGATCTAAACAAGGTCAATCCGATCCGATCCGATCCGAAAGTCCGAATTTTCAAAAAATTTCAATCCGATCTGATTCAATTTAAAGTTTGGATCCGATCCGAATTAATAATTCGGTTTGGATTGGATTGAATTTCGATTTTTATCCAAACAATGGACACCCCTAGCATCTGCTTATCCTTGGAAAACAGGCCGTGAGGCGAGGCTGCTGCCGACCAGCGGACGCTGATTGCTCGCTGGTGCTGCTGGTCGTGCCTTGTGCTACACCTTTAACATCGTCATCAAAGCCACCTTGCTATCACACTCCAAATTCATCATTACCATTGTAAAAAATCATATCCATACTTGATTCGGATTTTTCTAAATTGTCACTCGATGAAGCACCAAACGGAAATACATGCTCATGAAATCTCACATCACGAGATACGAAAAATTCCGGAGTCTCCAAGTCAAATAATTGCCAACCTTTCTTTCCGAATGGATAACCAAGAAACACACATTTTCGGCTTTGGGATTCAAATTTATCTCTCTTACTTCGTTGATTATGAGCATATGCCAAACACCCAAACACTCGAATACACTCATACGCCGGCACTTTACTGAACAACATCTCATATGGGGTTTTATTTTGAATAATCGGACTCGGAGTTCGATTAATTAATAACAAGTAGTCCGAACACACTCCCCCTAAAATTTTATAGGTAATTTTCCTTGAAATCGCAAAGCTCGAGCCACATTCAAAATATGCTAATGTTTTCTCTCTACTCTCCCATTTTGTTGAGGAGTACCAACACACGAAGACTCAAAAATTATGCCATTCTTCACAAAATAATCTTGTAAATGATTAAACTCGGTTCCGTTATCACTACAAACAACTTTAATAACTCTATCAAATTGTCGTTTAACCAAAGCAACAAAATTAAGAAACAGCAATTCAACTTCCGTTTTATTGCTAAGAAAATAAATCCAAACACCACGAGAATAATCATCCACAATTGTCAAAAACATCTTTGATCCACAAGACGAGGTCGTCTTATACGGTCCCCAGAGATCAATATGAACTAATTCAAACATACTACTTGCTTTGCTATCACTAATGGGAAAACTATCTCTTGTTTGCTTTGCACGAGGATATACATCACAAAATTATTATTTTTTCTACTAGAGTTACTCACAGGAGGGAGCAACTTTAATATCTTCTCCGACGGATGCCCCATACGTTGATGCCACAAGTCGACCACACAATCCACTACTAGCACTCTTATTTGCGGAACACCACGGAAAAAATAAAGTCCATCTTGATGTTCACCCACACCAATCACCGTCCTATTCTACTGGTCCTGAATAACACAAATTTTGTTAGTAAATTGAATCGAACAACTCAGTTCATCACTCAACCGTGTTACAAAAATTAAATTACAATTTAATTGGGGAACAAATAACACATTTTCAATTTTCAAACCACCCTCCAATGTGACTGAACTAAGTTGATTCGCATTTACAGTCCGACTATTCGGTAATCTAACCGGACAATTTTGAATTGTCTTGATATTTTCCATGATTGACAAATCATTCGTAACATGATTTGAAGCTCTTGTGTCTATAATCCACGGCATACAAGTTTTACCTTCAAGTTTCGATTTTGACTTTAAAAATTCAAGGATTAGTTAAGCTTGATCAGAAGAGACCCCTACAAGACCTTGTGTAGACTGCTGATTATTGTTGTTTGAATTGGAGTTACTTGCACTGGCCACCCCTCCTTGCACAGCATTGGCGCGCACAGTAATGTTGTTGCCTGTGCTACCTCCACGTCCACCTCGGCCTCCTCGACCTCCACGACCACCTTTTCCTTGTCCTCTTCCTCCTTTTCTCTTATCCCACCAATCAGGATAACCAATCAATTCGTAACATTTTTCTTTCACATGACAGTCCTTACCACAATGGTCACAAATCAATTTCGCACTCTCTCCATAAGGTTGTGTCGACCTCGAATCAACCTTAAAGGCCACAACATTCTCCTTCTTTCTGTCTTTCACACGCAACCTCTCAATATTAATAACCGTTTGATACGCACTATCCACCGTTGGCAAAGGTGTTTGTGCTAAGAGTTGTGCTCTAATTGCTTCAGAAGGATCATCAAGGCCAAACAAGAAATAGTGAAGATAATCTTCCTCACGAATTTCTCCAACTAGTTATGCAATGTGACACGTACATTTCCCGCGAGAACACTTCGCCACCCTACAATATTGCACTAACTCCTTCCAAATTTTAGACAATCGACCAAAATAATCTATCACCTATTCTTGTGCCTCTTGTTTACATGCCCCAAGTGAATGCTTAAGCTGGCAAATTCGCGTGCCACTCACAACACAATATCTCTGCTTCAGGTGTGTCCATAGCTCGCTCGCAATATCGAAGTCCTATATGGTTGAACGCAGATTGTCTTCAAGAGTATTGGTGATACAAGAAACCAACATCGAATGCACCGCAACCCAATTTTTCTTCTTCTTAGGATCTGTCAAAGGTTCCTCAATCGAACCATCAATAAAGCCGAATTTCCACTTTGCAATTAGAGACCTACGAACAGCTTTTTGTCCATTCGTCATAGTTCACGACCCCCTTTAGTTTGATCGGAGTTATCACGATCCCAGGGTGATCACTTGATCCAAGGTGATACTCAAGTTCAATTTGCGGTGGATTTAAATCATCTTTGTCTTTTGTCATTATTCACACACAAATCTCACGCAGGAAGTTTCAAGCGTGTAAAAAAATTTGTGATTTTTTTTCCTCTTTTGGAACCCTAAACCTAGGCTCTTGATACCATGTCAAATTAATGCGAATGGCTCAACTTTCTCATTCATCTCAATACAATATATATAGTTTACATAAGATTCCTTAACCTAAACACACTAGGAAAGGAACAAGATAAATATTAACATAAATAAGATATCTAAGTATATTAACAATATTATCTAATAATTATCTTAACAATTCCACTAATACAACTACAAATATGTGACCATCAACATATTTAAACATCAGACAACCAATTTAGAGGAAATATGTCACCGTGTATCTATCTTCATTCGGTGCATCCTAACAAGTATGTTACCTCTCTGTAATGACACATGGGCTCAAATCAACATTTTGGCGGGCGAGTAATGTGTTATAGTCTGATGATGAAGATGAAGATTCTAAGTCATTAAGTGCATGCTAACTAACATGATATGGCTCATTGGCCTCTTAGAAGGTGAGCACTGAGCAGTTAATAGATCATCAAGTAAAAAGAAATTTCAGAGTCTTTTCATGCATTCCACCAACCCAACGCAGGGCTCATAAGCCCCTTGGTGGGTGAGAGGTGCATAACTCACCAAAACTAGAAGAAATTTTTAATTCATGAGGTTCAATAACAAGGCTCATTAACCTTAGGTACGCATGGTGAGCTATGTAATACACAACACACAAAGTCATAAACTTAACATTCTAAGTCATTGGTGCTTGCAAACAAGCATGTTATCTCTTGCCAAAGCATAAGACTTATTATCCCACACCAATTAAGAAGAAAATCATAAGTTATTTGGCGCATATATGCCATCTCTCCCAAGCAAAGGTCTCATTAGCCTCTTGTTGAGTGAGCATTGCACATCACTCCAACTTAGAAGAAAATTGTAAGTCATCATTTGGTGCATGCCAGGTCGACAATCATGCCGCCTCTCACCTAGGCATGTAGCTCATTGATTACCCAAACACGGGCCTCGTTAGCCCCTAAATCATGAACAAGCAATGATCAACCCATCAAGATACAAACAAATTATAAGTTATTTTTAGTACATTCTTACAAGCATGCCACCTCTCATCGACTCACATGGCTAAATATTCTCTTGTGTAGGCGAGATGTGTGCAATCTATAGTTCTACAATGAAGTTTTTTTTTTTTTTTTTCCAATTTTGATGAATTACTATATATGTGACATAGTCATTGTTTGGGTCCAATTTAGTCCAATTGGACTTAGGCATTAAATGATCCAATTAAAAGCCAAGGTCAAGGTTCATCTCTCCAATTGTGCTAAAGTCAAAGATCAGCCCTCAAGGCAAGCCAATTGGGCTAAGGCCCAACTTCTCCATGTATGAAGAGGTATAAAAGCCATCAATATTACATTTTTACATGGATTCTCATTAATTCAAGCAAAGCCTCAAGCAACTAATTCTCTTGCATAGTCTTCTCTTTCAACACATTGTACTGACTTTAGCATCGGAGGGGCCTTCCTCGGCAACACCCCCGAGGCTAGTTTACGTGTGTTTACTGTGCAGGAAACCTTCGGCCCAACATTACTTGGACCGAATCTAGTCTTCTCCGTTTCATCGGACCTTCGGCAAGGTCCCATTGTTTTCACCCGAAACAATTTGGCGCCGTCTGTGGGGAAGACTTTCAAAAATCTTTAAGCCAAATTTCTAACCAAGATCATCTTGCAATAATCTTAGTAGCAATGGCTAAGAACCGCAAGAGCAAAGGCCTCCGTCAAGGAGCGGGCGAAAAGCCTAAAACCCCTACACCATCACCCTCGCCGGACCGGAACTCTCCTAAGGGTGCTAGCTCGGGGGAGGATCATACAAGGAGGATTCCCTTTCTCCCGTAATTCATGACTCTCATCATAGGCCGAGTCACTCTCGGTCTAGCAGGGGTGAGTCCGATCATAGGACGCATTCAGTGCCCCAAAGCCAACCATCGACTGTGCGCCCTCATTCCCATACTCGGCCGAGGACCCCTTTGACGGGGCCCAGCTCGGAGGAGGTGGCAAGAGCGCTGGCAGTGCTCATGGAGGCGATAAGGGCACAAAATATGCCACCACCTCGTGATCGAACTCCTCCGCATACCCGGCATCAGCGGAGGAAGCTAGACCATGATGGTGGGAAGCTTCCTTCCTTCCGGGAACTGGAAGAGTGGGAAGAGGATACCTGGAAAAATGAAAAAGAGAGGAAAAAGAACCCTCAATTTTTAAAAGGATCCTCATCCTCCCGACCAGAAACGCATAAGAGCAGCAGCTCAGCTTCTCGGCCAGAATCTACTCACCGAGAACCTGAGACTGTTCGCCGAAGCGTCCTCGACCGACTCGGCGGCAAGGAACCGAGCGTGCGCAGTCGCCTCTCGTTCCCTGCGGCTGAGGCCCAGACTTCCCAGCCAGGGACGAAAACCACTCCTACCTCTCTAAGAGGGCGGAGCGCGGTCCCTTCGGCCAGGAACAAGGGCAAGGCCGTTATGCTACCCGCCAGTTCGCCATTCGAGCAATGGATACTGGAAGAGCACGTGCCCACGGTTAAAATACCTTCGCACATCACCTATGATGGGACCTCGGATCCGAAGGACCACGTGGCCTCGTATGAGACTCATATGCATCTTTGCCCCAGATCCGAAGCGACTTGGTGCAAATATTTCCCAACCACTCTCAAGGGGGTCGCGCAAGCGTGGATCTCCAAGGGAGTAAAGCAAGGCTCCATAACAGGGTGGGATGATCTGTCCTCTAAATTCAGGAGCAAGTTTTCCACGGCAAATCGCCGAGAGAAGACTACTGCAGAACTCATGAGTCTGCAACAGGGGGAAACCGAAAGCCTCCGAGACTATCTGACCCGTTTCAGTAACGAGTCATCCAGCGTCTCTCAGCTGGACCAGGGGCTAGCCGTTTTTGCAATGCAGAATGGCCTTCAGCCCGGGAAGTTCCTAGACTTCATGGTCATGCATACTCCGCAGACCTTGGAGGAAGCTCTGAATGCCTCGGATAAGTTCATCCGAGCCGAAGAATGGAACAAAGCGAAAACCCAACCTCAATTTGGGGGAGGGAAACAAAAACAAATACCCTTGTCTGAAGGCCAAGGCCATAAGGCAAAAGGAAAGTCAAAGGCCTCGGAGCAATCTTCGGCCAGCGACCCAAAGAAGGAAAAATCTGCCTCATACACAGGCAGATACGAGTCCTACACTCCGCTCTCTCTTCCACGCGCCAAAATTTACAGTGTGACGAAGGAGGAGCAGAGTTACCGAAAGCCGAGACCACTCCCAGAGTGGTATCAGCGAAAAAATAAAAATCAGTGGTGCGAGTTCCACGAGTCTCCGGGACACAACACTGAGGAGTGTATCCAACTGAAGGACCAGATAGAGGACATGGTCCGTAAGGGATACTTGAAAAAATACATCGCGGATCACCGCGAGAAAAAAGAGTCCGAGAAGTCAGCAAAGGACTCTCGGCAAGACCTCGACTTCCCCCGGAAGAACGGTAAAAAGCCGGAGGGGAAATTCTCTCCAATCAATGTTATCTCGGGAGGAATATACTCTCGGAGGGAGCACAAGCGACACCTTAGAGCTTTGACTCACCAGGTGAACAACGCTGACATTCAGTCTCCCCAATCGCCGGTGCCGAACATGACGTTCACAGCCGCCGACTGCCGGGGGATAACGTTCCCTCACGAGGATCCGTTGGTGATCATCGCCACGGTGGCCAACCACGACGTCAGTAAGGTCCTTGTTGACGGTGGCAGCGGAGCAAACATTTTGTTCCGAAAGGCCTACAATCAAATCAAGCTGAAGCCCAAGCACCTTACGCCGGTACCCTACCCGGTATCCGGGTTCAACGGGGCTTCAACTTATCCAGATGGGAAGGTGACACTTCTTATCACCATCGGCTGCGATGAGGCAGCCAGGAACGTCATGATTGAATTTTTAGTCATTGACGCTCCTTCAGTGTACAACGTGATTTTGGGGAGACCCATAATTCATGAGATTCAAGGGGTCGTCTCAACTTATCATCAGCTGATGATTTACGTCTCAGACGCCGGCTTCCCCGAAAGGATACAGGGCAACCAAAAGGACGCCCGAAGGTGCAACTACCTCAAGCCATCCAGTAGTCGCCCAGATGACGACAAGGATGAGGAGGAGAAAGAAAAAGAAAGAGAGCCAAGCACAAAAAAGCCAAAAGGCCTAAGTGCTTCGGCCCAAGGATCTGTACCCAGAGGTAAAGGGCCCGAAAGGGAAAAGGCTAGCTCTTCAGCTGAACAGCAAGACTCAGAGAGCCAGCCGAAGAACAAAAAGACTGGGACACCTACTGACATAGGCAGCAGGCCAGATTATGAAGAGTCCAGTCCATCAGCAATGGACATGGACCAACAGACTGAAACAGTTGAGTTGGCCGAAGGAGACGTTGAGAAATGTGTAACAATCGGGATGGACCTTGATCCGAACACCCGTTGTGAACTTATTCAGCTCCTTCGGGACAACAGAGATGTGTTTGCTTTCTCGGCAGCTGATATGCCCGGGATAAGTTCAGACCTCATCTCCCATAAGCTTAATGTTGACCCAACGTGTCGACCAGTTAAGCAAAAGAAGCGGAATTACTCCGCTAATAAGAACCGAGACATCGCAGCCGAGGTTAAAAAATTGCTGGAGGCAGGCTTCATCGAACCTTGCCAATATCCAGAATGGCTGGCAAATGTGGTGATGGTTCAGAAGGCCAATGGTACCTGGAGGATGTGCGTTGACTTCACGGACCTAAATAAGGCTTGTCCGAAGGATTTCTATCCCTTGCCGAGGATCGATCAGCTAGTCGATTCGACAAGTGGCCATGCCTTGCTTAGTTTCATGGACGCATTCTCGGGGTATCATCAGATCTTCATGCACCCCGACGATCGAGCAAAGACAGCATTCGTCACGAACGCTGGGGTGTACAATTACAAAATGATGCCCTTCGGATTGAAAAATGCGAGGGCAACCTATCAAAGGCTGGTGGATCAAGTTTTTGCCGATCAAAAGGGCCGAAACATGGAAGTCTATGTCGACGATTCGATCGTCAAAAGCAAAAAACCTGAGGACCATGTTAAGGACCTGGCTGAAACTTTCGCCACCTTAAGAAAGCATCAAATGAAGCTGAATCCTAAGAAGTGTGTCTTCGGCGTGAAGTCAGGGAAATTCCTTGGGTTCATAGTCAGCAAAAGGGGGATTGATGCCAATCCCTCCAAAGTCAAAGCGGCGCTCGACCTTCCTGAGCCGAAAACAAAGCGGGATGTTCAGCGGCTCACCGGAAGAATGGCATCCCTCTCGAGGTTCATTTCCAGAGCTTCGGATAAGGGGTTACCTTTCTTCAAAGCCCTGAAACTCCCGAAAACAAAAGAGCTCGTTTGGGAGGAAGAGCAAAAAGACGCCTTTAAACAGCTTCGGGAGCATCTGGCTCAACTCCCAACGCTGGCTAGCCCAGCTGAAGGAGAAACTTTGTACCTATACGTGGCCGTTAGCCCAGCCACCATCAGCGCAGTACTGCTGAAGGAAGAAAGTAAAAGTCAGCAACCGATCTACTTTGTCAGTCAGACACTGACGGATGCCGAGAATCGCTACCCTCTACTCGAGAAAGTCGCTTTCGCGGTAGTAGTAGCTGCTCGGAAGCTGAGGCCCTATTTTGATTGCCATCAGATAGTGGTCTTAACTGATCAGCCGTTGGAAAAGGTTCTCGGCAAGGTTGAAAAATCTGGTAGGCTAGCCAAGTGGGCTTTTGAGCTCACCGAATTCAGCATCAGCTACCGTCCGAGGGCTGCCATTAAGGCTTAAGCTCTAGCGGATTTCTTGGCCGAATGCTCATACCAAGAAGCGCTAGACAATGAAAAGAAAGTCTGGACCGTGTTTACGGATGGATCTTCCACCGAAAACGGTTCGGGGGCAGGAGTAGTGATAACTTCTCTCGAAGGCAAATCCTTTGAGTATGCACTAAAATTTTCTTTTAAGGCCTCGAATAACGAAGCCGAATATGAGGCAGCAATCGCCGGCCTAGAATTGTGCATCTCCCTGGAAGCCGATCATGTCTGCCTGAAAACAGACTCTCAGCTAGTTGCATATCAGATTAGCGGCAATTACGAGGCCAAATAACCCTCCATGATAGCTTATCTTGCCAAGACCAAGTCAGTTATTGCAGAGCTGAAAACTTTTGAGGTTCAGCTGATCCCAAGGGGTCAGAATACTCAAGCTGATGCACTCTCCAAACTTGCCAGTTCGTCTCTTACCGAGTTGAACAGATCTGTATATGTAGAAGTGCGTCGAGAGAGAAGTGTCGACGAAGCACCTGAAGTGTGCTGCGCTGACCCAGAGCCTAGTTGGATGGACCCCATCCTAGCTTTAAAGCTTCGGGGAGAAACTCCCGAAGATAAAGCTTTGGCCTCCAAGATGAAGAGAACCAGCTCTAGGTTCATTGTCTTCAGGGGGGAACTTCTGAAAAAGTCCTTTTCAGCCCCATTGCTAAAATGCGTGGGACCAACAGATGCAGATTATATCCTACGGGAGATTCACCTCGGCATCTGTGGGAACCACATTGGGGGAAGGACCTTAGCCCACAAGGCATTGAGGGCTGGATATTACTGGCCCACCATGATCGCAGATGCTAAGGAGCTGGTTCGGAAATGCGAAAAATGTCAAAAATACGCTCCAGTTATCCATCAGCCAGCAAGGGATCTTCAGCCGATCCTTAATCCACTCCCGTTTGCCCAATAGGGACTGGATATACTAGGACCATTTCCAGAGGCTATGTACCAGAAAAAAGGGCTGATAGTTGGTGTTGACTACTTCAGTAAATGGATCGAGGCCGAAGCAGCATCGAACATTACAGAGCAAACTGTCAGAAAATTTATCTGGCAGAATATCATCACTCGCTTTGGCATCCCGAGAGTATTTGTCTTCGATCATGGGAGGCAATTTGATAACTTACCGTTGAAGCGGTATACAGATCAGTTCGGCATCAAACTGGCATATTCAGCGGTATGCCACCCGCAAAGTAACGGACAAGCCGAAGCTGCAA
Organism: Chenopodium quinoa; assembly: GCF_001683475.1. Taxonomy (NCBI): domain Eukaryota; kingdom Viridiplantae; phylum Streptophyta; class Magnoliopsida; order Caryophyllales; family Amaranthaceae; genus Chenopodium; species Chenopodium quinoa. The sequence continues at coordinate 4,198,201 of NW_018745170.1, read as the reverse complement.
ATAAACAGATCCTAAATGTCCTCAAGAAGAGGGTGGAAGATCAAAAGTCCAAGTGGCTGGAGGAGCTCCCAGGAACCCTTTGGTCCCTTCGGACAACTGAAAAAGAGGCAACGGGCTATTCACCTTTTGAACTGGTGTATGGTGCCGAAGCCGTCCTTCTAGTGGAAATTGGCTCTGATAGCCTACGAGTGCACCACTTCTCGGCTGAGAATGAGCGACTGATGAGGGAATCTCTCGATTTCCTCGACGAAGTAAGAGACTCAGCCCGAGATAGAATGGCCGCCTATAAGCAGAGAATCAGCAAATTTTATAACCGAAGGGTCCATGCAAGGCCTCTTAGAATTGGAGACCTTGTCCTTCGGGAAACTCTCAGCTGCATGGGAAGGACCTTATGAAATCTGTGATGAGCTTCAGCCAGGGACATACCGAACTCGGCAGTTGGATGGAACTGAGTTGAAAAATCACTGGAACGCTGATGTACTGAAAAAATATCATGTGTAAACCCTTCGGGGCAGAACAATCTTTGTAAGTTTATTTTGAACTAATGAAAGGCCTTGGAGCCACCATTTATATAAATGTTTGCAACTTTTTATCCTTTCAAAGTTTTCTTGGTTCTATCTACTCTTTAAGGGTTTTTTATTCAGCCTCGTCTGAAACCTTCGCCTTCGGGTAACTGGGTTTCAGATTGCTGACAAAACTCGTCTTTTTAAAGAACACTGGTCTTTCAGCTGAAGTCAAACTTCAGTAAGACTTGTTCTCCAAAGACATGAGTCCATGGACAATTCTGGGATATTGCCTTAACTGAGCCTTGTATCCCAGAGAGCCATTATCCGAAACATTGCCTTCAGTTGGCCCTGTGTTTCGGATATCCATTTTTCAATGATAGACAGAAAATCAAGGATAACAGCAACAGTTGGAAATTGTTTATTCAGCCTCGTCTGAAACCTTCGCCTTCGGGTAACTGGGTTTCAGATTGCTGACCAAACTCGTCCTTTTAAAGAACACTGGTCTTTCAGCTAAGACTTTTTCTCCAAAGACATGAGTCCATGGACAATTCTGGGATATTGCCTTAACTGAGCCTTGTATCCCAGAAAGCCATTATCCGAAACATTGCCTTCAGTTGGCCCTGTGTTTCGAATATCCAGTTTTTAAAGAACTCTAGTCTTTCAGCTGAAGTCAAACTTCAGTAAGACTTGTTCTACAAAGACATGAGTCCATGGACAATTCTGGGATATTGCCTTAGCTGAGCCTTGTATCCCAGAAAGCCATTATCCGAAACATTGCCTTCAGTTGGCCCTGTGTTTCGGATACCCATTTTGAAGAAATGAAGAAATTGTTTATTCAGCTGAAGCCATACTTCAATTTCTGGGGGGGCAAGAAGCAAGTGCAAGTTTATGTTCAGCAGAATTGAAGAAACAGTAAAGCACTCAAAAACAAAGCAGCTGAAGAAACGAACATCAAATTAATAATTTATGCTCAGAAATTGAGCTACAAGTTCAAATAAACTGTATCGGCAGCCGCCCACAAGCGGAAAATAACAGCTGCCGAAATACGTACAGAAGCAAAAAATAAACTGTTTTGTACGACAAGGCAAGCTGAAGCAAAAAACAAGGCAAAAAAATTCAGAAAGCGGCAAGTCTAAAGTTGAGCGCATGATGAACCGCAAGATTCTGAAGACGACTGCCCGAGTTCCTATGCTTCAGCACGAGGATCAGACTGGTCAGCATTGTTGAGCCCCATGGTGGTCTCAGCCCCAGCAGCAGAAGAAGCAGGCTTTGCACTCTGCCGAGCCTCCCTTTCCCTCTGTTCAGCCTCCAACTCCATTCTCTCAGCTTCTTCTTTGGCTTCCTCAGCCTTAAGAATTTCAGCTTCGACTTGAGTTGCATACTTCATATGAGGGTCTTCGGGATTCTGGACCCATTCAGCACATTTGGACCAGTCCAGCTTCGGCTCAGCATGAAGGCAGACTCTTCGGCACACTCAGAACCCGTTTCTGAAACCCATTTCATATTCTTCCTGGGTATAGACACGGACTTTGAGTAGAGCCTCAGCATCAGCCAACTTCTTCTGGGTCTCCTCCAAGTCTTCCTTGGATTTCTTCAGCTCATCGGCGAGCTTGGAGGAGGAACCTTTCAGCTCTTTCAGCTCCTGCTGAACTTGGGAAGCCTCTGTCTGAGCCTGGGCCACTTCTTCCTTTTTGGCCATGAGCTGATCCTCAGCCTCTTGGAGCTTAGTTCTCTGAGCTTCAGCAGCAGCAGCAGCAGCCTCTGAGAGTTGGACATCCCTGGCTTGGAGCATCTCTTCAGCAGCCATTCTGCTGGCTTCAAGAGCTTCTAGCCGTTGCTGCACTTCAGCTTGTGCAGCAGCTCCTTCCTGGATTCGGCTCTCAATGGCAGCCTTAAATTTGGAGACGTCCACTCCCATATGCTCTTGGAGGAATTTTTCCCCTTCCATCAGTGGGGGAAAAACTTCCTTCTCCATAGCGTCGCAGAAGGTTTTGAGGGCTTCAGCATCTTTTTTCTCGTATTCCTCACCCTTCTGCTGCTTCTCTTCAGCTGCTGCTTGCTTCAGCTTAGCAAGCTTTAATTCCTCTTCGGCTACCTTTTTGTCGTGCTCGGCAGTGTCTACCCTATCTTGTAGGGTATCTATCAGCTCTACAGTGAGAGTCTGATTGTGCACGAACTGAAAACAGGGGCACAAGTTAAAAAAATAATAATAAAAATAGAGCTGAATTTTAGAGGAAATAAATGCAAGGAAAATCACCTGCATCATCAGCAGTTGGTTAGACCTGGCTGGGTCAGGAACTGATCTGCTGGATTCGCCCATCCCAGGAGTGGCCTTCAGCGACCAGATTCTTGCCATATCTACTTCGGACGTGCCAGCAAAATCGCCGAAGTAGGCTGCAGCACCTTCTCGGTTCTGACCCCATATGAGGTCCCAGATGTGATCTGTGATTGGAATTCGGGGGGCCGAGAAACCCATTTCTCCAGATTGAAGAGTCTGGAAGGAAGGAAAGGATGACGACGGAGCTTCTTTAGCTTTGGATGGCTCAGCATCATCCTTCTCAGAAGAGTCAATTATTATGACCTCTTCTTCTTCAGGGGTGAGGACGAAAGCCTCAACCTCTCTTGCAATGTCTGCCGTGAAACCCTCAGCACTGGGCATCACGGCATCCTTATTCTTGTGCTCAGCGGCACTCTCCTGAACTTCTTCTTGGACCCCTCCCTTAGATTCGGGAGTTTTCTGATCCACCTCCATCTCAGGAGGTGGCGGAGGGGTCTTTGGAGGTGATTGAGGTGGTGGCCGGGGAACCCTCGGCGATCCATTGCCTTCCTCGGGTTCCCTTATTTCAACGCCGATGGTCATCGGCCTCCGCTGAAAGTCATGCGGGCCGATGATGGCCATTCTTCGGCGCCTTTTCTGAAGCGGCTGCTCGTCCATGTCTGAGTCTGAAGACTCTTCTTGTATCTGGTCTTCGGGACGAACAGGGGCTTTCCCTTCTCTGTGTCTGTTACTCTCTTCAGACTGTAAAAGACAGGGGGAGGAAGAATGTGAGTACAAAAAAAAAAAAAAAAAAAGAAGAAAGAGACAAAGTTAAGTCTGAAAGCTCACCGAGGTCTTCAGCAAAGCCTCGTCTTCTTCAGCTGCCCTAGCTGCAGCTTCCTCTTCAGCAGCCCTGGAGGACCCTTCTCCTCCTTCACAAGCTTCGATAACCCGTGCAACCTCTTCGGCCGTACGGGCAGCTTCAGCTTCTTTGTCTAGCAGCTGAAACCAGGGATCTCTCTTCTTCCACCAAGGCTTCTGCCTCTGATACAGAGCAACAACCTCAATTTGGAAGTGGGAAGAGTCTAGATGAACTTCCCTATGCCTCGGTTCAGTGATGGAGGGGGCCCGATCAGTTACAACTCGTTTTCGGTTGACGCCAAGACGAGCGTAGTTAATGTCGACGTTGGTCTCGTCCCGCTCTGAAAAAGAAAAGGGGAAAGGTCAGTTCAGTTAGGTTGGCACAACATAGAAAAAGCGAAGTGAGGAGAAAAAGAGATAATTAAAAAGCCTCGGCCCCAGCCGAAGAAGCTTACCATCCTTAAACTTTCGGCTGAGGCCAACAGCTGCTAGCATGTTCTCTTGGAAAACATAATGCGTATCGGGGAGCCAAGTCTCCGGGATATGCTGCATTCGGCCGCTGCCCCCCCGGTTCGGCAGCTTGCCGAAGATATTTTGTTGATTAAGGTTTGGATCTGAGCCGTTATCTGCGAGGGGACCTAAGCTTCCCATGTCGGGATCAGGCTCAGCAAGGTACCGGGGAGCGCTGAAGACGCAAGGGTGGCCCGGGTCCGTGGGTGCCCTAACCCAAATCCATTGACCTCTCCAGTCCTTGTCTGAAGAGTCGTTCGGCCACATGGTCAGGTACTGGGGCCGAGACTCAATCCGGTACCACCCAGAACCATGGCTTCCGTGCCCACTTTGAATATTTGGCACTAGCCGATGAAGCTTTTTGAAGCAGTGCAGGTTCGGCACATACTTGAAGAACTTGCAGACCCATAAGTATGTCATCACCCTTCGGATGCTGGTAGGAGTTAGCTGACATAGGGAGATATTGTAATGGATCAGCAAGTCTCGGACGAATACGTCCAAAGGGAACCTCAGCCCATACTGAAGTTGTCTTGTGTACACCCCCACATACCCCGGGGGTGGACGATGGATTCTATCGGATGCCACGGGCATTCGGCACCAATACCCATCAGCTTCAAGGATGCCGTAATGCAATTCAATTTGTTCGGCAAACCGATACTGATCGGCATTCTCCACCCACCATGAGTAGGGGCGGTTCTTTATCATGGCCGAAGCTACTTCGGCATCCTCCCACTCTGAAAACCCGGGGAGGATATCCCAAAGGACAGCGGGAACTTCATCGTCCCGCCCAGAAGCGCTCGGCCCCTCCGTTCTCTGAGGAGGAGCCGAGGAAATTGGAGTCGCCCTAATCCCTTCAGCAGGGTCAGACTCTGGCCTTTGTCCATTCCAGGTCCCAATCCTGATCCTAGGATCGGGAATTGGCCTTGCTCTTCTTAGAGCACGGGCTCTACCCCTAACTCCTCTTGCCATTGATAATTTCGAAGAAAAAAGTCGAAAAAAAGAGGGAAGGAGTTCGAATTCGAAGAAAAATAAACTAAAATCAAAGGAATTTACCTTAATCTGAAGCGAAAGTTGCCGATTTACGAGTTCGAAGTGGCAAGTCTCAGTTTCTAAGCTTAATGCTCGGGGAATTTGCGAAGTTTTGATGCGGGTTCTTGGGTTCTCTCGAGAATTCTGGGTTTGTGTTGGTGAATAAGTGAGGAGAGATGACGCGCCTCTGATTATATCTCCAGAAATGGGAATACGGGGAGTCCGCGTTTCAATTTCTCTTAAATACCCCACTAAGTAACCGTTAAACACACGACCTTGCGATTAAACTGCCCATTATCCGTCCAACTTCCACAATCACCCGCCTTAACCGTTGTTATCTCATTAATTACGGTTTTAATTCAAATTTTTGGATTAATTAAATCATTCACTTCTCTCCTTTTCCGAATTAAATCAAACCCGACCCGTCATCCTTCCAAATCGGGTCGGCAAGTTGTTTGGGTCCAATTTAGTCCAATTGGGCTTAGGCATTAAATGATTCAATTAAAAGCCCAAGGTCAAGGTTCATCTCTCCAATTGTGCTAAAGTCAAAGATCAGCCCTCAAGGCAAGCCAATTGGGCTAAGGCCCAACTTCTCCATGTATGAAGAGGTATAAAAGCCATCAATATTACATTTTTACATGGATTCTCATTAATTCAAGCAAAGCCTCAATTAACTAATTCTCTTGCATAGTCTTCTCTTTCAACACATTGTACTGACTTTAGCATCGGAGGGGCCTTCCTTGGAAACACCCCCGAGGCTAGTTTACGTGTGTTTACTGTGCAGGAAACCTTCCGCCCAACATTACTTGGACCGAATCTAGTCTTCTCCGTTTCATCGGACCTTCGGCAAGGTCCCATTGTTTTCACCCGAAACAGTCATTATGTTACTGTATCAATGCAACATATTGTGTCATAGGTAGTTTACTTTAATAATGTGTTGAATTGATAGATCAAAATCGAAGTGTCAATATATGGTAAAATGTGTAATGACAATAATCAAATGGGTAAGAAAACAAGTAGTTCACAAAACACAAAAAAACACTTTCTGTTTAAGCTCCCCATCAAAACTACATATACTAACTTATGAGTTATACACACTTTAAAATATGAGATATAACAACACAAACCAATCAAGGGACCATGATATTGCTCTCCCAAGCAGGTAACCGTACCATGGTAAGGGACCATATATAACACCCGTCATCCTAGGAGCTAGGCAAAGGAGCATTGTAAACATCATTCAACAAGACATAAGGCCTGATGTCATCACGACTCATGTTCCACACCCTCACTAGGATCATGTGGTCGATTGTGTGGTAGGCAACAATCATGGCTACAGGACATGCTCTTAAGCAGCTAGTGAAACCCTTTCTTTAATAGAGCTTTATTTTGCATAAAGCGTCTACCACTAGTGAACACCACACTACTAGTAAGAGCAGTAACACAATAATGGGCCATTTAGGGCCCTAAATGAAGTCCAAATGGACCCAAACTTGGGGGTCTGATGTTTTGTAGGTCAAAACACATCATGGTGTAGTTAGAATTTCCATATGAGGCTTGAAAACTTCTAGAATGTGCATCATAGTTTGAGTATCGTCTTAAAGGTTCTATAGCTATTTAAGCATCTCTTGTACATATCAAGATTCTAGAATACTAGAACTTTGTGGATCATTCAAGAATATTATACATACAAGCTAAGGCTTTGTACTCAAAAGAGTATACAAGCTACTTGGTAGTTAAGGACTAGAACTACCCTCCATTTGAGGAAGTTAGAATGTTCTAGGTTATACATAGGAGACCTATAAATAAGGAGCCTCCCAGACATTTGTACATTATCCAAGCACTTTGTAAACCTCTAATGCAATACAAAAACAACATTTGCTCATACAACTCACTTGTGTTCCCATCCCTGCTTCATTACTTAGCTTTCGTTGCACACTTAGGTTTAAGAAAACATTGGGTTTTAGCTTTGATTTGACTAGCATCCTTGGGGAAGGAAGTTAGTGTGCGCGCGTGCTAAGGACTAGGGGATTAGCGGCATATGACAACAATATGACTTGCCTTGCATTTTACTGTGGGGCTAATGTTTGACCTCTCAATAAAATGGGACCACTTTTTTAAGGAACTTATCAATATACCTCTAAACACATATCTTAGATTAAATTCACCATTAATTGAAAGTCCAATACATGCTTATTAATAACTATTTAACAATCAACCCCTACTTTAGATAGTGACTAAAATTATTAACATCATGCGCCCTTATATACACTCAACAATGAACTCAAGGCTTGCATCTAATGATAATAATCCTAAGTTTGCTGCTATATTAAGTTGTTCAATTAAGCGTCAAAAAGAATTTACTAAGAACACCCATGAAGCTACTCACCCTCACTCAAGGCTGGCTATGGGCATGTGCAAACAACCCCATAGCACAGGGCCCCAAATTGGGGAGGACCTCCAATTAAATAAAGGCTTTAAATATATAGTATAAATATAATGAATGCTTATCAATTACATTGAATCAATCCTATCTAGTTCAAAGCAGCAATATGATTAGAAGGGAATGGTTAGTTGGTCAGTGGATCGAATTTTCATGGCTGCGATGAAATCATTTTTGTCTTCTCATTTTTCTTTTCTTATGTTAATTATAATTCACAGAAATTTTGTAATGTTTGTCTTTTATGTTATTTTTTTCCATTTTCACTAGGCGAAAAAGGGTAATCAACACCGGTTCAAAACCCCCATTTAGCACCGGTTAACCGGTGCCAATAACTGTGTGTGTGTGTTTTTTTTTTTTGGCAATAAATAATAATATTAATACTAATAATAATAATAATTAAAAACTTGTACGTCCTACATTAATTCTACCATTATTATATATAATAATAATAATAATTATTATTATTATTATTATTATTATAATATTAATAATAATAATTTCTAAATTGAAAAAAATAACAACATTACATAGATATTAATTAATAATCTATCCCAAATGCAATACAATGAAGTGTCATATTTACAATTCCTCAAAAAAAAAAAAAATAGAAGTGTCATATTTACAAACAATACTAATTAATAATGCAGTTAAAAAGTTAACAAAATACAAATTCAAATAGAAATGACATTTACAAATTAAATGTGATGAAAGACGCCAACATGTCTCGAACTTCATTAAGTTCCTTGCTTGTCAACGGACCTCCCTTTTGTACCTTGCAAAACTTGAATAAACAAAAATGATGTTAGAATTAATTACTTAGGTTATGCATGTAAAAATACATTTACAAGTTCAGTTAGGCAAAAATTTATTACTTAGGCCTATATGACTACTGCTTCGCCTATATTCTACATTTCTTATCAAATTAACTCATTCTTTCTCATAACATGTCAATATTACTTAGTTATAGGCGGCTAAGGCTTGAAATCACATTAAAAGAGCAATTCAAGGGTTTTAGGACGCATTTTCATCCAAAATGGCCCAAATAAGGCCTACATGACTACTAGGATGCTTATTTCCTACATTTCTTGTCAAATCAACTCATTCTTACTCATAACATGTCATTATTACATAGTTATAGGCGGCTAAGGCTTGAAATCACATGAAAAGTGCAATTCTAGGATTTTAGGACGCATTTTCATCCAAAATGGCCTAAATAAGGCGATTTGACTACTAGGATGCCTATTTCCTACATATCTTATCAAATCAACTCATTCTTATTCATTACATGTTATTATTACTTAGCTATAGGCGGCTAAGGCTTGAAATCTCATGAAAAGTGCAATTCAAGGGTTAGGACGCATTTTCATCCAAAATGGCCCAAATAAGGCCTATATGACTACTAGGATGCCTATTTCCTTCATGCACATCATTCCCATCAACATCCCCACTGTACTCTCCTTCTTCACCGTGCCAAATCCACACGTGGTATTTAAGCCTAAACCCACGACAAATTACATGATCTCTAATGATTTCAACACTATTGACCACCTTCAGAATATTATAATCAACACAAGGACAATAGAGGCAATCGACACCCATTCTGCGCTGATAAGATGAAGCCCTCTCGCAAAACTCTTGAACCCCATCAAAGAATTCCAATGTATCACGTCTACCATACATCCAACCACGATCCTTCTCCATTAAGTAAATTGTCTCTAAACATAGCAACATATTACGAATAATGTATAATTGCTACATATATTATATATGTAAGTCAAATTCAAACACACACCATGCATATAACATTCATATAGATAAAAAAATGCATATATGCTTCCAAAGGGTCCTTATCACTCCAACCTAACCCATCCTTGAACGTGTAATCTCACTAGTGAATGTATGTCGACTTTCCAATTTTAAGGAAAATCCGGCAGCATTTCCTCCCAGTTCTCCAAGTACACGATGTAGGTAATTACATACCCACATATGTACCCAGAGAAAAGAGTGAGGAAATGGTAAGCCAAGATGTTCCTTAAAATCGAAAAAAAAGACATACATTCACCAGCTAAGTGAGAGTAAACGTTCAAGAACAGTCCCAACCGGGGACTATTCAAGACTTTCTCCTAATTTGGAAGCCTTGAACGGGTATCTAGGCATATGATGATGCAAGCATTTTATATATTGTTGTATTTATTTGTCACTAAACAATACACAAGTTGTAATAGCATGAAAAAAACTTTTATTAAATGAATAAAGAGAAAGAAATGTAGCTTAGAGAAGTTTATAATTCATACCAATATAGCAAGTACAATGGATGTATTCTTTCTAACTTCCCACTTGAGCTAAATATGTAGTCTTCAAGAGAAACTTGTACTTTAATTCACATATGAATCTATAAAAAAAAAACAAAAACAAAAAACAAAAGTTAGTAAGTATGAACTATCAAAGTATCAATCTATCATGTCTGTCAAATTAAAAAAAATTTATGGCTTTGCAAATTTAGTTTCATTTTATTATTTATTTTATTTTATTTGTCTCAATTCCTTTCCTCGGTTTTGTGTGTAGGGGTTCGGGTTTCATGGCAAGTGAGTTTGGGTTCCAATTTGAGTCAAATGCTAAATGCCCATTCATAAGCATGCTGCCAGCTCCACCAATTGCCGCCAAGCGTAACAGTTGCTCCACCAGGCTGTTGCAGCCACACTCACCGAACAAAATCAGCAGCCCCTGCTTCACCATTCACCAATTAACCAATCCAACCCACAGCACACGTCCACACCTGCCACACCTCACCAAACTCTCCTGCTCCCTCACAACCCGCAATTCATCCACCAAATACCACCGCAGCCCAACCACTAAAACAAGAAATACCCATAAAAAATTTGCAAGCTCACAACAAGACAATAACTCAATGCACAATAAGTAAAGGAAACCGGAAAGGCAAGCTCACCAGACACCAGATCTACTGTTCGAGGCCGTGCCGCCGTGACAAGAAGGCCGTTGTGGTTGAGGTGGAGTCGTGCGCGCTTCAATGACAAACCCTAGATTACAAGAACCCTAAAATTACTAAACTGAAAAGCAAATCAACGACAAACCCTAGATTGCGAAGGAATTCGATAGTTTAAAAAGACCACAAAAAAATCTTACCTTGAAGCTGCTTCAATGGAGGTGAGAAAGCTCAGAATCCGCTTCAATGGAGAATAAAGAGCACGAGCTTCAATGGAGGAAAGATATGGAGAGAGAAGGAGGTGCAGTTGCTTCAATGGAGGTGAGAAAGCTCAGAAACTCTTCAATGGAGAAAGGTGAAACTTCAGAGGTGGTGGAAGAGAAGAGCGAAAAAACGAGGGAAAACAGAAATAATGAAAATAGCAGGGGGAAAGAAAGAAAGTAGAATATTGATTTTTTTATTTATTTTTTTTTATTTCGCACCGTTTTGAATCGGTGCCAATACATTATTTCGCACCGGTTTGGTTTGAACCGGTGCGAAATCTCTTTCCCCTTTTTTTTCCTCTTCTTTTTTAATTCGCACCGGTTTGAACCTGTGCGAAAAAGATAGTTTCGCACCGGTTTGGTTGGAACCGGTGCGAAAAGTCTATTTCCCAATCCCGCCTATTTTTTTAACACCGGTTTTCAAAAATCGGTGCGAAAACTGCGGTGCCTATTTCATTTTTTCTACTAGTGTTTGCTCATCTTTTCTAGACAAAATGAAACATAGTTAATACAAATTTGTTTACTAAATTACATAGATATTTTTTTTTTAATTTATTATTAAACCTATACTTGAGCAATATTCATTAGAAACAACTACATTTTACTATTCCTAATCCAGTCAAGATCATTTTTAAGCATACATAACTCATACTAACTATATATTTGATGTTATTGACTAAGATCTCACTACCTATTTTATAGTCTATAATGCCTGATTAATACAAAAAATATTCATAATAATTACCATTCATTATATATAATTACAAACAATCGTAGATCAAGACCACCAACTCAACAACCATCGATTTGAATACTTCAACTCCACCAAATCTATTAATTGTTAATATTTTACTCGTTACTTATTTTTATTTAGAAAATTTATTCCCAAATCACTCTTCGTGGCATCCATTTAGATACATGTTAATCTCGTCATTAACACCATTCCATTCCTAACTCCGGGAATTTTTTTTTTTTTTTTGACAATGGCAAAGGAAAAATAAAACAGCTACAAAATTAAATTAGAGAGGGTGCTACGGAAATTCTTTGCAATATCATTAGCCAATTGCACTTGATCTCTCATGATCTTAATAACCGAACATTTCCTGAAAAAAGCTGCCACTGATCTAATTTCATCAAGCATCCAAGCGATCGAAATGTCGTGTCCTCGGCTATCCTTAAGGTTCTCCAGCAGCAAGGCAGAATCTGAGAGTATGAGGACTTCCTCATAACCTTGGCTTTCAGTCCATTTTAGTGCTTCGAGACAAGCCCAAGTCTCGCACTATAGCGCTGACGAAGCCGTCCCAAATTTGCCTCCTCCCCTATTTCTGCTAAATAAAACTGGACCCGAAGCAACCCATCCTATTCCCGCTCTAGTAGAAGCTTTCTCCCATGAACCATCAACCTGTAGAACCAATTTGGCAAAATCGGTCTTCTGTCTTCCTAATTGGACAAGGTTGAACACCGGCGGGAGAATGGGGTCGATGCACTCCTCTGTTACACTTGTACACTCATTCCTTACATCCTTCATGAAAGACTCGTGATCCTTAATAGCTATGTTGACCAATTCCTTGACAGATGCAAAAGTAATCCCACAATCCTGAAAGACCTTCCCATTTCTGGCTGTCCATATACCCCAAAGAGTAGCAATAAACTTGGTAATACGATTACTATGTTTACCATCCTTGCTATAAAAGAGCAGGATAAAGTGTTGGATCCAACTTTGAAAAGAGTGGAGTCCAGGGAGATCATAGCAAACCGTCAGGGAACTACTATCCCAAACTGCCTTTGCTAGAGAACAGTATCGAAACAAATGATGGCTATCTTCCATCTCCTCATAACAAACATCGCAAGTAGTATAATGAAATACCTCTATTGGCCAGGTTTACCTTTACTGCTATGCCGTTATGGAGGAGTTTCCAGAGAAAGATCTTCCACTTGGGTTGAATATCCAACTTCCAGATGAGTTTTGCAAAATCTTCATCTGTGGCGGAGAACGATAGGTAAGTGGACAATTGATCTTTAGACAGAAAATAATAGCCAGTCTTAACACTAAATCTTCCGGACGGGTGAAACTTCCAATATAGGTAATCATCCATTGGTTCCGCCAGCAGTTTCATGGATAAAATGTGCTTAGAACTTTCCCAGTCGAACCATTGTCTAACCTTACCCGGGTCCCAAGACACGATATCCCGCTTAATAAAGTCGCTAACCATCCATCTTATCGAAGCCCCAATCGTTTGATTTGAGTTAACTGTAGGGATCTTCCTTTTCACCCTGGGAATACTGATTGCCCTTATACTTTCCCCATTTCCAACTTTCCATGCAAAACCTTCCTTGAAAGAAGTTACTACTTTCTGTAACCCAAGCCTTCGCATAGATGGGTTTCCCACCCTTTTAAACCTTGAGATGTTACAAATTCCACAAGGTTGGAAGCTATTGTGCACTCTTGAAACAAGGAGTTGAGGGTTCAAATGCATTCTGGTAGCTTGTTTGAAGAGTAAAGCATCATTGAGTTTTGAAATACACCGAATGCCAAGACCCCCCATACTCTTCGGAAGTTGGATTACCTCCTTCTTAACCCAATGCATTCCCTTCTCCCCATTATTCGCCCACCAGAACTTGGTAATAAGTGAGTCAATTTTGTTTGCTATGCTCTGGGGAAGCTTAAGACATTTCATGATGTGAGTCGAAATGCTAACCAAGATAGTATTGATGAGGATAAGTTTTGCTGCTTGTGAAAGACGTAAAGAGGCCCAAGAAACAATCTTTTCCCTCACTTTATCAACTAGGAATTGAAAAGAGAGTTTTTTCTTACCCTGAATATCAATTGGAGCTCCTAAGTGTGTTCCCATATTTTGTGTCTCAGACATAGACAAAATCCTTTTCATGGAATCTCTAATCTCAAGTGGCACCCTCGGGGAGAATTTAACAAACGATTTTTGGAGACTCAAACACTGTCCCGAAGCTCTGCTAAACCTGTGAAGGATGTCCCTTACACACAAACAAGATTCCTCTGATGCCTTGAAGAAAAGCATGGCATCATCAGCAAAGAAAAGGTGGGAAATGGCCGGAGATCTCCTCGAAACCTTCAAACCTTTAATCTGCTTATTCAGCTAGGGTAAGCATTCTGGATAGAATATCCATACAGAAGAGAAAAAGGTAGGGGGAGATGGGGTCCCCCTGCCTTAATCCACATTCGGGGGAAAAGTGGGTAGAGGTATGTCTATTTATGACTGTCTTGTAGCTCACTGTCGAGACACACTGTGATAGCATTCTTAACCAGTGGTTCGAGAATCCATATAGCCTGAGAATTTTCGTAAGGAAGGCTCAATCGACCCTGTCGTATGCTTTAGACATGTCAATCTTGACTGCTAATAAATCCAATCTCTTTTGTGAATTTACGAGATGCATGAGTTCGTGACTCAGGAGAATGTTGTCTTCCATGTATCTACCCGGGATGAAGGTATGTTGGCTATCAGAAATGATATCAGGAAGCACTGCTTTCAGTCTATTCGCCAGGCACTTTGAGATGCATTTGTAAATGGTATTACAAAGACTTATAGGTCTGAAGTGCTCAGCAGTTTCTGGATTCTTAACTTTCGGGATAAGAACAAGAAGTGATTGATTCCATTCTTTGAGCAAGTTCCCAGACCGTAGAAATTGTTGAACACTGTCCACCACCAGTTGACCCACCTCATTCCAAAAGATTTTGAAAAAGTTTGCATTAAACCCGTCTGAACCTGGAGATTTCGAGCCATGCATATCAAACATAGCCTACTTGATCTCCTGGTAAGTAAAAGGTTTGTCAAGCCACTCCTGACTTTCCCTGGAAATAGGCGGAATATGTAATTGTCGGAGAAGAAGATCAATATTTTCGTCGTGATTGTCCTCTCTTGTCGGAGAAAAGACTCCTTTCATCGAGTTAGAAACCAGTTTTTCCACTTCTGCATACCCTTCCACCCATTCCTCTTCGCCTCTCCTTAAAGTTAAAATCTCCTTTTGTATTTGTTGTTGTTTAACTCTCCTATACATTAACTGAGTAGGGTAATCCCCATATTTGATCCAGCTGGTTTTCATTCTTTGCTTCCAATAACCAAAGTTGAGTTTGCAATTAGGGATAAAAGAGTTGACCTGGTTGAAAAAAAGACTCTCCTTTCTGTAACGAGTCTATCCCTTCCCCCGTCCTGCTCAACTCCTTAGAGATATTTCTCCAATTAATACCCCACATCTTTTTATTTTCCAGGCACCAACCTTGGAGGTTATTCATTAAACGAGCTAACCAAAATATATAACTATCTTTAAACAAAAGTTGCTGAATCATCATTATCTACACGACAACTTTTCCTTAATTCTTATTTTTCCAATCTAAATGATTTTATATTCACTTTAACCTTCCAAAATACATGTACTTATGATTTTACTATTTTCCATGTACGTTTAATGCAATTTATATTGCAACACTTTTCCAAACTCTTTCATTTGATTTTGCTTATTTAATTAATACTTTGTAATCTTAATTATGAGTATATATATACTCATTATATTTAACTTCATCTATACTCAGTTAATTTTTTTTTACAACATTTTTTTATGAGCATTATGCATAGAAATTTGTAAAATCTTCCTTATGACTTATGATTATCATACATTTGGAATTTAAAATCTAATATCATATCATATCACTAATAAATAAAGCCGGTCTCGCAGCCAGGCCACGAGATAGCGACACTTGGCATTCCAGTTTTTCGCCAAGTGTCGCGCCACGTATGAGATAAATAGGTATTATTGTGACACATATGACGCTAATTAAGCGATTTTTGGATAGATTTTTAAGATAAAATTGTTGTATAGAGTTTTATTATCAATATACTTATAATATTTCATACAAAATTAATCATAAATTTTAATAAATATCTTATAACTTGGTACTATTTCAATAATAAAATTCGTTTTAAAAAGTTCTTTAAAATAAGATCCATTTATAATATATTTACAAAAATAATAGATAAACCGTGAAAATAAGTTTTAATCAGGAAAAATAATTTTAGTTTTGGTAAATATACTTTTAGTTCAATAAAATTTAATTTCAGTTCAGTATGTCTAAATATCCTGCATTATCAAAAAGGATTATATATATGACCGTATTTAACCTTCAATCTAAAAAGTTTATCATAAACTTTTATCAACCATTTGGGCATCGCTCGGGCACAAAACTAGTATATAAATAAAGGAGGCATTTTTGAAGAGCATTCGGGGCGTCATGTAAAGAACTTATTTCAACCAATAATGAAAGTGATTTGTAATTTATTTTAGAATTAAAAATTTCAATCGCCACATAAGCAAAAACAACGAATACGATTTGAGATTTTAAATTCAAGTGCCATGTAGTATATAAATAAAACAACGGAAGATAACTTTAGTGTTTACACTAAGTAATGAAAAAAAATATCTTATGATATAATGAGTTTTATCCAAATATCCTACGAATGAGATTCATAAATGTGAGGAGGGTGTGCCCATCGTAGGGGATCCTTCTCCTCTATGCCCATGGCCCTTTAAACCCTAGGACTTTACACTTTTTTAAGGTGTGTTAGGATTTGAATTCCTGACTGTTTGGGGGACCTTGAATTAGAGTTGATCCTATCATTACGCTTTTTTGTAAGAAACT
Source organism: Chenopodium quinoa (assembly GCF_001683475.1). Classification (NCBI taxonomy): domain Eukaryota; kingdom Viridiplantae; phylum Streptophyta; class Magnoliopsida; order Caryophyllales; family Amaranthaceae; genus Chenopodium; species Chenopodium quinoa. The sequence continues at coordinate 4,181,720 of NW_018745170.1, read as the reverse complement.
AATAAGGAGTCGCCAATGAGTTTTAGGAAAACTCATAAACCTCGTTCATGCCTTTCTCCCAAGTAGGGTTTAAGGGATATTTAACATGAATCATAAGTTTACCGATGCCCAAATCGGTCTACTTGTACCAGAAACGAGTTCGGGAGCGAGGGTACTAAAATAACGTTCCTTTTAGGGAGGAATCGCTATTCTAGCCCAAGTGCGGCCTCTACTAGCTCTTCCTTCTTCACAATTTCATTATCAAACAATATATGCAACGTGATACCTAAAACTAAGTTAGTTGATTTTATTTACACACGTTAATCACATAAGGATTACATTGCAACGAATGTCGTTATTCTTATTTAATTCAAATTCGTGAAAGGAACAAAATAAACAAGATTCGCCTTAGCTTAGGTGATAAAACAATCAATTAATTATTCAAATTCTAGTCTTGATTAACGCAAGAATACTATGTGTTTTGGGGTTTTCTGATGTCCTGCGGGAGAGTTACAATTCTGAGACTGGAACCGGACGCCTGTACCTGCAAAACAAACGGATGCTCCGGACGATTGGAGATCCGCCTCCGACGATCAAGTTAGTACTTGATTAAGGAGTAATTAATGCGGAAATAAAAGTAATTGGGTCTCTCTAGGTGAGAGTGTTAAATGTGCGTAATCCCCCTTAATGAGGATTAATGGGCATATTTATATGCCTTGGGATGCGTGCTAGTACTAGGTTTAGGTTAAACCTAAGGCTGACTGGGCCTCCCACAATGATTGGGCCTTGTTGGCCGGTTTTCCCATTTGGCATGGGTGGACACGTGTCACATTGCAATTGGTCCAAGGAGGACGAATCTCTTGATGACACGTGGCAGGCTCCTATTGGCCTACATGAAGGACACGTGGCGAAACCTGGCTGGCCCACGTGTCGGATGCTGATTGGTGGATAAAAATCCCCTAATCATTTGCCCCTCACAGGTGGCACGTGACTGGTCACATGTTACCTATGACAGGTGTCACACCGTGACAAGCGACGGCCTGCTACAGGTGTCACTCGGTGAAAGGCCGAGAGATTCTCCCGCCCAAATTTTGAATTTTAGAAGTGACCCTTCGCCTTCTCACTTTGCCTATATAAGGGTGTGTTGACTTCAGACATTTTCACACTTGAGAACTTTTTAGAGAGAACATTCGGACCCCTGAACTTGCTCTGACATTCCAGACTCTTTCTGCCTACCGCCTGCTCTGACAAGCCGGCTACTCAGGATTTTCAGAACTCCGTCAACTTCACTCGTTCAGGTAACCGTCGGTTCTCTTACTCTTAATTTTCTCTTTATTTTATTCTTTTTTGAAATGGCACCACGGAAGCACACGACCCGACCTAGGTTAGTGATCAACCGGTCACCGGGGACGGCTGAATCTAGGACTAGGAGTGCCGCCTGCCCTTTTCCGGACCCATCTTTGCCCTTTATACAAAGTCCGACTGTCTCTGTGTCTATGCAAAACATGATGGCCAGAACAAAAAGAACTGCTAGGATCTCGAACTCAGACGGCTCCTCCCACAGGGTGCCGATTAGTGAGACATCTGACCAGGCGCCAGATGTGGAAGTGAACCAAGGCGGCTTGACAGCCGACAGTTCTGAGGGAGGGGTCAAGGTGACCCCTTCCCATTTTACAGTTGACATGTCTACATTCTCTCCTACTCCTTTTGAAGGAGAGAAGGCGGGCCCCTCTGGGAGAGGGGAGGAGTCGTCCTCTTCGGACTCGTCAGAGGACGAATCCGAGTCTAGCTCTTCTGGTCATGCTTCTCTGGAAACGGAAGAGAAAAACAACCGCCTACAAGAGGCGAGACTTTCTCACGCAGTTGAGAAGGGGGACAATTAGGCGGAGCCATCCGCCTCTTACCGAGAGCAAAATACCCCTTACTACTGCATTGTCCCACGGGGCCGGATCACGGCCATGCAAGAGAGAGTGGGGAGCTTTATTGCGAACCACACAATGGGCCCCGACTTTTTAGTTTTCGTGCCGGATCCAGAAGACACAGTCGTCTGGCCGGCTGGTACTAGTTATGATAGCGCCTGCTTTGGCTGCTACGAGGCGGCCATCAGGGCTGGGCTGCGCTTCCCACTACATCCGGTTGTTCAGCGGATCTTGGATGGGTATGAGTTGGGGTTATGGCAGTTAGCCCCAAACTCCTGGGTCAACGTACTCGACTATGTGGCCGGATGCGAACTGCACGGGGTGGAGCCAAACTTCGAGGCTTTCGCCCCCATGAACTACCTCAGCCGGACCCCTAAGGCAGGCGGTACCGGCTGGTATCAATTGACGAGCCACAGATGCTACCTCATGACAAGAGGTAAAGTAAACAAGTGGAAGGATTGGCGAAGCACCTTCCTTATCATTGAAAGTTCAGACACAGAGCTGAACAAGCGCTTCAACAGGTGGAACAGGAATCCGCCTCTTCTTGCAGGCGGCCGCAGCATGCCGCATGTTCCCCCCAAAGCCAAGAAAGAGATCCTGGATAAAGGACTCTTTAAAGTAGAGTCGAGGGTCGACTCTACTACAGGGGTACGAGAGCAAGTACCCCTGCACTGCGTCCCGAGCTTCAAATGGCTCTATGACGAGTACTTTCTGGCCTCCTGTGGCCTTAGCAGTAGGTGTTCAAGAGGTAGCCGGCCTGTCGAATACTCTTTTTTGCCATGAGTTACTGTTTATCTTTTTATTAACTTGGTATCTTGTCTTTGTAGCGGACGCCATGAGCAAGATCACCGCTTCCAAGACTACGGCGGCCATGTTGCGAGCCTCTATTATGCAACAATCTTCAACCGACTCCCCCAACAAGGGGGCGCCCTTGGTGAGCTCCGAACCTTTCACTCTCTCTGTTTTTTTTTTTTTTAGACGGGCACTCGAAGAACCTCTTCTTCCCAACAGCCGGACTCCAAGACCCGGAAGACAACTGTTGCGAGCTCTCCTGGTACTGCCAGGAAACATGCGGCGGCTGAGAAACAGCCGTCCACTCCTTCTAAAACTCCAATCAGGCCGCCTAGAAGTATGAAGCTGTCCTTGTGAATTTAGACTTGCTCCCTTCTTTACTAGGTCTAACCCGTTTGTTTATGCTTGATGCAGCCGGCCCTCAGGAGCCAGACTTGGTCGAGGTGGCCAAGTCTATGATCAAAGCCGTCCCTCCGGCTGAGAGGGAGGCGGTCAGGGGTGTCGGCACCCTTGACCTAGACGGGATTGCAGGGGTCCTTGCTGAGGTATACTTAGCATATCTTTGGTTATTTAAATTCGAGGACGCCTGTTTTTTGTTTGAAAACTGACGCCTGTTCCCTTTTACTTAGGCCCTGCTCCGAGTGAACGGCATTCGCAAGCCGCTTAACAGGAAGAACAAAGAGGTAAAGGCTGCAAAAGCTATGGCCGCCTCTGACTGTGATAAGGCAATGTTTCAAATTGCCCAAAATGAGATTTTGACAACTGATATTATTTATTATCAGGCGCAGGCTACTTCTACTATCCGGGCTCAGTTGGAGGCGGCCCAGAAGAAAAATAATGAGCTGGAGGCGACCATCAACAATCTCAAGGCCGAGCTGAGACCTCTTCGCCAAAAAATGTCCTCATACGACACCTTGGAGAAATCCTTGGCACACGTTAAGGAACGCCTGGTGACCCAGGAGAAGAGTCTTACTCAGGAGCTCTCGGCAAAGGCCGAGCAAGAAAATAAGGAGCTGGTCCGAGAGATGATGGAAGACTCTGCTCAGATCCAGCGCCTGACCTGGGACCGGCTCCTCCTCAATGCCGACTTTTCCTCATGGGAAAAAACGTACCGCCAGTGTTCTGATAGATATAATCAAGAGATCCTGGCGGCTGCCGAGGACGAGGCGTTGGAGGAGAAGGAGCCGGTAGTGGCGCTTGTGCCTCTTGGGGTGGATGCATTAAAGAAGGATGCAGCTGAAGCCGAGTCCAGCAAAAAGAGTGCTGTCCAGGCGGCAGCTGCTATTATTGAAGATCTGCCCCCTTCTTAAGCTTTATGTCTTCTTTTTATGGCCTGCGTGCCGTTTGTTTCTGTTTACCCGGCCAGGGGGCCGGGGTTTTGAATATTTTGCCGGTCTTAATGACCGGCTTCTTTTTGTATCTTTTACCCGGCCAAGGGGCCGGGGGTATGAATATTTATGCCGGCCCTTCTGGCCGGCTGTTAATATAACTCAGGCGACCATTATTTTAGGTCGCCTTTTTGCCAAAATGTTTCGAATTTGTTTCGTTTCGAATTTGTTTCGACTTTGCTAAGTATCGAAACTCTGATATCCAATTGCATACTATACCGACTGTTTTGCATGGCCGATAGTTGCGGACAGGTACGAGGTAGTTAGTCACGCCACCTATGCCCCTGGACGACTGGGTGTCTGTTTCCAGGCTAAGCGATCAGTCGGCCACTTTAAAGACTGGATCCCCTTCAACCAAGTAGGAAGGTGGTTTCCTACCTGCCTTGTTTGTTTTTTTTAGGCTAGAGACTCTAGTCGGTCCAGGCCGACTGTTCCCCACCACATTTAATCTAGTGTGAACAGGCGCTGTATGAACACCTTTTTAGTTTCATACTAAATTTTTAAGGAGTGACCAAGTAAACATGATTGTTACCTAGTCGCCGAGTGACTGAGTAGTAGAGGTTTCAAGCGGTGGGTACCGGTTGTTCCCCTTTATTCGCCAATGTTTGTTGGCTATTAACTCATAAGATACCGACTGTTCTTATCCCAAGTAGTTCAGTCGGTTGGTTGACACGGATGGTTACTGCGAACACTTGTTTGACCTGATTAGTCAGTTAAGTGAGAGGTATCCTTGTCCGGGAAACGGCTACGTGGTTGTCTTGGTTAGACAGTCGTATAGGTGCCGTGTAATGATTTTATAGAACAATGTTCCACCCAAAAGGGAGCTGCTCTCTGCGACAAATTTCATCCGGATGGATGTCGTCGGATGCCTGCTATAATGTTGGGACAGGTCGAATTAAACTTATATTTGGATCAGTTGGCTTGGCGCCTGGTCTGATCATTTCAGCCATGAGCCTTTGATAGTTCTTGGTGAACTGTGTTATGGGAGAGTAGTCGGTTGTGTGGAACAAGCGGCGTGCCCCTCTTAAGTAAGAATGAAAATTAAACATGGAGAGTAGCCGACTGTTTGTCAGTAGGCATGCCCCTCTTAGTACAAAATTTAATGAAACAGCAAACTTTTATTAAGTAGCCCTTGACTATTTACATCATTCAAAAGAAATATTTCTTAAGATTATCTACATTCCAGGTTCGAGGCAACGGTTGGCCGTCTGGTGTTTCCAGACGGTAGGTACCATTCTAGTCTTGATTAACGCAAGAATACTATGTGTTTTGGGGTTTTCTGATGTCCTACGGGAGAGTTACAATTCTGAGACTGGAACCGGACGCCTGTACCTGCAAAACAAACGGATGCTCCGAACGATTGGAGATCCGCCTCCGACGATCAAGTTAGTACTTGATTAAGGAGTAATTAATGCGGAAATAAAAGTAATTGGGTCTCTCTAGGTGAGAGTATTAAATGTGCGTAATCCCCCTTAATGAGGATTAATGGGCATATTTATATGCCTTGGGATGTGTGCCAGTACTAGGTTTAGGTTAAACCTAAGGCTGACTGGGCCTCCCACAATGATTGGGCCTTGTTGGCCGGTTTTCCCATTTGGCATGGGTGGACACGTGTCACATTGCAATTGGTCCAAGGAGGACGAATCTCTTGATGACACGTGGCAGGCTCCTATTGGCCTACATGAAGGACACGTGGCGAAACCTGGCTGGCCCACGTGTCGGATGCTGATTGGTGGATAAAAATCCCCTAATCACTATGTGAAATTAATTAATTAAAGTTTATTTAAGGTGATCAAACAACACTAATTAATTGATTAAAAGTTGTTTAAGCAAGAAAAGAAAGGTGATTTATCTAAGTGCTCGGGAATTTACCACTTTTCCTTGCTAGATGTTCGGGAACCTCCACCGTAAGAACAAACAATTAAAGGGTGAGTGTTTAGGACAAGAGGGATGATTAGTGCATAATTTCACAAAGTTTATGTTGACTTTTTAGGTTGTTTCTGTGTGTTTCAAAGCTTGTATTGAACCTCTATTTATAGGGAATGGGTGAGTTTAGGGTTTTGAACATTCTGCCGTAGCAAGTGGCGCGCGCAACTCAATAGGTTGCGCGCAGCTGCTGCGCGCAAGTGATTAAGCCGCGCTGTACTTGGCAGCGTAACCTATGATCTTGGAGCGTGGCTTTATGGTAAGATTCGATTCAGTATTTTTATGAAATTCTGAATCTTCCGCAAGCGCATCACTAGAGGTTTCGTTGGGTGTCACGCACAACCTTGTGAGTTGCGCGCGCCAGGTCAGCGCGACTCCTTGAGTTGCGCGCGGTTTTTCTGCGCCAGCCCTAGATTTTAACCTAGGCGTTTCTAAATCCATCAAAATTAGGTTTGACATTGGGATTAGGCCTAATTGCTGATCGGGCTTAGTATTAACAAGCTTTGGTTCATTTCGTTTTGGGACAAGCTAGTTGGTTTATGTGTTTAGGCTTTAATTAGTAGTCCATAAGCATTTTTCACTCCAATCCAACACAAAGATGGAATTATTTATCGTCATAGCACTTTTGGTCGGGACAGGGGACCAAAAGTAGATGTCTACAATAAGAAATATACAAAATCTTAAATTAAATAAAGGATTACAATAAAATTTAGAATTAAGATATAGCAAAATAATGAGTATAATTTTAAATTAGTTAAATTATAAAAAATAATTGTTTATATACTAATATAAATGAAAAAAATAATTTACAACTTTGAATTGATTATACAATATTAAAATGAGATTGTCAATTGAAATTAAATCAAATGTTATTAAAAAAATGTATTTCAGAATCCATAAAAAAATGATTTTGCACATAAGTAAGTAATGCGATTTTTTTTTAAAAAAAAATAGTGATCCAAAGATTATAATAACTAAAATCCTTATATTTAATTTTTCTATTAACAAGTAAATTTGCAATTATCTTCATCCTATATCACAAGAGTACTACCCTAGTTTACTCAATTATACACAATCTTCAATCTTTTCTCATAAATAAACAAATAAAAGACCATCCTCAATTATTTTTCAATTTCCATAAAATAATAATAATAATAATAATAATAATAATAAAAGACCATTCCTAATCTTATCATCCCATTTGTCAAATCAAAAAATTTCACAAGGATAATTTGGTAAATTCAACCTAAAAGCAAAGGACAATTTGGTCAAATACAAGTTGACCTACTCTATTCCTTTGCAAAATTTTCCCTCTGATATAAAAACCAAAACCCGCCTCTCTCTGCAAACCCTCTTTGCTCAATTTGCTTCACTCTCATTCTCATTCTCATTCCACCGCGGCTAGGGTTTCTGCTCATCTTCTGCTTGGTTCGTCTTTCTCTCTCCTAATTTCCAAAATTCATTCTAATTTCTTCAGTTGTTGTTAATAATCTTGCATGCACAGATTCAATTCCTGTTTATTTTATTTTATTTTGATGATTTTTGTATTTTATTTTTTTGTTAATTTGTGAGTAAGTTTATTTTTTTTTTTATTGAATTTGAAGTTAGATTTGAGCTGTTTGATTTTGTTTATGTGTGTATTCGATTTAATTTGATAAATTGATGATTTATTTTGGTCAAGTTGTGGGATTGAATTCAATTTTATGCTTGAATTTATACTAGACTTGAGCTGCATGGTGTTGTTATCTTACATTTAGATTGTGTTTGTTGATTTGGTTGTTACTTTGATTATATTTGTTTAGGATTTTGCTACTCAGATCTGCTACTCTGTTGATTACTTTTGTGAAAAATGTTCATCTTAATTTGTTTTCTGTCAATTTTGAATCATTTTTCAATCCAAAATTAAGTTAATATATGGTGTTATTATTGTTTTATGCTTGTTATATATTGATTTATAATAGTTTAGTGTACTGTTGAATTTGAGGGGGTTTTGGCGAGCTGAGAAACTATTGCATGAATTTGAATTACAGAGCTAGTGTGGTGAACATTGAATCTGTTGTGTGCTAGAGATGCATCTTAGTTTGACATGTGAAAGTCTAACTGGCTAATACAAGAGGGGGGGTGAATTGTATTTGAGGTGAAATCTAAAAACTTTTGCGGAATTTAACTAAATGAAATAATGACGAGAGAAGATATAGGCTTTTCTAAATTTCCACTATGTAATCAAACTCTTTACAAGTGAAGATTCAAACCCGTTAACAAGTTCCACAAACTAGGAACTTGTTCCCAACTCTCACAGAAGCCTTCAGCAACGAAGCTTCCTTGACCTCACTTTACAAACTCACAATCCCAACCCCTAAGTACTTGAATACAATATGTGATTACAAATACCTATTGCACTCAAGAATATAAGAAGGATAATAACTCTCTTTATGTTATTAGAAGGCTACTGGAATTTTTATGCTCAAGAGTTATATCTTTCTGAGATAGTTTGCATGAGTATTTATAGAGAAGGCTTAGTCATTAACCTCCACTATAATCACGTCCACATGCCAACAACCCACTAACAACTTGTGGAGTTATCTTGACAGATGGTAATCATGAAGAGGTTTCCTAGCCTTATCTAATTAGTCCACTATCTTAAACAACTTGATAATCATTAGCCGTATAAAGATTTTCACACAGAAAAACCGCTTGCTATCCTTATCAAATATTTGTTTAAAAAGATTATCAAAAGTTTGTTTAAAAAGATTTTATTTGAAAAGATAAATTTATTATTTATTAAAACAACTAGATAATTATCTTCGATAATTATCTTTATTAAAACTTTTACAAATTATCTTTTCTTTAAGAAATTATCTTTTAAAACTAACTTTTATTCCAGTAGTCTTTTTAACATAAGTCATTGAGTTCCTTTCCGACTTTATAATATTGAGTGCTCACAATTAAAACTAGAACGTGAGATTTGCACGAGGCTTTTTAGAGAATGCTACTCCGCATCCAAGTTCCTACTCCGGAACGAACTTTGCTTGAATCCTTTATTCACCAAAGACTCAAAACATTCATTAGTCGAGTTTGTCAATTTGTCCATCAAAACCAAAAGGCTCAACAAATTCCCCCTTTTTGATGATGACAAACATTGACAAACTTAGGTAAATAAAATCATCCAGGCATGCAACAAAAATTTAAAGTAAGGCATGAAAACAAAAAAAAAAAACAATTAAAGAACTTAGAAAAATATTAAAAAGTTTTTTTTTTTTTTTTTTTTTTTTTTTTTTTTTTTTTTTTTAAAAAAAAACTGAGCAAAAGAAAAATTAACAAAGACTTTAAAAACTGAACTTAGCAAAAGTTTGTACCTTCGATGTGTGAGTTCCTTGGTAAACACTTTAGCCGCCATGAAGTTTGTCTTTTCCCCCTTTTGGCATTATCAAAAGATTGAAAAAAAACATTTTGCTATACTCCCACTAGACTACGTAGGGAATAGTGAGCTCAAATAATGCAAGGCAAAAATAAGTTAGGTACCAAATTATCAGCAAACACACACAATCATATGAAAAATACGAGCCAAGTTCCGATTTAGGAAATAGAAGAGGAACATAGAGAATGTAGCAAAGGATAAAGGCGTACAAACCAAAGTTCAGAGAGATTAAACAAAACCAAAATAAAATTGTTCAACATATGAAATTAGAATAAGTGCAATCAAGGATTTAAGAGGCTGCATTGGTAGGATCAAGGGTTGGATTTGTGGGATCAATAGAGTCTTCCTCGACTTCCTCAAAGGCTACTTTGTTGATAGTTTCCAAGATCTCCTTGTTGCCTTCACTAAACTTGCCTTCAGCCTGTGCAAGCTTTGCCTCCACGCCTGCAAATCCGGTTGCTTGAGATTCTGCCAGAGCCTGCACCTGGCCTTTAAGAGAAAGCAATTCCGAGGCCATTTCCTCCAGTTTCTTGCTCACCAGAGTAGTCAACTTCTCCATATCTGCTTTAACCTGTTGAAAATCATAAACAAACACACGAGTTCCAGAGAAAGCAGCAAAGCCAGTAGGCTGAAATGGAGGAGGAGAAGGTGAATGAGGAGGCTGCCTAGTAGATGAGACAGGAATAGAAGAGGGTTCAATGGCAAAGGGGACTTGGGTAGGTTTGAAGGTGGGATCAGATTTGTCTGAGGAGCTGATGGTTTCTACAGTCACAGGGTGTGTAGTAGAAAGGGCAGGCTTGACCACATTCCTCTTACTTCTTCTAAGGCCCCCTGTAAACACAGGAATGACAGGTGGTCCAGCTGTGCTCTCAGAGTCTGTGGTATGTTCCCCCTCACTTTGATCAGTTCCCTGCCCCTCATGTGAGTCAGATTTTCGAGCTTCCCCCTCAGAAACTTCCTTATGTTCCCCCTCAGAATCTTCCTGTTTTTCTCCTTGCACATCTCCCTCAAGTATTTTTTCTTTGTTTTTCTCTCCGTTAGAACTTTTTTCTTCTTCCTTATCTCCCTCAGAATCACTGGAGGTGGTAGCACCCTCACTAGCAACCTCACTACCCTGGTCACTGCCCTCCTCATCACTTGCGTCACATTCTTCCTCAGCTTCTTTCCCTTTCCCTTTCTTTTTCTCCCCTCCTTTCCGAGGCACAAAACATACTTTGCCATTTGTAAGCCTAAGACTCAGTCTAAGTAATGATTGTTCAGAGAGGATATTATCGGGTTTGAGATATGTTGGGGATTCACATTCAACATCAATACCAAAAGATTTGACCAACACAGTAAGGAAAGAGCCATATGGAATTGTGGTCTTTTGAGCATAAAAATTCAAGTGTTCAATCATTAGAGCAGGGAAATTAATCTGTATTTTGCATGCAAGACAGAATATGAGGGAGGCATCCAAGAGTGATACGGTACTCCGTTTTTGTAAACGGGGTACTATACCCTTCCAGGTGAAGGTAAACAGTAGCTTATGAAGGGGTGTTAGGGCATGATGGTGAGTAGTTTTCACTTTCGGATTTCCTCCAATAAATTGAAGGATTTTGCATTCATCATTATGGCCAATATTTACAGATTGTTTGTGCTTTAAATAAGAACAATAGCCTTTAACAGGAACTTGAAATAGATTTCCAAGATAATTGGCATCAATCGAAATTGGAATATCATTAACTACGGCCGAGCACACACCATTATCACATTGAAAGGTATTTTTGAACTCATAAATAAGTTTAGGATAAACAGGGTAATGAGAACAATTCTGGAACAAGTGAGTCCATTTTTGATAATCAATTAAAGAAGTAAATTCAGTGAACTTACTCGCCACACACCAATCATAGTTGATGTGATATCCGAGAGTGTAATTCCATGATGGGAATTTGGTGGTTGCGCGCCGTTTCCTGTCGTCGCCCTTCACAACCTTAGCCTTCCTCTTTGGCTGAGCAGATGGATGCACCATCGCAATTGGCACCGGTTGTGGAGACCCCGTGTTTGAGGAGGGTTTGGATGGTGGTGATCGGGTTTTTGGGGTGGTGTTTCGGTTGGTTTTCATGGTGTTGAAGGTAAAATGAAGGGAAGGAGAAGATGAATAGTGTGAATAGGAAGGAGAGAGAGTGAGGCTGGTTATGGGAGTTTATGGGGAGTTTAATTGATTTGATAGGTGAAGGTGGAGTGAAAAGAAGAAGAAGAGTTTAATTGGGAGGAGTGAGAAAGAAAAATGACGGTTTAAAAGGTGAGGTAGTGGAGTAGTTTTAGAGGTAGTAGGATTTAATTTGGTGAAATAATTGCACTCATCTAATTCAATGTTGATAAAATAAAATCGTAAGTTAAGGAGTTGATATACATGCTTCTTATCTTACGTAACAAATAAAAGCAGAACTGAACAAAGGAAAATAAGGAAGAAAAAAAAAGATAAAAATATGAATAAAAGATAAGAATAAAAGATAAAAAAAATAAGGAAGGCAAAAAAGATAATAATAGGAAGGAAAACAAATTAACAATATAAAAAAATGGTAAGTGCAAATGGATTGTAAATTATGATGATAATTTACGTGATCATAATACAGAGAATAAAGAATGATGAAAAGGGAACTTGAAACAACATGGCTCAATATTTTTAACATATTAAAAGTATGTATAAGTGACTTTTCAATACTTCACAAATCTTTTCCCTGGGTAATTTCAGCTGTGTTATGCACACAAGATTGAGCATAGCATTGTTAGTTACATCCGATTTTACCTTAGGGGTTCCAAACAAAAATCACTTTAGCCGTAGCATCCCCAATTCCACACGCATCTTTTCAAACTTGTCTCTGCTTAAAGGCTTAGTTAATATATCAGCAATTTGACATTCAGTAGAAATAAAATCTAGCCTAATTAAGCCCTTTTTCAAGAAAGTCATAAACATATCAAAAGTTTCATCTTTACTATGTAAGAATATGACCCATGTAAATCTAGAATAATCATCCACAAGAACTAAGACATATATTTTTCCACTTCTACTTTGAATTCTAACGGGGCCACACAAATCCATATGAATGAGTTCCAATGGTTTTGTGGTGCTTACCATTTTCTTTGATTTAAATGATGATCGAACATGCTTTCCTTTGATGCAAGCTTCACAAATTTTGTCATTTAGGAATTTGATAGAAGGTAATCCGATTACCAAGTCCTTTGACCTTAATTTGTCAAGCAATGAAAGACTAACATGTCCAAAACGTCTATGCCATAGAAGTGGATCATCCTCAATAACACTTAAACAGGATAGATTGTATTTTGGAACTTTGTTAAGATCCACGGTATACGTGTTCCCTTTACGAGTTCCTTCCAAAACGATTTTTCCAGTGTTATTGTTGATGATTTTGCATTTTTCAAAAGAAAAGCTTACAGAGTTTCCTTTATCACAAAGCTGAGATATACTGAGTAGATTATGCTTCAAACCCTCGAAAAAATACATTGTCAATTGCATGGGAACTTGACCTTCCTACTTTGCCAACAGCAACAATGTTGCCTTTCTTATTGTCTCCAAAGGTCACTGTTCCCCCTGTATAGGCCGTCAGTGAGAGAAATCTGGATTCATCTCCTGTCATGTGCTTAGAACAACCGCTATCGAGGTACCACTGGTTGTTCCCCCTCACTGCGACCTGCAAAAGAAATTAAGGGTTAGTAGCAGGAACCCTTTCATTCATGGGTTCCTGTGTTGACACATTTAAATCAGATTTCTTCTGCCAAACATAGTTCACATTCTTATTGTACAGATTTGCTTTCTTAGTACATTCTTCACTGCGATGTTCCTTTTTACCACAAAAAGAACAAACGGTCTCACTAGGTAAGTTCACATATTTCTTTTTCTTTCCAGTGGACTTCTTCTTATGAACATAGCCTAGACCTTCTGTTCTTTTTGTCTGAGCTTCCTTTACCCACTTGGGAACACCCGTGCTTGCTGTATTTTTACTTTTTCTTGCAATTTCTAGGTCCTTTTCTAGTTTCTCATTTTTATCATTGGTTTCCTTTATCTCTTTCTTAACATGCTCTAGTTCATTATTAAACATGATTAAAGGAACTTCAGTAGACCTGCAAGAATCAATGTTAGTACACAACATTTTATATTGAGTCAATTCAATATTCAGCATGATATTCTCACTCTTGACTCTTTCAAGGGATTCTTTTAGCATAATATTTTTATCTAACAATTCAAAGAATCTGCCTTGAACATCATTTCTTAAGCTATTCAGATACTTAACATGATCTCTACAAATTCCAGTTGCCTTTTCGGCTTGCCTTAGTTTTGCACATAATTCTTTATATTCATCTAAGGTTTCTAACAATAAAGAGATTAATTTATCCTTTGAGAGAGATTTCAAATAACTAGGTTGAATGACTACCTCATCATCATGCTTTGCCATTAGACAGAGATTGGCTACTTCATCGTCTGTGTGTTCCTGTTCCTCTTCTTCGGAACTTGATTCTCCCCACGTGGAAATCATTGCTTTCCTGAAATTTGTTTTAGAAAAGTTAGGCTTGGAATTTCTGCTTTGATCAGCTTCTTTTCCCTTGCCTTTCTCAGATTCCCATAATGGACACTCTTTGATGAAGTGGTTGGTGCTTCCACATTTGTGACAAGAAGACTTGGCTTTGGGTTCCTGATTTCTTTTACTGTATCCTTTCTTCTTGTCTAAAAACTTGTTGTTACGGTAGAATTTTTTCAGCCTTCTCACCAACATTGCAGCTTCTTCTTCATCGATGTCAGACTTCTCTTCGGATTCTTCATTAGCTCTTAATGCTAGCCCTTGACTTTTGACAGTCTCCTGAGTCCGATTGTTCGACTGGATCTCGTGAGTAATGAGGGAACCCGCAAGCTGTTCCAGATTGAACTTGGTGAAGTCTTTTGATTCCTGCACCGCTGCAACCTTTGCTCTCCATCTGTCATTGTCTGGAAGACTTCTTAAGACTTTTCTGACCTGCTCATCTATAGGAATTATCTTACCAAGACACGTTAGTTCGTTAGTAATACTTTTAAATCGAGTAAACATGTCTTTAATGGATTCTTTGTTTCCCATTTCAAAGCGCTCATACTGAGATAAAAGAATATCTATTTTGGAACGTTTAACATCTGACGTTCCTTCATGTGTAACTTCCAGAAGATCCCAAATTTCCTTTGCGGATTTGCACCCTTTGACACGAGTATGTTCATCGGGTCCAAGTCCCCAAATTAGAAACTTTTTGGCAGTAGCATTCATTTCTAATTTTTCGAAATCAGTTTTTTCATATTCATCCATAGGTTTAGGGATTACCTCATTGTTAGCATTCGTTTTCGTAATTTCGTAATCTCCTACTTGTATAATCCGCCATACCTGATAATTCTCTGCTTGGATGAAGATTTCCATCTTATCCTTCCAATAAGGATAATATTTGCCGTTGAAGTATGGAGGCCTTTGAATGGATGTACTCCCGAATTCCTTTTCCTCTGTGTAAGCCATTTTCCCAGGAACTTACTCAACAGGGTTGCCTGCGTGCTCTGAGTTCCCGCTCTGATACCAACTGAAAGTCTAACTGGCTAATACAAGAGGGGGGGGTGAATTGTATTTGAGGTGAAATCTAAAAACTTTTGCGGAATTTAACTAAATGAAATAATGACGAGAGAAGATATAGGCTTTTCTAAATTTCCACTATGTAATCAAACTCTTTACAAGTGAAGATTCAAACCCGTTAACAAGTTCCACAAACTAGGAACTTGTTCCCAACTCTCACAGAAGCCTTCAGCAACGAAGCTTCCTTGACCTCACTTTACAAACTCACAATCCCAACCCCTAAGTACTTGAATACAATATGTGATTACAAATACCTATTGCACTCAAGAATATAAGAAGGATAATAACTCTCTTTATGTTATTAGAAGGCTACCGGAATTTTTATGCTCAAGAGTTATATCTTTCTGAGATAGTTTGCATGAGTATTTATAGAGAAGGCTTAGTCATTAACCTCCACTATAATCACGTCCACATGCCAACAACCCACTAACAACTTGTGGAGTTATCTTGACAGATGGTAATCATGAAGAGGTTTCCTAGCCTTATCTAATTAGTCCACTATCTTAAACAACTTGATAATCATTAGCCGTATAAAGATTTTCACACAGAAAAACCGCTTGCTATCCTTATCAAATATTTGTTTAAAAAGATTATCAAAAGTTTGTTTAAAAAGATTTTATTTGAAAAGATAAATTTATTATTTATTAAAACAACTAGATAATTATCTTCGATAATTATCTTTATTAAAACTTTTACAAATTATCTTTTCTTTAAGAAATTATCTTTTAAAACTAACTTTTATTCCAGTAGTCTTTTTAACATAAGTCATTGAGTTCCTTTCCGACTTTATAATATTGAGTGCTCACAATTAAAACTAGAACGTGAGATTTGCACGAGGCTTTTTAGAGAATGCTACTCCGCATCCAAGTTCCTACTCCGGAACGAACTTTGCTTGAATCCTTTATTCACCAAAGACTCAAAACATTCATTAGTCGAGTTTGTCAATTTGTCCATCAAAACCAAAAGGCTCAACAACATGTTTATTTGATATTTGCGATCATTAATTGATGCCTTGGATAGCTTAAATCTAATTTATTGGTATGTTTACTTGTTATGCATTGGTGTATAAAAAATTAGTATCCAATGAAATGTGTTGTTTGTTGTATGCTTCTGTAGCTGTTCGATGTCGTACTGAAATTAAAATCCCATGTAATGCATCATTTGTTGTTGATCGTTTGTTGTTGTTCTTTTGAATACGGTTTGGTCCTAACTCATTTTGTTTGTGCAAGCAGCTTCACAAAGTTCATCATGGGTAAGGAAAAGATTCATATCAGTTTGGTGGTCATTGGCCACGTCGACTCTGGAAAGTCGACCACAACTGGTCACTTGATCTACAAGCTTGGTGGTATTGACAAGCGTGTGATCGAGAGATTCGAGAAGGAAGCAGCTGAGATGAACAAGAGGTCCTTCAAGTACGCATGGGTGCTCGACAAACTTAAGGCCGAGCGTGAGCGTGGTATTACTATTGATATTGCCTTGTGGAAGTTTGAGACCAACAAGTACTACTGTACTGTCATCGATGCCCCCGGACATCGTGACTTTATCAAGAACATGATTACTGGTACCTCCCAGGCTGATTGTGCTATCCTCATTATTGACTCCACCACTGGAGGATTTGAGGCTGGTATCTCCAAGGATGGTCAGACCCGTGAGCACGCTCTTCTTGCCTTCACCCTTGGTGTCAAGCAAATGATCTGTTGTTGTAACAAGGTATAATTTAACACTCTTTCATTGATATGCAGTATATTATGCGTTCTGATTTCTGTTAGAGTTTGTTTTAGTTTCATTATTTGCACTATCCTGATCATGCCTTGTTTTTCTATATAGATGGATGCCACCACCCCCAAGTACTCAAAGGGTAGGTACGAAGAAATTGTCAAGGAAGTCTCCTCATACCTCAAGAAGGTTGGTTACAACCCAGACAAAATCCCATTCGTTCCCATCTCTGGGTTTGAGGGTGACAACATGATTGAGAGGTCCACCAACCTTGACTGGTACAAGGGACCAACCCTTCTTGAGGCTCTTGACTTGATCAACGAGCCAAAGAGGCCCTCAGACAAGCCCCTCCGTCTTCCACTTCAGGATGTGTACAAGATTGGAGGTATTGGAACGGTGCCAGTGGGACGTGTTGAGACTGGTGTGTTGAAGCCTGGTATGCTTGTTACCTTTGGTCCCACTGGACTGACCACTGAAGTTAAGTCAGTTGAGATGCACCACGAGTCTCTTCCAGAGGCTCTTCCTGGTGACAATGTTGGTTTCAATGTGAAGAATGTTGCCGTCAAGGATCTCAAGCGTGGTTTCGTTGCTTCTGACTCCAAGAATGACCCTGCCAAGGAAGCAGCCAACTTCACTGCCCAGGTCATCATCATGAACCACCCTGGACAGATTGGAAACGGTTATGCCCCAGTTTTGGATTGCCACACTTCTCACATTGCTGTGAAGTTTGCTGAGCTCGTTACCAAGATCGACAGGCGTTCAGGCAAGGAGATTGAGAAGGAGCCTAAGTTCTTGAAGAATGGTGATGCCGGTATGGTTAAGATGATTCCCACCAAGCCTATGGTGGTGGAGACTTTCGCAGAGTACCCACCCCTTGGTCGTTTTGCCGTGAGGGACATGAGGCAGACTGTTGCCGTTGGTGTCATCAAGAATGTTGAGAAGAAGGACCCAACCGGTGCCAAGGTTACCAAGGCTGCCCTAAAGAAGAAATAGAATGATTTGTCAGTCTGGAAGTTTTGTTTAGGCTCTTGAAGGTTTTCTGTGTACTGTTTTATGTCATTTAGATTCTTGAGTTCTTATTTTTATAAGCTGCCCAGATTTTTGTTTTGTGTTCCTGTGTTACCTACTAGAGTCTCAACATTAATTTTACTCTTATTGAAGTAGAGTTAAGGCTCCAAACTTCCAATCTTTGTCTTTGAATGGGACCAAAACAACTAAACAAGATCTGCATACAAAGTACTTCAGCTCAGATCTTCAGTTTAATTCAAGAAAAAATAGCAGTCAAATTTAACAAAATATACTTTGTTTATGTTAAGACTTGAAAAATTAGGCCCATTATATACATCACAAATTCACAACATCAGGACTTAAGGCACTTAGCTAAGATAATTACTATGGCTACTTAGCTGTTGCTTTTACTTCACCAAAAGTAATGCTTTTGAGTTTCGAGAAAGACAAACTTCACTTGCGGATTCATGAAAAAAATATGTGGAGTAAGGAAAAAGTGTCCTATCAGATCCGAATCTCGTGTAGATCAACGGATAAGTGGAGGTGGACAAGGTACTTTAAAGGCCAAATGGAAGGATATAAGATTATACACCTTCAAAGTATCCCTAACGCAGATTGATCTCATTACTACTAGAATGAGTATTACCTTTTTTTTTTTTTTTTTTTTTTTTTTTTTTTTTTTTTTTTTTTTTTAATGAGAATGAGTATTAGGCACCTACATGATAGCATTAGCAGTATATTACCGCACTCTAAAAATTATAGATTAGATCGTAATAAATTTAATTATGTTGGTGCATACATTGTCATTAAGCATTTTTCTAATAATTTCACTTTCACACATTGGGTTTAGGCTGTTTGTCACAAATATGTCATCAAACCGGGGGCAGAAAATATATATGAAAGGAACGTATAAACAAAATACTACATACTTAAAATGAAGAATATTATTCAATAAAAATTCTTATTATTTGGCTTAGATAGTACAATTGCCAAGGATTATTTAAAATTACAATTACTTTAGACTTTAAATATATGTGTATTTAAAGATTAGTAGGGGAACAAATTTTCCTCCTCTCTCCAACTTGTTTATTTTATTTTATTTACGGGTTTTTTAAATAGGAGGGTGACATCAAAGTGGTCTTTATTTTATTTTATTTTCCTTTTTATTCTACTCCGTGTTGAATATAATTTGGAATTTGATTTTCAATTTTAAGAACCGGAGAGAAAGTCGGCAATATAAAAAATAAAAAAAAAATTCTTATTATATATCGCAAACAATAAATAATGCAAAATTTTCCATGGAACACTAGAAATACTACAATAACATTAAAAAAATTGGATAGTGTTAATGAAAAGAAATTGAGAGGGATATTTAATTTACAACTTGAATGTTGAAAGAGAGATCCTACTGTTTGGTCAAGTGGTTCATTTATGCTTTATACCCTACTTCCATTTATGAGTTTAATCAGTTTATGGATCAGATCTACTTTCTTTTTCTTTATTATATGATATGAATTACTTCTTCTGTTCTACGAATATTGCAAAAAAGATGGAATTACACATTTTAAAACATATTTTGTATGCTAAATATCTATAATTATATAAGAGTAAAAATTATAAAAAGTTGATATTGTGAAAATATTTAACAAGACGAATCTAACAAGATCCCACGTGACTATATTTTACTTTACGTATAAATCATAATATGTGGCCAAACAAACGTGATGAATAGTGTAAAATTCCAATTGTTGCAATATTAATGAAACGGAAAAAAATATATAATAGTATAAGTTTTTATCACATAAAATTAAATGTTGCTCATCCACATTTTTTTTCCCCTCACTTTCTCATTAAACCCAGTTTGGATTGCAAGCTGTCAAAACAGAAGCTTTACAAATGGGTATTTGACACTCCATTTGTTGGATTATGTTATGCAAGAATTAATTATGCACCAAATTTGTTCATTTTTTTTGGAAAAAACGAAATGAAAGCTTATGCTTGTATTTAGCAATACTAATAAGCATATAGTATACGAGGCTGAGATTACAATTGGGAAATTTGATTATAATTTTCATTAAATAAATTGGGTTAATCTTTTTTACTTTTATACCCAACATAAATTTTGCAAAAGAATATAATGTAATTCAACAAATTGAAACCCACATGCCGAGTCCAAAACGTGATGTTGAAAAGATACTAAAATGTGGGTTTGTAACATATCTAGCGTCTTCCTCCACCACCTACACCAACACCAGTGCCTACTCCTTTGCCAGCACCGGCGCCAACTCCGATTCCTACACCAATGCCAACACCGATGCCAACTCCTCCTCCGCCACCAAGTCCATGACCACCACCTAAGCCGGCACCACTTCCAAGTCCTCCACCTGCACCACTACCAACACCTCCACCAGCACCAAAGCCACCACCTTGCCCTGAACCACCACCAAGACCACCACCTCCGCCTCCACCGCCACCTCCACCACCACCACCACCACCTCCTGCACTAGCAGCTCCACCTCCTACACCACCTCCAGCACCAAACCCACCACCATGGCCCGATCCACCACCTACACCTCCACCACCTCCTCCTCCAGCTCCACCACCACCTCCAAGACCTCCTCCGGCACCGCCTCCAACGCCCCCACCAGCTCCAAATCCTCCACCTTGACCCGAACCACCGCCAAGTCCACCACCTCCTCCTCCACCTGCACCACCACCGCCTCCAGCTCCACCACCTAGACCTCCTCCTGCACCACCTCCTACTCCTCCACCGGCTCCAAATCCTCCACCATGACCTACACCACCACCAAGTCCACCTCCCCCTCCTCCACCAGCACCACCACCCCCGCCAACACCTCCTCCGGCACCACCCCCTAATCCTCCACCTGCACCACCTCCTAATCCTCCACCAGCACCCGAGCCACCTCCGACTCCACCTCCTCCTCCTGCCCCACCTCCACCGCCTGCACCACCTCCAAGGCCACCTCCAGCACCGCCCCCTACTCCTCCTCCGACACCACCACCTAGACCTCCACCAGAACCTCCTCCTAGACCACCTCCGCCTCCTAATCCTCCTCCACCACCTCCACCTAAACCTCCTCCGGCACCACCGCCACCGCCCAGACCACCACCGGCACCACCTCCAGCGCCACCACCAAAGCCTCCTCCGGCACCACCACCGCCACCAAGACCACCTCCACCGCCACCACCTAGACCTCCTCCACCACCACCACCTAAACCACCACCTCCACCAAGCCCACCTCCTCTACCGGGACCACCAAAACGTGGGTCGTCCCTCGGTCCACCAAAATGTCCTGGACCATGAAATCTTCCACCTCCTGGTCCACCCCACCTCCCACGGCTGCCAAATGGTCCACCTCTGGGTCCTCTTGGACCACCATGACACCTAAAACCACAATCTTCATCATCAAATCTTTCAGTCTTAAGCTTACTATTTCCAAATGTCACTACACTCAAACTAAGCACAATGCTAGCAAGTAAAAACGTTACAACAGGCCATTTTGTAGGAAAACCCATTGACTTTAATTAAAATACAACACTTTTCGTGGAAAATTATGTGTAAAACTGTGAACCCCTTTTTATCTGAGCTCAGAGTTTTATATTTTTATCATAAGAGTGAAGAAAGTGTGTTATATATAGGGTGTAACAATTGGCTAAAATACTGTATTAGGGATATTAATTGCTATTGGTGAGGTACGCGTAGAACCGTTGGGATTATTGTAGGAACAATAAATGACATGTTATACTAATTTAAGTAAGTCAAAATCTAGGAACTGGATGATATACATTGATATTGCTTCCTTATTTGTTTAGTCAACTTCACCGACGACCTATTATTGGATAAGTACACTGTAACACACTCCTTCTGTAGGGCAGGTTTTCATTTGTATGATTGTGAATATGTATATTTGATCATTAATATTTTTAATTAATTTTGTATCAATAAAAATTATTAATTAAAAGTATTGATATTACAAAACTATAAATTGAAATGAATATAATAATATATCGTATGACTGTTTTTCGTAAATATTGAGGAAAATTTTAAGCATTATATTCTGGGACAGAGGAAGTCAGGAAGAACTACATATTTTGTCATTCCACGATTTACTTCCTACTTTTTGTTTAAGATTGGTGCTTTACTTTTAGTTATTCATCTTTTTGTCCGAAATATACTAAGGTCTTGTTCAATTCACCTTAAAAAAAATAATATTCAGTAAAAATAATTTCAATTCAGTAAAAATAATTTCAGTTCAACAAAAATAAGTTCAGTTAAGTAAAATTAATTTCAATTTAGTAAAAATAATTTCAGTTCAGTAAAAATCAGTAACTCTAAATAAGAAATATTATAGAGAATCAGTAAAAAAAAAAAATCAGTTCAGCAAAATTAATTTTAGTTCAGTAAAAATAATTTAAATTCAGCAAAAATAATTTAAGTTTAGTAAAATTAATTTCAGTTCAACAAAAATAAGGTGAAGTGAACGAAGTCTAAATTATTTTACTATTAAACTCTGTCTTTTTAATTTCCTAAAAATAATCATATAACCTAACTTACATAACTTAATTTATATCCACTTCTTGAACCGGAAGGAGTATTAGTGTATTACCAACCCTTAATTCATTATTTCATTGTTTGACAAAAAAATTGGAGTGTGATCAAATGAATAAGGTTTATAGAGTGTGCAAATGTTCTATGGAATGAGGGTGGTAGTGTGGTAGATGGACGATAAATGCCACATGAAAATAGTTTTGAATTTGTCAGAGTAAAGGTTGTCATTAAATATCTTGTCCAAAAATTAGGTTAAAATGAAGTGCCACTACTTTCTTTGCTATAATTGAATGTCATTCAATTACTCATGGAAGGTACTTGTCTAAGGGAAATATATAGAAAAATGATGCTGCATAATAATACCTCTATTTCGAATTAAGTGGATGGGATTTATCAAACAACTTTTGCACCATGAACCATACTTAAATGTTTTCGAATGTATGCCGACCGACTGGGGTATAGACTCCGAATGTACGCAGATGGGTTGAGGTATACACCATAAGATGAACCTGTTTAACGCCTTAGTATCAACTTAAAAAAAAAAAAATTTAAAGGCACAAGTAGTAATAATGTAAATGAAAATTGATCACAATTGACGGGTAACATCTTTTGCAATTTTATGCGACTAACCTAGTTGACATCTATACCATTTTAGAATATTGTTTATCGGGGATATTGCTTATGGCATGCTCTATCCTATCTAGGCTAACTAGCTTGTTTACGGAACATAAGTTTTTTAGTCACAAAAAGAAGTACATTGGGATAATTCGGGTAGCTGAAAGTTATCCTCTTCAAGACGCCCGTTAGCCTGCAAAAGAGAAAGAGTAAGTTTTCCCAGGTAGGGGTGGGACTTTTCAAACCGAACCGTGAAACCGGCCGTTACCGAACCGAACCATCACGGACCGATCCGTATATAAACCGATAAATTTAAACTGAAAACCGAACTGAACCGTTCAATATCAAACCGAAACCGAATCGAACTGCTCAATGTCAACCCGTTACGGACCGTAAACCGATAACAAACCAAACTGCTCAAATCCGAACCGAAACAAAACCGAACCGAATGGTTTATAAACCCGTTAATGACCCGAACCGTTTATAAACCGAAACCGTTTAAACCGTAAAAAAAACCGTTTAAATCGAACCATTTGTAACCCGCTAACCGTTTAAACCGACCCGTTTATGAACCGAAACCGTTTAAACCGCTGGAAAAACTATATAAACCGAACCGTTATAATCCGCTAACCGTCTAAACTGAACTTCCATAACCCGTTAAACCGTTAAAATCGAACTGTTTTCGAATCGCAACCTGTTTAAACTGATCCGATTACAAACTGCTTAATTCAAATTGAATTATTTACAACCTAAATGGCTAAATAGTAAATACAATTAATGTTAATAAATGTAGATCTAATCAAACGGCTTAGGTTTATACAAAGGTTTATATCACCTAGATCTAGTCCAACGACATTATTAATATCGTTTTAGATTACTTATTTATTTTAATTACAAGATATATCATTTGTACCATTTTCATTCCAGTAATAATGCTAGTCCACCCAAATTATCTTCATTGTTCCTTCATAAAGATATTCATGATCATCCAATAACACTCAAAGGTAACATAAGATTGGAGATGTATGAGATTGCGTTACACAAGTGGCATAAGCATTAGAATATTACTGTACTAGTCAATAAGGCGTACAAATGTACAATCATTCACATTATCACTTTATAAAACTTTCTTATACAAGTATTTTGTAAAGGGGGAGGACTAAAATGTTTATAAAACTGCATGAGAATAACTAGATGTCTAGATTTGAAATTTATGGTAGAAGAAAATGGGAAACTTTCCCTTCCTTTACATGATCAAAAATTTTACACCCCTAACAGACGGTAAAAGGAAAGCTAACATACTAGTATACTACTATATCTTAAAAACAAAAGGCAGCAGAATCTTGAAGCAGCAGCACAACACCCAAGAGCAGAGGAAATAGCAACAACAAGCAGGAACCAGCTTACGCAATAACAGATCAACAACTTATCAGAAGCAAGGAACAATAAGCAGAAGGGACTCAGCAGGAACTTATTTTTGTTTTTCAAAATTGCTCTCAGATTTACGTTTATCGTATCATCACTGAGCAATGGTTGTTTTAACTTAAAACTTGAAAAATGCTGCAAGCAAGTACATATACATTGAAGTCTCAACATAAATGACAAGGGCAACGATGATTCAAGAAAAATTAAAACAGCAAGCATAAGAAACAGCAGCAACAAAACAGCAGCAAGCATAAGAAACAGCAACAACAAAACAGCAGCAGCAACAACTCAGCAGAGACATCAACCAAAAGGCAAAAGCACTACCAGCAGGCAGCAGCTCATAACAAGTTCAAGCAACTTCAAAATTATAGCTTTTGTTTTTTAAAATTGCTCTCAGATTTACATCACTGAGCAATGGTTGTTTTAACAAAAACTTGAGAAATGCTGCCAGCAAGTACCAAAATACATTTAACTATTTAAGTCTCAACATAAATGACAAGGGCAACGATTTTAAAAGTCGTGAAAAATGCTGCCAGCAAGTCTGAAAATAAATGACAAGGGCAACGATTTTAAAAGTCTTGAAAAATGCTGCCAGCAAGTCTGAAAATAAAAGACAAGGGCAACGATTTTTCAAGATAAAATAAACCACAATGAGACACAAATACCAGTTATGCAGATGAAGCACTTTCGGCTTCAATCTCTTTACCAATAAGGAGGACGTCTTCCTCAACATCCGCTTGATAACCACAGCACCAATTTTGGGTGGTAACCAATGCCTCAACATTCTTTGGCAAAAGTTTACCCCTATATTTGTTCAAAATACGACCACCCAAACTAAAAGAAGATTCAGAGGCCACCGATGTAATAGGAATGGCCAAAACATCCCTTGCCATATTAGCTAAAATAGGAAGAGAAGAAGCTTGAGATTCCCCATACTTGAGAACATCAAAATGTTCCCCTTGAATTAATCGCGAACGAGGTCCATTCAAATATGCCTCAAGATCAGCCAGAGGGCATCTAGTTGAATCATCACATTCGTCATCAACCTCACGCAACTGAAACAGATTTTTTATTATAAAAGTTAAATTATGACATTACAAATAAAAATATAAGACTACCATTAATATTGAGTATATTGTATAACATAAATACCGTGAAAATATTTTGAGATCTCAACGTGCGATTAGAATTTTCAGATTGAGCTGTGTTTGAAGAGGCAGGATTTCTGCAGCTTGTATTAGATGCAGTAGAATAAAATTTATAAAGGTCATAAAAAGCTTCCTTAATCATCATAATCTTTGCGTCGCATGCCTCATCATTATACAACGAGTTCAACATATGTCTCACTCGAAACAACTTATAACGAGGATCAAGAGCAATAGCAACTGAAAGTATCAAACTATAATCCTCCCAATAACTCTCAAACTTCTCAAGCATAACTGCTGCCATGGGTGCAAGTTTAGGGTCTTTAAAGGCTTGAGTAATAGCGTACTCAATTTTTAAAACACTATTAAAATACAAATTAGAAGTGGGATATTCGGTACCAGAAAATAACACAGTTATATCATTAAATGGCCGAAGGAAATCACAAATTTTTGAATGGTATCCCATTCATCAGCATCAAGTCTATAAGAAATACCCAAAAACCTACTAGTATATAGAATCAAGGCATCCTTAGCTTCTAAGGCTTTTCGGAGCATTGTATAAGTGGCATTCCAACGAGTCACAACATCAAGACATAACTTGCCATTAAAAACAGAGTCTAACTCAGACAAAGCATTCTCAAATTGAGTTAATCTAGAATCAGAAGCATCAATATATTTAACAACCTCACGCAATTTTTCAACACTTTCATGAACTTCTTTTAAACCTCTTTGAACAATAAAATTTAAAACATGAGCTGAACATCGAACATGAAAGAATTTCCCATTACAAGGAAGAGGAGAGCATTGCATTAATTCTTTTTTCAAATATTTAACCATAACATCCATAGAACGAGCATTATCAACGGTCATTGAAAAAGCCTTACCTTCAAGGTTCCACTCTTTAATCAGTTTAAACACAAACTTTCCAACCTCAACACCAGTATGGGGAGGGCCACAATATCTAAAATTTAAAATTTTAGACCTAAGAGACCAACTGTTATCAACATAATGAGCAGTCAAAGTGAGATAGCCTCGGTTAGTACATGCAGTCCACAAGTCACATGTAAAGCTAACTCTACCAGAAACATTAGCCAAAGACTCATGCAACAAGGATTTATGTTTATCATGCTCAGCAATAACATACTTTAACATAGTTTTTCTACAAACATGCTGCACCTCAAATATGCATGAAGTTCCCTAAGATATTCATGCTCTACAATATTTAAAGGATATGCATGGCAGATTATAGCTTTAGCAAACTTTTGTAAATAAGTTTTTTGATCAAATTGTGATTCGTTACCGGATTGGACACCATGCTTTTCAAAACATGCATTAATATGAAGTACCCGCTTTACCAGGTGCTTTATATTCTTTGCCACACAAATTACAACGAGCATAATCTACCTTTTCATTACCTATCGTCTTTTCAAAAAAAGTGTAATGCTTCCATATACCTGCGGTTCTTTGACGTTTATTAACAGAAGGATTGATAGTGCCGGTATTACTAGCATCATCAAGCGGGATTGAGGCAGCTTGAGAGCTAACAGTATCAAAATTTGATTGCCTCTCATAGTCAAATTCATCATACTCTCGAGACATGACTGAAACAAATAAAAAAAACAGCATTTATAAGTACCAAATTAAGTGACAGATTCTACTAATAGTGAGCAATTAAGCATGCATTGTCTCATGTGACTAACATATGTGTACATTTTAAGTACTAACTTTAAGCCAATCATACAAGTATACATTTTAAGTACGTAATGGTAACTAAATATCATGAACACTCAACATCATGATCATATACACAAAAACTAAATTTGAAAAAAAATTACATCCCTCTAAAAAAAAAATAAAAAATCCTCATATCATAAAAAGGTAGACAGCAGCAGCAGAAGGTAGTGTAAGGGTGAAAACATAAAAAGTTGCAAGTAGATAAATGAAGCACAACTGCACAAGTATCATCATATTTTAATTCTTTTCAGAAAATAGAAAACAATTGCCTCATTCTATTTTGGATTTATTACTTTACTATAAAGAGAGTTGGTAAGAAGAAAACAAAATCTTTACACTTACTACTAATATCACAGCTAATTTAGCCTCAAATCAAGATGTACTACACTACTACTAGCAAAAATCAACATTTCATTTGGACCAAATATTTACTAAGTAATTGTAAAAAAACAGCTATATGATATTTAAATTCTTAAAAGTACTGCCAAAAGATTAAAACTTTACATATGGTCCCTGGTTGTTCCTTAATAGCACAATGACAGAACGACGATCACGTTTCAAATCCATTCATTACATTAGAACTAGAATAGAATTACATAGGATGCTAATACTAGGATAGAAGACACCCACAGTTATTGGATTATTTCAGCTAATAGTTACTAATAATTTATCAATGCTCAATCTAAAACAAATGAAAAGTCAAATTATATATCCTCAAAAAGAAAAAAGCATACATAAGAAAAGCTTAAACTTTTTCAAAAGTTTCAAATGAAATTATGAACCTATAAATAAACATGAGATGTTTATTTTACCAGCCCTAAATTAGCATTTATTTTATGCACATAACTGCAGAAAGTGACACAAATTTGGTCTTTTGTTAGGTAAAAAGCCAATAAGTGATTAAGAAATCAACCAAGATTAGGACAACAATCCTTGGCTTAAAAATATAAAGCTAAAATCCCAATAAATAAACAATGCATGTATTCCAACAATAATAATCACATAATCTGAACAACCCATCATCATTACATTTAAATCGAGCATAATAAACAACAAAACAGCACAAATCTACCATTTTCCCGTAAAAAACAAAAATACAATCAACAACAGATTTTAGGCATATTTCGACCATATTCAAGCAAGAACAACAACAATAATCAAATACAAAAACAGAAAAACTGTATTAAAAAAAACGAAAAGGAAAAAGTAATTACCTTTGAGTAGTCTTTGACGGCTTGAAGGATATTTGAAGATGGAGAACTGCCTGAACTGGAGATCAAAAGAAAAAATCAAGAATGTAGATTATCAGAACTTGAAGTAAAAAAAAACCGAAACGAAAACGAAAAAAATCGAAAAAATTAACAACAAAATTACCTTGAGGTTTGACGGCTTGAAGGAGAGGAAGAATTGAAAAAAAAAACGAGAATGGAAAAGTCAGAAATAAGAAGTTTAGATCCAAAACAAAAATGAAACGAAAATAAAAACCCTAAATAAAAAAAAAGTAAAAAACCGAAACAAAAACGAAAAAAATCAAAACGAAAACAACAAAAATTAACAAAAAATTACCTTGAGGTTTGACGGCTTGAAGGAGAGGAAGATTTGAAAAAAAAACGAGAATGAAAAAGTCAGAAATTAGAACTTAGATCCAAAACAAAAATGAAACGAAAACAAAAACCCTAAATAAACAAACCGAAACAAAAACGAAAAAAATCAAAACGAAAACAACAAAAATTAACAAAAAATTACCTTGAGTTTTGAACTTTTGACGGCTTGAAGCCTTCAAATTGAAGGAGAGGAAGATTTGAAAAAAACAAAAAAACGAGAATGTAAAGCGAGAAATCAGAAATGTAGATCCAAAACACAAATGAAACGAAAACAAAAACCCTAATTAGGATTTTTAAAAGTTGAGAAGTTGAGCTTGAGATTCTTGAGAATTTCAGAACGAATGAGTGAGAACTGAGAAACTGAGAAGTTAGAGAGAGAAACTGAGAAGTTAGAGAGAGAAACTAAGAGTGAGTAAAACGGCTGAATGGCTGATAGAGTGGGCTTGAGATTCTAGGTTTAGGTTTTACTTGTTCATTTGATCTAACCGTCCATATTCAATCTCAAGGATTCTCAACATCTAACCGTTCATTTTTTTTTTTTTTTTTTTTGTAGATTCCAGAATTTTCATCTAGATCTAATGGTCTAGATTTTTCTTTGTGCTTTTCTAGGTCTTTTTGACCGTTTTTTTTAATTATTTATTATTATTATTATTTTGAAAGATTATTATTATTATTATTATTATTATTATTATTATTGTTAGTATAATTATTTTTTAATATTATTATTATTACTAGTTTACTACTACAGTACTACTATTATTATAATATTATTATAATTATTATTATTATTACTATTACTATTATTATTATTATTATTATTAGTTTATTACTTATAAGTTATAAATTGTAAGAAACGCAAATGTTTCAAAATTGAAATTGATTCAATACGACATAGTTAATGACTTAATGAGTTAATGCACATCAATATCTGACATCTCTATATGTATATTATATATATCTGTGAGTCTGTGACTGTATATCAGTATATATAATAAACTAATAATAACTTAATAAGTAATAACTAATAAAGTATTGAAAATCTAACCATTGTTTTTCATGGGCATTCAATCTAACCGTTGTATATTTGACTATTCGTACATTAGTATTGCATAATGATTTCATCACCACTTTAATTAGTGATTTCGTCCATTTAACTTATTAAGTTGTTTGAGTTAGTAATCTAAATAAAGTAACAAACTAAATAACGAATCCATTTAATCTCGTGTAAGTTATAATTTATAAGAAATGCAATGTTTGGAAATGGAAATTGATTCAATACGATATTGTTAATGTATATGTAATTATAGATTAATTATTATGTATATCATATCGTACGAATGTACGGTTGGTATCATTATCATACTATCATAAGTATCATTGCCTCATTGAATTATTGGTATGTACTATAATCGATAAACATATTTACATATCTGATCATTAAAACTTAAAAGTTTAAAACACTTGTTGATCAATCTAATTGAATACTTGTACATTCTTAATTATCGATTTATCGTATTATAAGTATCAACTCATTAAATCATGGTCATGATTTCGTGATTTCGTCCATTTAACTTATTAAGTTGTTTGAGTTAGTAATCTAAATAAAGTAACAAACTAAATAACGAATCCATTTAATCTCGTGTAAGTTATAATTTATAAGAAATGCAATGTTTGGAAATGGAAATTGATTCAATACAATATTGTTAATGTATATGTAATTATAGATTAATTATTATGTATATCATATCGTACGGATGTACGGTTGGTATCATTATCATACTATCATAAGTATCATTGCCTCATTGAATTATTGGTATGTACTACAATCGATAAACATATTTACATATCTGATTATTAAAACTTAAAAGTTTAAAACACTTGTTGATCAATCTAATTGAATACTTGTACATTCTTAATTATCGATTTATCGTATTATAAGTATCAACTCATTAAATCATGGTCATGACGCGATCTTTAAAACAATCATGAATTCATGACCCAAACCGCTTATAAACCGAACCGACATGATCCAAACCGTTCATAAACCGAACCAATTGAACTATGTAAACCCTCCACTAAACCGGCCCATTTCAAACTGAACCGACATGGTTCGCACCGTTTATAAACCGAACCGATATTGACCCGGGTAAACCCGCCCCTAAACCGACCCATTTCAAACCAAACCGGCTTGATCCAAACCGTTTGTAAACCGAACTGACATTGACCCGGGTAAACCCGCCCCCTAAACCGACCCGTATCAAACCGAACCGACATAATCCTAATCGTTTATAAACCGACCCGCTTATGACCCAAACCGAATTTAAACCGCAAAGAAATAAACCGAAACCAAACCGAGCCGTGACTAACCCAAACCGAACCAAACCGACCCGCCAGCTAAACTAAACCGTTTCAATCCGAACCGCTCCAAACCGAAACCGACTCAAACCGAGGTCAAACCGAACCGCCAGACCGAAGTCCCACCCCGAATCCCAGGGGTTGATCCTGGGAACGTCCTCTGACACTCAAGTCAAAATTGTACTTTCTATAGTGAAAAAGTAGAGAGTGTGAGATTAGAAAAAGTTACGTGTATTAATTACGAGTTAAATATATATAATTGTTCTTAATTAAATGTGCCAAAATTGTACAAGTACTTCTTAAATAGATTAGGGATAGATCCGTAATTGTGTAAATACATGTTTGATTTAAAAATAATGGGCTTGATTATAATAAGTTTTACCCTTAAATGGGTCTTTTTGTCAATGCATTGATAATTGGGCTTAAAACCTGGGTTAAGCCCAAACATAGCTAATACAATACAATTCGTTCCTTCCATCAACAAATGGATTTTGATGTCTAAGTATATGTTGCTAATCTTAGGTGTTGTTTGGTTGACATGGGAAATAAATTCCCATAGGAAATTATATTTTATGGGAAATAATTTTCCTTGTCCATTTCCTAGGAATTAACTTAAGTTTGTTTGGTTGATAATATAGGAACTTTGATTTCCTAGGAATTTATTTCCTATGTTGTATTAGTTAACTTGATAATTTTTTATTTAAGTTAACAAATTTGGAGAGAGAAAGAAAGAGATTAAATTATTAGTGATAATAATGCAAGTAGGCCCCACGATAATCATAGGAATTGTGACTTATCAAAGGGGGGCTTGGTAAGTTATTTCCCATGTTTCATGGAAAGTGAAACTTCCCTTGAAATTTCCATTTCCCCTACTTTGATAATTTTGTGTCAACCAAACAACGCATGATTTTTCCATTTCCTAAGAAATAGAATTTCCCATACTATTTACCTCCAACCAAACAACACCTTAATATTGAATTTGAAAAGTATTATGATGATTTGTTGGTTTCTTGTTCAAAGTATTTGGGTTAGGGAATCGATCACAAACACGCTTAGGTCTATGCAAGCCATTTGTTTTGCCAAAATTTGATTAAATAGAAATTAAACCATATTCTATTCACCTTAAAAAAATAATAGTCCCTCTATATTTCTTTTAAATACATAATTTTGACAGGTGTTATGTGACATTCTCCATGTTCCATTTCCATATATTCCCCTCTATGAAAATTATTGTTGCTTCCAAACATTGAACACACGAATTTTGAAATGAAAAATAGGAGTTTAACCACCAATTCAATATAACTAGTAGTAATATTGTGAAAAATAAATGATAATAAAGTATGTCTAAAGATATAAAAAAAAGTCGTTAAACATCCTACACTTTTTCATGATAATAATACCAAAAGAGTATTACAAGCTTATTTAATCTATTTCCTTGTAGAAATTATATAATCTGAACTATTTTTTTCATTTGCGAACTCTTAATTTTTTCTTCAAATGTCATGTAGTTACTTACCACGTCATGATGA
Organism: Chenopodium quinoa; assembly: GCF_001683475.1. Classification (NCBI taxonomy): domain Eukaryota; kingdom Viridiplantae; phylum Streptophyta; class Magnoliopsida; order Caryophyllales; family Amaranthaceae; genus Chenopodium; species Chenopodium quinoa. Next base: position 4,148,958 of record NW_018745170.1, on the reverse strand, counting down.
CATAAATTAGATATTTTAAAAATTAACAACTCTTGGACATCTTTCGGAATACATACTAGTTTTTGTTGTAAAATAAGGAGAAATATAAGAGATTTTATTCCATATGATGATGCTATATATACATACAATATAATTAGGGTTTGTTTGGATAAGAATAAACCTTATATCTAGAATATTCCGAAATGATACAAGGAGTATAATGGTCATCCACACAATATTTCATAACACTCCTCCTTGGATGTCCATTATCGAAGGTTGTGCCTCGTTAAAACCTTAATAGGAAAAATCCTGCGGGATAAAAGATTAATTAAGGAAAAAGAGTACAACATTCTTCGTAATACGCTCGGGATGCTGCCTCATTAAAAACCTTACCAGGAAAAACCAATGTGGGACAAAACCATGGTCAAGGAAAAAAGAGTGCAGTGCATATTTTCTCTCCCTGATGAATACATGACGTGAAATCTTCAAGTGCAATAATAAATCTGACATGATGTGGTTGGGTAACTTCTCCCATGTAGCAGAACACCATTTCTTGATAATTGATCCTTTCAAATTGAACTTGAATCTTCAAATATGAACTTATTGAGACGACTTCATTTCTTCATACTTGTGGAAGTAATACAAGTGTTCACCACTATTTCATTCGATATTTTTGTTTGAATTGTCATAACAATCAAATATATGCCTTCTTCTGGAGGTCATATGGTACTACAAAATGATGATCAATAATTGATCACATTATCCAAATATAATTTCATGGCAACACTTGATATCATCATATTTCATTTTCCAATATCATATAATTAAGAAACTAATTACATATTTTGCTCTTGGCTCTTCTGGACCATAAGAATATTATTCTCTCTCAATGATATCACAATGTTATTCTTTAATTAAACATTTCATATTTTGTATGAGAGTTCACCAATGAATATAAAGACTAGTTAGATCTCACATACTCAAACCTCATGTTGAGATATCAATGATGTAGTCACATTGACTTTTCATAAGATAAGATTGCAATATTCAAGATACAAAATTTGTAGGGTTGGGTATTTAAATACGTCGTATATCCAAATAGCCTTAGATGAACATTCACACATACCACAATTATTGTATAGAAACTAATACATACGTGCAATATGAAATATAGAAATCTTGATAAGATATTAAACAAAATATATATGTAATGAGTAATGCATCAAACTATATCCTATACATACAATGAGTAATGCATAAATCCAAAACTCAAACATGCACATAAATTAAAGACTAAAAAATGCAAACACTGTACAATGTGGATTTCAGAAATCCATTTTCTAATTGGACTACTAGTCCATGATAAACTTTTGATCATTAGCATTCATATTTCGTTGGACTTCTTGTCCATGATAAGCTTTTGATTTATTATCTTAGTTTCATGTCGACATAAAAAATGGACATATATTTCTGATCCTTTATTCATAAGTCCATTCCTTTTGCATATGCATATTATATATCGATTCCATCATATACCGGTATCATATAATTCCTCAACATACAATTTCAATTTGCATGCTATTTTGACAATGATATCTGAATACATTTCTCATTGGTACCATCATAACTTTTCTTATATAATAGGCCATCTATTATAATAATTCTGATATCTACACCACCTATCAAGGGTATTTCTCACACTATGGTATTAATATACTATTATAATACTTTAAAAGTATCAACTGCACTATCTTGCCATATACCACATATTTATATTGGAACCGATCATACAATTTACACTTCAAGTGTAGTGATTTAAAGAAAAATTGACAAGATCTATCTTAATGTATGCACATATTATCATTATCACTATATTCAAAGTATATCTCTCTATGCCTCTGGATGGTTCATAACGGTATACAAATCAAATCATAGATGTGCAATATATGTTGATAGAAAAGTTGGCATGTAACTTTACAAAGTATCATTAGAGGGATCAACTAATTATAATTTTATAAATTTGCCAACTTACTTCAATTCTTCCCCCTAAGTTGGTAAAATATCTCAAATATTGGGGCAATTCTTCACCAACTTAGAATATAATTTCATGTGCAACAAATTTCATCTTGTAGGATAATCATATATATTCAACAAATTTATATCTATTATGGAGAATAATGAAATTGTGTTCTCTTCTAGAGATCAATATTAAATGGGGGGTTATGAATTGTGCAGTTGTCTATTTTCTTATTCTCTTTCTTATGTGCTGACATACAATAGCCCCAATCAAGATAATTGTAAACATAAAGTTTCCTGTAATTCCACTAGGTGGTGATCTTCGGGATCACTAGAAACATTGATAGTATGATACTAGTTACTTAAAATTTCCACTTATAACTTGTACTTGGTGAGCGCTTCTGGTCACCTAATATTTGTCAGCATATAAATTATTCTAGTGAACTTCTGGTCACCAATTATTCAGAAAAACCAATATTTTATCTCGTGAAGTTTTCTTTTAACACAAACTATTAAAAATCACAATCCAAATATAGCTCAATCTCAATGTTATGTCTTTCCATTCAATTCATTTCATATATCTAATATGAGAGAGGATCAACACATTTTTTTTAATTTTTTTTTTATATTAAATGAAACATTGATTTTCTTAAACCGGGTAATTATTAAACCCGGATGGTCTAATTTAATTATCACATTCAGCCACTTCATTCTCTAGATTTGAACTCTGGTCAGTTTTTAACACTAGTGATCACTTTATTTAACTTGTTTTATGCATGGCCATTAATATGATGTGATATTAGAGCACCAACATGTGTTTCTTTATACAATTGTCAAGACAATCAACTAATATTTTATCCAATAATTACTCATACTCACCTGGAATTTTGACTATAATCTTGATACATGTTAATATTTTGGACATTTCATACTCTTGTTTATATAATCATGGAACATATGAGTTTTACTAAAAGTATTTCTTCCAAACATGTAATGGGATTTATCACTTCCTCAAATATGTCATTATCAATAGTGACTCCTTTCCTTTTCGATGATACTTAATCATCTTTAGAATCTATTGATCCATCACGCTTCAGGCTTGCTATAGGTTCATTAACAATTGATGTTGTCCTTATGGGACATCAATTTTAATTTGAGCATTTACAGCTTGTATATGATCAATGACATTTATTTATAACCATCTTCAAGACGATATCATTTCTAAATATTTATTTGACATGTGGCCACTTCTATTTAATAAATTGTTGATATTTAAGTTAATGTATATACCAAACTGACCATCAATGTATTTTACTATTTTTGTGCAAGGATTACATAAAATAATGGAATACATAAAATCTCCCCCTAATCCTTGCATATGGGACATGAAATGAATCCAACCTTTAAATCGCTTCCACCTTTTAAGGTATAAATTCTCTTAGCAATGCATGTATCAAGCATAATAAAATTGTTCTTATAAACTCTTACTCGTAACTCTTGCCCAATTACATTTATCTTTATATTGAAAATTCTTAAAACTATGGGCATAAATAAATTTTTCAAGCAAGTTGTTCACAATGTCATGTTTAATAACTTGAACTCATAGCATTATTTTTTGCTATATATTTAAGGAACTTCAAGTCCATATGTACGGGAATGTCAAATACTTAACTTAAAACTTAAAACTTTCTCACAATCTTCAGGACCACATTTGTGAAGGATAGATAGAGTATCTTGACAACATGCTTTAGAAGTAATAACAATATTCTAGGCTATATATTTCTTGTATTGCTCTAATCCATATGGGTTTAAGGGTCTTCAAAGGTAAAATATCCCGACGTTAGCCATGGACTTATTTAGGCTTTTGCCATATTTTCTACATTAGTAATGATATCACTAAATTATCAGTTGCTCATACGTGCATTTCAACATCTAACTCCCTTGGTATATATATTATTCGAAATAAAAGAAATCCCCTAAATTCGAGTTTTTCAAGACTCCATATGTAGTAGATGCAATTATATAACAAAAATTATGAAATTACTAATTAAACAAATATTTACCAATATGAAACTTTCACATTAATTAAATAAATTAACTTAGCTTAATTCAAATAAATTAATCAGTACATCACACATTTCAAAACGAGAAGGTAATAATAAGACATGATTTAATTATTTTAAGTTGCAATCAAAACATACCTTAGTTGATCTACTTAACTATATTGGCCAAAATAAAGATTAGGAAACAAAAGCAACCACTTAAGCACACAAGACTAACATGTCATATGTCAATGGAAAAATTAGCCATACTTGAGATATCAAGGTCATGCATAAAAATTTTGTAGCACATAATAAAATCACCCACAAAAGGTATGACAACTAACTTTTTGGGTAAATAACATAATATACATATAAACAACAAGAATGATTTGCTACCCCATATTAAATATGTTCACTCACAAAACATTCATAATTAATTAAGGATTAATACCAATAATAATTCTAAATAATCTTTAAGAGTCAAACTAATAGGGATAATTACATAATACACTTCATGCTCAATAAGACCATTGTCCAAGAAGACTATCAAGAGATATAACAAAAAGCATCAGAATCAACTATAACAAATTATAGAGTTCATGATCATACAAGATTTAAGAAAAGAAAGGACACAAGAAGTATTAGATGAAGCAAATAAACTACCAAGTCTACAAATCAACTATATACTTGCCACAGACAAATAAGCTATCATAGAAGAATTCCTCCTAACACACTAATCACCAAGATGAGTTACACACTTACTGTTTCGGGGTTTTTGGAATCCCTCGGGAGAGTTACAATTCCAAGAATGCGCGTCGACCGTCAGTACCTGCAAAACCACGGAAACTCCGGTTGGGTGGAGTTCCGCCTCCGACGATCAAGTTAGAACGTGTCCGGATGTATAAAAGTGCGGAATGTAAAGGTTTTTTTAACCTGGGCACCTGACTTTGACCGTCTTTGACCGCTTGCAAATATTTGATCATTGTCGGATGGGTGGCCTCGTAGTCACCTTGGTATTGGCTAACGATCAACTGAGAATCAGAGCAGGCGTCAACTTTCCTTGCCCCTGCCGCCTTACACATGCGGATGCCGGCTAGCAGGGCCTCATACTCCGCCTCATTATTCGAGGCTTGTAACTTGAACCGTAGTGCGTATTCATATTTGTCCCTTTCCGGAGACTTGCAAATTACGCCTGCACCACAACCGTTCATAGTAGAGCTTCTGTCTACATATACCTTCCAGACTTGATCAACATTGTCCGGCTTAGCCGGCCTTGCCATTTCTACAATGAAATCGGTGAACGCCTGACCCTTCACTGCCTTTCTAGGCTCGAAAGTTATTTCCAGACTTTGCATTGTAATAGCCCATTTAAGCATTCTGCCGGATGACTCCAAGGTTGTCATTGGCCGCTTGAGGAGTTGGTCTGTGTAGTCCACCACCGAATGTGCCAAGAAGTAAGGTTTCAACTTCTTGATTTCATGAAAAGGGCAAGGCCAAATTTTTCAACCAAGGGATACCGTAGCTCAGCATTCCAGGTACCATTCGGCTTTTTAACAAGACAACGTTTGCTACCCAATCCGGGTAGTAGCACTACCGAATGAACCCGGAATCCATCAGCTTCTTGACCTTGGCGGCTGCCGCCTGAGATCTTTCCTCGTCGTGATTCCTTTTCTTTTTCCTAACCGGTTTCTTTTTCTGATCCACGGCGAGTTTGTGGACAACAAGATCCGAGCTGATGCCTGACATCTCTTCCACTTCAAAGGAAAAAATGTCTTTGAATTCTTTAAACAGTTGGTGCAAATCTGCGCCCAACTTGGCAAAAGCAACCGTCCCCACTTTTACGGTTCGTTTCGGACGGCTGTCATCTAGAACAATGTCAATATTCTCACCAGCCGGCTGGGGACGGAGATCATCCTACTGTTCCCCGATCAGTGATTGCTATTGATTCTCTTTTTTTACGGCCACCAAGCGGTACACCCTTCTCTTTTTGTCGGCTGCTTTGGGAGCAGACACGGCTTCCTTGAAGTCATCAAGGTCAATAGGTTCCTCGCCTTGGCCGGCTGCGGCCACAGTAGGCTTGACGTCTGAGAGGTAGCACTCTCTTGCCGTCTTCTGATCCCCATTCAGGGAACCCACTGACCCATCATCCCTCTCAAATTTGACTAGCATGAGGGATGAGATGATGACTGCCTTGGACTCGTTGAGGGTTGGACGGCCCAAAATCAGATTATAGGCGGACAATTCCTCGACCACCAAGAACTTGATGGACATGTGCCGACCCTCCCCCTTTTCTCCTAGCCGGATGGGTAGGTCAATCCTCCCCACCGGATGCACCACCCCTCCCCCAAAACCAACTAAGGGGTGAGAGACTTTGTGCATGCTGCTAGGCTTGTACTTGAGCTTTGCCAAGCACCGATAGCTGATAAGGTCAGACGAGCTCCTGGTATCAATGAGGATCCGACCCACTCTTTGGTTAGCAACCTTGCACTCGATGACTATGGGGTCATCATGAGGCCGCCTGACCTTGCCCCGATCCTTCTCAGAGATGATGACCTCAGGGAAGGTGACTTTCGAAGCCTAGCCCTCATCCACTGAGTTGACCTCCAGCTTTCTGATGTTGTCCTTGGTGCCCCGGATGGTAGGACCTCCCCCCGCGAAACCGCCTGTTATAGTAAAGATTTTCTCTTCATCAGTGTCAGAGCTTATAGCAAGGTTGTTAGGTTTCTTGGGCAGCTGACCACTGTTTGTTCTGGGGTTACCCTTGGAGTTCAGAATATAGGAATTCAAAGCCCCTTCTCCAGCCAGACGGTCCAGTATCAGCCTGAGGCTATAGCAGCCATTGGTGTCATGGCCTATATCCTCATGGAAATGACAGTACTTGCTCTTGTCCCAGCTTTTGATGGGACTTTTTTATTGCAGCCGATTTCTCAATGGTCAACCGGTTTCTCAATGGTCCTATATCCTCATGGAAATGACAGACCTTGTTGAATTCGTACTTGGGGACGTATGGCTTCAAATATTTATTTTTCCTCTAGGACAACTGACCAGAATAGGCCTCCACCTAGACTTCTTTTCTTTTCTTGCTCTCTTCTTTTATAGCCGGCTGAGCAGACTGGCTCTCTTTTTTGTCGGACTTTTTAGGGTCCTACGACTACTTGATGGCACAAAGCTCTGTCGCCTATATATAGGCTTCGGCTTCCATCAGAGCTTCTTGGAGGGTAGCCACCCTCTTTCTGACTAAGTCGAATTTGAAAGTCGACCCGTCTTTCAGACCCTTAAAGAAGTTAGTGTAGGCAACTTCGTTAGACAGCCCTTGAATCTGAATTCTCATCAGATTAAACCGCTTGACACAGGACCTTAGCCCTTCTCTATCTCCTTGCCGAATAGTTCCCAAGTCAAGACTTGTCTTTTTGGCTGGGATGTTCATAGAGAAGTTGGACGCGAAAAGGTATGCCAGCGTCTTGAAGTTGTTGATGCACCCGACTAGCAGATTTCCAAACCATCGTTGGGCTATGCCCTTCAACGTAGCCGGGAAGCATCGACACCAGGTGGCTTCATCAAACCCCTGTAAGTACATGAGGTTGGTATAAGCCATTAGGTGGTCTTCCGGGTTGGTGGTACCGTCATAGGTACCAACCAACACGTTCTTAACCTTGGCCGGCTGAGCCGCCTCGGTTATCTCCTTGGAGAACGCCGACAGCTGTTCCCCAAGGTTTAGCAGCCAGAGCTGCCAGTCCATGGGATGGACATTTTGTGCCGCCTGACCTCCAAAGAGGGACGGCTGCATGTATGGTGATCCATACGTCATGTATGGATGTTGGGGCACATACAGAGCTAGCTGGATAATCTGAGGGCTAGTACGTGCGAACATTCCGCGGGACTGACTCTCTCGGTTTGTTTACGAATACTTCATTGAAGTATTCTGGAAACTGTCTGGGTAAGTCAACGTTGAGGCCAACTTAGACAATTGCTGACTTCTCTTCTGCTGGATTAACATCCGGGCATTTGAGTAAGTCCTTTTTTATCCATCCGGCTGAACTTGTCGGATGACCTTCCTTTTCCCTAATTCAGGGAAACGGAGCTTTGAAAGGTCAATCATGGGCCCATTCGTCCCCTTTGGTTTAGGGTGAGGAGTAGGCACACGATCCTTTACATGCTTCTTCCCTGAGGGAGAAGGCTTCTTGGCCGACTGACCCTTGTTGGCGCCAGTTGACTTGTTTATCAGGTCCTTTATCTCCCCTTTGAAACTCGTCATGAATTTCATGAGTTCGTCTCTAGTAACGGGAGCAGCACCCTCCGCCGCCTGGGGTCGCCCAGCCGGCTGGACGGTTGGGTTGCTTGGACCAGCTTTGTGTTCACCCCGTTTCCTTGTCTCCTTGGAACGGGTGCGTCTTGTTCTGAATGACCCGTCTGGGGCCACATAGGTGTCGACCTCAAGGTCGTCACTACTATCTTGGTCCGTGTGGACCTCAGCTTCGGCCGTAGGTCGTTTGCCTTCAGCAGACGATACAGACTCTGATGCCATCTTAGAAGTACTCTCCCCACAGACGCCGCCAAATGTTTCGGGGTTTTTGGAGTCCCTCGGGAGAATTACAATTCCAAGAATGCACGTCGACCGTATGTACCTGCAAAACCACGGAAACTCTAGTTGGGTGGAGTTTCGCCTCCGACGATCAAGTTAGAACGTGTCCGGATGTATAAAAGTGCGGAATGTAAAGGTTTTTCTCTTGGATTCTGAGAGAATTCTGCAATTAATATTGCTCGGGTTTTGTGTGTATATTTATGAATATGCAATAAATGAGGATTTTCCTCTATTTATAGTGAGAGGGGATCAGTTCCCCTTTCATAGGTTAGAGTACCACGTGTCGTCAGAGGATTGGTTCTCTCAGAACCCCTCTGATGTTGACACGTATCAGCACACAATTGGTGCACGTGGACAGGAATATTTTTACCCTAAACACTTACACTTATTATTATTATTATTATTATTATTATTATTATTATTATTATTATTAGCAATATCTATCTGGCTCTAAGATAGGAAAAAGAGACTTCTACAAGCCTTCTCGAATCCCATTGGTTGGCTACAATTCAAACAAACATAAGAGAATTTCATAAGAAGACTATCAATTGTCTGCATATTCAGTAGCATAGCACTATATATTTCTTCTTGTAAATTTTGATTTAAATAAGATGACTATTGTTCTTTCACTTCTTTGTGAAGGTATATCTAGCGGGGTTGCAGGATAAGAAGAAAGACTGGGTTGGGATGATATTGCTTAATTTTAGGATAAAATTATAGACAATAGAAAATTATAGAGCTTTCAAAAGATATAATCTGCTATGATATTATAGACAAACATACTAATGCTTACCTCTGGACTTGAAGGTCACGAAGAACAAGCCATTGAAGAGCGAAGACCATAACCAAGAAAGCCCAAGAAAGCAGCAATAAACATATTTGAAGAGCGAAGACCATAACCAAGAAAGCCCAAGAAAGCAGCAATAAACATATATAACAATCCATAAAGACAAATACATCAAAGCTTACCCAGATGACCAACCAAACGCTTTCCCTAAATTCAACGCAACCACCAAGTAATTCAGCGCCTATGAGATTCCGAGTGTCACCTTCCTCTCCGACGAATACGCCGAGAAATCGAAGTTTGTTTCGTTGAATGCCTGCAACCATATCGTTGCTACTAGGATCGCCCATTTTCAAGTTTGCCCTGCCATTGATAGACATACTATTAATTTTACAAAATATAAAACGCGCTGCTTTTAGGTGAAACCAGATTGCTTTAACTTTGATGATGGTGATGGTGTTGCCGTGGTGTTGGGTGAAGGAACAGGAGGAAATTTGGGGATTTTAATCGGGTTTTCTTGGCTTAATTTAACACTAAATTTGATGCTAAAATGATTGTTTTTCAAGGCTATCAATTTATTTTATTATTATTTTTTTTGCAGGTTTAGAGCTTTAGTGCTGATAACGTGTTGTAAAATAAGGAGAAACATAAGAGATTAATTGAGAGGGAATTGATTTGTATATCTTTATTCCATATGATGATGCTATATATACATACAATATAATTAGGGTTTGTTTGGATAAGAATAAACCCTATATCTAGAATATTCCAGAATAATACAAGGAGTATAATGGTCATCCACACAATCTTTCATAACAGTTTGATTATTACTACTCTGTATCTTTTATTGTCTACTACTCTGTAGTAAATTTTCAAAAATTGAAATTGAGAAAATGGACATTGTGAGCAATCCAACATGTATTTATCATATATTTCCAATAAAACACAATCCGGTACACAAGTCAATGTGACGCAACCGTAGTATATGTATAGTTCATAAATTATAAGTACGACAAGGTGATAATCGTACTCGGAGAGGATTGAATAAAAGTAAAATAAGAACACTAATTTAGTAACAATAATTTAAATTCATCAAATAAGTTTTAATCAATAAGAGTACAATGAACATAGCCTAGGATTTTCAGACTAAAGTTGTAATTATCTAATTTGTTTTTCTTATTTTAACGTTATTTATCAAAAAAAAATAAATAGTTTCAATGGTATTCATAGGCCCTGTTCACTTCAACTTAAAAAAAAAATATTTATTAAAAATAATTTCAGTTCAAAAAAAAAAATTATGCTCAGTAAAAATAATTTCACTTCAGTAAAAATAATTTAAGTTCAGCAAAAATAATTCCAGTTCAATAAAAATTATTAAGTTTAAAGAAGAAATAAAATATAGAATCAGTAAAAAAAATAATTTCAATTTAATAAAAATAATTTCAGTTCAGCAAAATAAGGTAAAGTGAATACTAAAAAAATACACACAATTAGAAAATTTTTGAAAAAAAAAAAATTAACAAATAAGCTAAGATTAAAATAATTTCCATATACCTTGCCAAAAAAAAATGAAAAAATTCATAACAACAACACCGGGCTTTTTTTTAAAAGTCACTTGACTCCCACGTCAGAGTCAACGCCGGAGCTTTGTCGTTGACCACCCGAAAAACTCAGTCTAGTACCCCCTCGCAATATAATACAACTTAAAAATTCCTTTTTCACAAATTTTCACCTAAAAGGTCCTTTTAAACAAAATCGACTAATTAAAAGATCCCTTTACATAAATTTTCCTAATAATAATAATAACGATAATAATATTAATATTAGTAATAATAATAATAATAATAATAATAATAATAATAATAATTTCCTCCAGATATTGCTCGTCCTGCTCATGGTGTTAAGTTGCTTGGGGGTCCTGTCAGTGCGGATGCCTCTTTCTGTGGTGAGCTTGTTTCGCAGAGGGTGTCGAAGACCATTGTGCTCATGGATGTTGTTGCTAAGCTTGAGGATCCCCAATGTGAGTTATTACTTCTTCGTGCGTGTACTGGAGTTTCAAAACTCTACTTTTCTATGCGCACTTGTCCTCCTCGTCTTTTTGAAGCGGCCCAGATTTCTTTTGATGTGGCCCTTCGAGGTTCTGTGGAGCGCATTGTAACTGCTTCGGGGCCAGGTTTTGGTGATTGGCAATGGCGCCTTGCCACCTTACTTTTTTCTTATGGAGGACTGGGTGTCTATTCAGCGGGTGATGTTCGACACTATGCTTTCCTTGCGTCGCGTTTGCAGTCTTCTGGTCTACAGGCTTCGCTTCTTCGCAATTCTGGTATTGTTGGTCCAGGTCCGGCCTTCGACGACGCTCTTAGTCTTTTTAATAGGACTGTGGAGACTGACCTTTTGCGTTACCCTGGTGAGATCGCTGCCCCCAAACTCATGAAAAAATTGGCAGATATATATTTCACGAAGGTCACTGCATCTGCAGAATCCACTTTCTCCTTGTCTCCGCGTCAGGTTGCCTTATGGAAGTCCCAGCAGGGGGATTACTCTTCTGCCTGGTTGCGAGCAGTCCCAATATCAGGTCTGGGTCAGACTATGAATGGTAAGACTTACCGTTGTGTTCTTTGCTACCGGTTGGGTATTCCCTTGTTCTCCGTATCGGCACCTTGTTCTGCTTGCTCAAGAGTTTTTGATGGGGATATTTATGGGGATCATGCAGTGTCTTGTGCTGGGATGGTGGGTATTAAACATCGGCATAACGTTGTTCGTGATACCCTTGTTGATATTTGTTTCCGCTCTGGGATTTCTGAAAGGAAGGAGGTCAACGTTGGGTTAACTGGAGGGAATGACGGGGCTCTTCGGCCAGCAGATGTGTTGCTTAACTCCTGGGATAGAGGCCTAGATGTATGCGTTGACTTGACGGGGTCTTCTCCATTGACTCAATCTGGGTTGTCTGACTTCGTTCCTGGTCGTGTTATGTCGGCTGCGGCTCAGCGGAAGCGAGACAAGTATGGGGCGCGTTGCAGGGCTATTGGCTATGGTTTTCTTTCTTTCTCCTTTTCTTCATTGGGGGAATTAGAGAAGGATGTCGTTGCGTTGCTGAAGCGGGTTCAGGCGTTCGCTAAGACTCAGGATATTGGAGCTCGTGCGGCTGCTCACATCTTTAGCAGGATTGGGTTCGCTATAGCTAGAGGGGTGGGGGCCCAGATTGTATCTCGGCTCCCCACTAATTTATTGTAAATCTTTTGACTTTGTAGGTTTTTGTTATTTAATAATAATAGTAATAATAATAATAATAATAATAATAATAATAATTTCCATACATAATAAAAACCAAACAGAATTTAACCCTTATTTTTTAACAATCTATACAAAATAAGAACGGGGGTAGAAGTTATCGTGTCAAACTATTAAATTGGATCTTTTATGAATCGATTTGTATCTCTGACTATTTTTAATTAGTTTATAGTATTATAATTATAATTAACTAGATAGAACCCGTGCGATGCACGGTTTTTTCATCTAAGAGTTTTAATTATTTGATTTATTGTATTTAATAATTTCAGACAAAATTACAAAAGTTCAATATTTATTGTTTTTTACTATAATTTATAATATTATCGTTGAGTATTCCAAATTAATACAATGTATGTATATTAGAAATACTAATTTAAACTTAGTATTTTAAAAATTAAGCTAAAAATTATCTGGCCATGATGACCAAAAATTAACACGAAATTACTAACACAAAATTCGCTTGATGGGGTTTTTTTATTGATACAAATTTTTTTTGTGTCATATGATGTGTCAATTTATAATGGTAGGTATCACAAATTTTAATTTAATTATAATTAATGAACAATTAGTATTTCTTATCATAAATACTATCAAAATTTATCTTATAATGATAGGTATCAAAATTTATTATAAGCGTTTATCATTTAGATATTTTTTAGTATATTTTTTTTAGATTTCTTATATACCTATTATTGAATTATAAATTTATCTTATCCTATATTTTTACTTTATTTTTTTCATTAAAATAATTTAATTCGTGGATTATAATTTACGTGACATTAAAATTTAGATATATCAAATCTAATTCGTTACTTTTATCTAGGTGGCGATATAATTTTTTAATTCAAAAATTAAATACAAATTTTTCTTCTTATTGGTCGAAATAAGTATATTTCTTACGTGGCGCTCTGAATGCTTTCTAAAAATACCTACTTTATATATATATATATATATTAGATTAAACAAAATTATCCACATTTTATCGCGGTAGTCTTTGATTAGACATGCCAATTTCAATTCAAGTCAAATTGGATCTAACCTTATGTACAAGTTAGCTTTTTGTCCAGTAATTAATTCCGCAATGGTTCACGGATTCTAAGCCTTCCTTTCTACTCTAAACCAAAATAAACAAACGAAAAATGGGCAGTCCAAATTTCTACTTGTGTTTCACTTCTCCAACGAAAAGATATCAATGGATTGGGACTTCGTGTGCTAAAAAGAAGCTTCTAGTAAATAAATCACTTTTTAACAATTTAGTAACAAATTAATGTAAGAAATTTATGGACCTAAAGACAATAATGTATGTGGAGTATACGGTTATGATTGTATTTATACGATATCTTATAGTCTAGCCTAAAAATAAAGTGATCAATTTAAGTAATTATTATTATTGTTGGGCTTAATTACGTCTTTTATAGGGTATGGGTTTAGTTTCATGTGTAGAGACTCTTGGACCCTTTCTAATGCATGATGGACAGATTAGGAAGGGAGTCTTTATAGACATCTAGGGTTATGGTCCCTAGTAGTACAAATAGACTCTCAGTTATATCCCATTAATAGAGAGAAAACTCTGGAGTGTGTATCTACTAGAAGACATATAATCAAGAAAGAGTTCAATCAATTATCATGAAATCAGGTACGCTTTCGCAATTAAGATCTATCGATTAATTAAATATGAAGATTTAAGTTTATTATATGAATTAATCCTAACAAGTGATATCATGAGCCTCCTTCATATTGGGTTAGTTGGTCAATATAATTCCGTTAATTTTGGTTTAATCGTATGATTGGATGCGATTTATAATGAAGCTATTGTCTCTTATTTAATAATTAAATTCATGTGCGTGGTCAGTTACTCTGTCTCGTATATTTTGTTGAAACAAAGTATTATGTTCATTGAATATTACGCTTCGATTCGGCTAATTCGTTTTATTTGAGCATGTAATTTTGGTGAACCACGGTTTGATGTTTTCGTCCTTCGTGTGATTCTTTAATATGCGATATTCGGTTTTTCGGCTATTTTGTCTCATCTGATGATTAATTTCGTTTAATTACGTTTATGGAACCATTGATCTACGGTGTTTACTTTTTATCATAGCGATATGGTTTGATTATCCACGAAGGTCTATATGCTAATGCTTCCATGAATTTTCATATATATTGTAGAATCAAATCGTATTCTTGAATTGGTTGCTAATATATACTGCAGTTTCTTAATCTGATCGTTGAGCATGAATTAATCGAGAGTAATATAAACGCATGATTAATATATACATATATTAAGGGTTAAATCAGATTTTTATATTTGACAATTAGGTAAAATATTGTGTCTCATATTTTGGGTTTATTAATTGAAACAATATGTTACCAAAGTAACCTCTTTTGTGTAGATTAGTTTATTTGAAATATTGAGATGTGTATGTGTGTTTGATTTTCATGCGGATAATGTTCGCCCCAAAGGAAGGCTATTATTTGGCCGAAAATTAAACATGCTTGTCATAATAAATATATAACAATTTTAAGGTTTTCCATGTGAGTGTTAAGTCGGTCCAAAGAAAGACTTAATGTTTGACAAGATTTTATTGTTAATATTTGATTACTACACCAAGAGGACCACTTACAAGTTAATTTTTCTATCCAAAGACTAAAAGTTAATATTGTGCTAGGTCTCTTGTGATGGGATGTGTTGTCAATATTGTAATCTGATTATTAAAGTTGAATTTTGGTATTCATTGTGAGCTTGTTTTGTTTGTTTGTGTTCTCTTCAGTGAATACTTCTGCTAATGTGATATCTGCCAACATTAATACTATACCCATGCTTGATGGGACAAACTTTAAGAGTTGGAAAGAGAACGTTATGATCGTTGGATCTAGACCTTGCTCTTCGGGTTGAGTGTCCTGCTGCTCTTTCGGATTCCAGTTCCTCTATTGGAAGGGGGAATATGGAGAAGTGGGAACGTTCAAGTCGCATGAGTCTTATGATCATGAAACGTGCAATTCCGGAATCATTCAGGGGCACTATGTCCGAAGAGGATGATGCCAAATCGTTCCTTACAAAGCTTGAAAAACGTTTTGCTAAAAACAAAAAGGCGGAAATAAGTACTCTCTTGAGTAGTCTTGTCTTCCAAAAGTATAAAGGATTAGGAACATAAGGGAATACATTATGGAAATGTCTCATATTGCTTCAAAATTAAAGGCACTAAAGTTAGAGTTGTCTGATGACTTGCTTGTGCATTTGGTTTTGATATCTCTTCCTAAATAGTTTAGTCAGTTTAAGGTCAGCTATAACTGTCAAAAAGAGAAATGGACTCTAAATGAGCTCATTTCTCATTGTGTTCAAGAGGAAGAGAGATTGAAGCAAGAAAAGACAGAAAGTGCTCACTTGGCATCTTCCTCTAAGGATGGCAAGAAAAGGAAGAAGGGTAAGGATGCAGTTTCGCAACCACAAAAGAAGCAACATAAGGAAAAAAAGGCTGAATCAAAAGCATCTGGATGCTTTTTCTGTGGTGGGATGACTTACAAGAAGAAACAATGCACTAAGTACCACGCATGGCGTGCGAAAAAGGGTATGTTTCTTTCTTTTGTCTATTCTGAGGTTAATTTAATTTTGGTACCTAAACACTCTTGGTGGCTAGATTCTGGTGCTACTACTCACATAAGTGTGTCCATTCAAGGTTGCCTGAATTGCCAAAAACCGAGTGATGGTGAAAGATACATCTATGTGGGTGATGGCAAGGCAATTGTAGTTGAAGTTATAGGCACTTTTAGGTTGTCATTAAAGACTGGATATTATTTGCATTTGAAAGAGACTTTTGTTGTACCGTCTTTTAGGCGGAATTTGATTTTTGTTTGTTCATTGGACAAATCTGGTTATTTTGTTCATATGGAAAGAATAAAGTTAGTCTTTTTTATAATTCAAAGTTAGTTGGATCTGGTTCTTTATCTGGATTTGACAACTTATATTTGTTGAATACTATTGCTTCATCTTATGAAAGTTTGCATGTCAGTTCTAGTAGTACCAAAAGAAAATTAGCAAATGAGAATCTTCATCACTTTGGCACAAACGTTTATGGCATTTTTTTAAACAAAGAATTCAAAGACTTGTGTCAGATAGAATTCTTGATTCCCTTTATTTTTCAAATTTTGATGTATGCATTAATTGTATCAAAGGGAAACAAATAGACAAAAGGAAAGTAGGAGCCGAACGAGCTTCAGATGTCTTAGAACTAATACATACGGACATTTGTGGACCATTTCCTATAGTTTCTTGAATGGTCAATAATACTTTATTACGTTCATAGACGATTATTCTCGTAATGGCTACCTATATTTGATTCATGAGAAATCCCAAGCATTGGATGTGTTCAAATCTTATAAAGCTGAAGTTGAAAATCAACTTGGGAAAACAATTAAGAAAGTCAGATCTGACTGTGGTGGTGAATACTATGGCGGAAATGATGGATCTAGTGAACAACATCCAGGGCTATTTGCTAAATTCCTAGAGGAATGTGGAATTGTCCCTCAATACACCATGCCAGGATCACCTCAAATGAATGGTGTAGCTGAGAGGTTCAATAAACATTACAGGAGATGGTAAGGAATATGGTTAGTCACTCTACCTTACCAGAATCCCTCTGGGGAGAGGCAATTAAGACCGCAACTTATATTCTCAATAGAGTACCAACTAAGGCAGCTTCTAAAACCCCTTATGAACTATGGACTGGTAAGAAACCCAGTATAAAGAATTTATACATTTGGGGTTCCCCAGCTGAGGCAAGGCTTTATAGGCCAAATGAAAAGAAATTGGACTTTAGAACTGTCAGTTGTTACTTTATTGGGTACCCTGAAAGGTCTGAGGGGTATAAATTTTATGATCCCACAACTAGATCAATTTTTGAGACGGGAAATGCTAGATTTTTTGAAGATGTGGAGTTTAGAGGGGAAGATAAGGTTAAAGAGTTTATTTTCGAAGAGGAACAAGTTTCTCTTCCTTCAACTGTTATCAATCATGATCATACATTCATTCCTGACATGATTGAAGGTACAACTCCAGAAACTCAAAATGATTCCCCTATTCAGAATCAACAGGAAGTTCCTAATGAAAAAACTTAACAACTTCAAAAACTAGTGCCATTAAGGAGATCCACTAGAGAAAGAAGTGCAATTTCATATGACTATATTGTTTTTCTCCAAGAATAGGAGGATAATAATGAAATTAGTGAAGAATTTGTTGCACTATTTCAAGAACAAGAGTTGAATAATGAAATGTTGGATGATGATCCAATCACTATTCGCCAAGCCATTAAAGGCCCTAACTCTCAAGAGTGGATTGATGCCATGAATGAGGAAATTAAGTCCATGATGGACAATGTCGTTTAAGACCTTGTTTCATTGCCAGAAGGTGTGAAACCCATTGGTTGTAAATGGATTTTTAAGACCAAAAGGGATTCAAATGGCAATGTGATAAGGCGTAAGGATCGTCTTGTCGCTAAGGGCTATACTCAAAAGGAAGGCATTGATTATAAGGAGACTTATTCACTAGTTTCTTCTGAAGACTCCTTTAGGATTATGATGGCACTTGTAGCATATTATGATCTTGAGTTACATCAGATGGATGTTAAGAAAGCATTTCTCAATGGTGACATTGAGTAAACCATCTATATGCAACAACTAGAGAACTTTGTTTCGGGAGATTCAAAGAAAATGGTTTGCAAATTAAAGAAATCCATCTATGGACTTAAACAAGCTTCTCGTCAATGGTACTTTAAGTTTCATCAAGTTGTTATGTCTCACAGTTTTGAAACAAATGCAGTTCATGATTGTGTGTACCATAAGTTTAGTGGGAGTAAGCATGTATTCCTGGTTTTATATGTTGATGACATATTGCTTGCCAGCAACGATATAGGCTATTTGCAAGAAACCAAGTGATTTCTATTAAATCACTTTGAGATGAAAGATCTTGGAGACGCCTCTTTTGTGTTAGGGATACAAATTCATCGAGATCGCCATCTAGGCACTCTTGGATTGTCACAAAAGGACTACATCAGGAAAGTTTTGAAAAGGTTTGGCATGCAAGACTGTAAACCAGGTGATACCCCTGTGGCTAAGGGAGACAAGTTCAGTCTCACACAATGCCCAAAGAATGACTTTGAGAATATAGAAATGAAGAAGATCCCTTATGCATCAGCTGTAAGGAGCCTTATGTATGCTCAAGTTTGTACCCATCCAGATATTGCATACGTTGTTGGAATGTTGGGCAGATATCTAAGCAATCCAGGACTTAATCATTGGAAAGCAGTAAAAAAGGTTATGCGGTATTTGCAGAGAGCGAAGCATTACATGCTCATTTACAGAAGGTCAGATCAACTTGAGATCATTGGATACACTAATTCTGACTTTGCTGGGTGTCAAGATAGCCTGAAACCCACATCTAGCTACATCTTTGCCCCAGCTGGAGGAGCTATCTCTTGGAAAAGTGTCAAACAGACACTTACAGCTACTCCCACCATGGAAGCAGAATTCGTAGCTTGTTATGAGGCATCCAGCCATGCATTATGGTTAAGGAATTTTGTCACAGGTCTACGCATAGTGAATGGTATTGACAAACCACTCAAATTTTCTATGTGACAACATGTCAGCAGTATTGTATGCCAACAATGACAAAAGCTTGACAAAATCAAAGCATATTGATGTCAAGTTTAGAGCTGTGAAGGAAAGAGTGGAGTGTAATCAATTGTCCTTAGAGCATATTAGCACAAACTCCATGATTGCAGATCCGCTTACTAAGGGTTTACAACCCAAAGTATTTCATGAGCACACTGCTCGTTTGGGTTTCATGCCACATAAGGATATATAGTTTTAGTAGGAGTTTGTTATTTTATTGCTTGTATGACATAGACACATTTTGAATATTGTGGTTTTAAGTATTTCTACAGAAATAAAGTATTCAGTTTGGTTTACTTTTCTATTAGATCATATTGTGATCTTACTAAAGTTTAAAGTGGACCAGTTGGAAATAGACATTTTGGATCACATGTATGTTATCTCCATGCTACACACCTATGCTTAATTCATGTCGTTGATTGGGTTAACATTGTGGCCATTGATGGGTCTAGTTACGTTAATTGTAGCTTGATTGCTTTGACTCTATGTTAATATAATTGATGGACCGAATTGTTTAAAGACGTTTGGAAATGATAGTATTCTGAGCTCATAATGTTTTAAAGTATAATGCAATTAACAAGAATCACAAACATGTAATTGTATTTGGTCTAAGTGGGAGATTGTAAGAAATTTATGAACCTAAATACAATAATGTATGTGGACTATACGGTTATGATTGTATTTATACGCTATCATATAGTTTAGCCCAAAAATAAAGTGATCAATTTAAGTAATTATTATTATTGTTGGGCTTAATTACGTCTTTTATAGGGTATGGGTTTAGCTTCATGTGTAGAGATCGTTAGACCCTTTCTAATGCATGATGGGCAAATTAGGAAGGGTGTCTTTATAAATAGACATCTAGGGTTATGGTCCCTAGTAGTACATACAATAGACTCTCAGTTATATTCCATTAATAGAGAGAAAACCCTAGAGTGTATATCTACTAGAAGACGCATAATCAAAAAGGAGTTCGATCAATTGTCATGGAATCAGGTACACTTCCGCAATTAAGATTTACTGATTAATTTAATATGAACATTTAAGTTTATTGTAGGAATTAATCCTAACATTTAAGGCCACTTTTCAACTTCACTATTTTTAACTTATTCATAGATTTATCAGATTCTTTTTAATTGCAACATATTTCTTTTTGTTTAGTCAACTATTTTCTTTATTTCTTTCTCACAATGGTGTCCTATAAATTTCTTTCCTCTCATTAAACAACGTACACCCGTTTCACAATGTAATTAAATGAGTATGGAGGAATTATCCGCTTCAACCGCATACATACATTAAGATATACTTCCTTTCTTTCTTTTTTTTCACTACCAACTCGCCTTAAGAGCATGCAATTTGAAAAAAAAATTAGATAAGGTAAATAGTTAAATTAAGAAAAACTAATTCATACTACAATAAATGTTAGGGTTGCAAGCCCAACAAGATAAATAAGTTTCGTTGGTACATGTGGATGTTTGGTTAGTTGAGTTTAAGGAAAGGTTTGTTAGTAAATAAACTTAACTTACCAAATACCAATGAGATTTGTTTTGGAAAAAGATATATTGTATCTTTTATTTATTTCTATATTTTATGCTTTCCTAGTTAGATGAGGATTGTAATTAGGAAACTAGATAGATTTTAGGTATATAATCAATATATGATTATTTAGGCTTGGGGAGCAAGTAACATTCTAATTGATGTGGGTTTCTTGGTTAGCCTATATAAGAGGGGTTAGGCTTACTAGAAAATGATGGTTGAATGATGGTGCATCAATGATGATTTTATTAAGGAGGAAAATCATCCAGTGGGTTATTTTCTTATTTTATAAGAACAATAAAACAATATTTTATTTTGTAGGAACAATAATAAAACAATATTTTGTTTGAGGAGAAGCAATTTAAATTTCCTCATAAACATTGTCTATTTTATTATCGTATTTTGCTAATTATTTTATTTAGTGTTTGAGGGTGAGTTCCCAAATCGGTCCAATGCACACTTCCGTTATAACATATTGGTATCAAGAGCTAGGTTGAGACATGGAAGATTTTGGGAACAAATACAAAGTAAAATTATTTAACGAGAAGACGAGTTTTTCGTTATGGCAAAGTATGGTGAAGATATCAAAATTTGTGGTCGGGACAATGGTTGAAAACACGGTTGGAGGGTTTGTAGTTTTGTCTTTTAAAAAATTACATGTTGTAGGGTTTGTAGTTTTATCCTTTAAAAAAATTACATATTAGAGGCTTTATAATTTTTGCCTCAAAAACCAACGATCGGTTTGATGGTTTTCTTGTGATTTTTCCGGTGCAAAAAATCACTAGTTAGAGTCTCCAAAAAAGGAACGAGAGAAATCACTTCATGGATGGAAGTAGAGGTTTGAGTTCGAGGGAAGGCGTTCAATCACGGGTTGGTCGAGCTGGAAGTCATGTTAGGCTTGAAGGGAGGTTTGTTGGGGTTGCAAGCCCAACAAGATAAATAAGTTTCGTTGGTACATGTGGATGTTTGGTAAGTTGAGTTTAAAGGAAGATTTGTTAGGAAATAACTAAACTTACCAAATACCAACGAGATTTGTTTTTGGAACTGATATATTGTATCTTTTATTTATTTCTATCTTTTATGCTTTTCGAGTTAGATGAGGATTGTAATTAGGAAACTATATACATTTTAGATATATAATCAATTTAGGATTATTTAGGCTTGGGGAGCAAGTAAAATTCTATTTGATGTGGGTTTCTTGGTTAACCTATATAAGAGAGGTTAGGCTTACTAGAAAATAATGATGGTTGAATGATGGTTCTTCAATGATATATTTTATTGAGGGGGAAAATCATCAACAGGGTTATTGTCTTATTTTGTAGGAACTTAATAAAACAATATTTTGTTTGAGGAGAGGAAATCTAAATTTCCTCATAAACATTGTCTCTTTTATTATCGTGTTTTGCTAATTATTTTATATTGTGTTTGATTGTGAGTTCCCAATGTTGGTAAAATACCCATCGCTTCCAATAATAAAACAAAGAAGATGAACGGGGAAAATACTTGATTGATGATATCAATTATACAGTTGTGTCGCAGAACTAAAATCTACTGTATTAGAAGCGA
This sequence comes from Chenopodium quinoa, assembly GCF_001683475.1. Lineage (NCBI taxonomy): Eukaryota > Viridiplantae > Streptophyta > Magnoliopsida > Caryophyllales > Amaranthaceae > Chenopodium > Chenopodium quinoa. The sequence continues at coordinate 4,126,499 of NW_018745170.1, read as the reverse complement.
AATATGCCACTACCGGTACAGGTTTTTTGATGACGCACGCCCCTAATGTTAACACAACTCTTCTCGTAATCTGTGTACCTGAACCCAAAGAGTGGAATTACTCAACAACCGTTCAGATCTCAAAAGGTAGGTTTGTGTTTATGTGTTTAGGGTTTCAGAAATAACAAAACAGTATATCTTAATATGGGGTTAAAGAGGGTATATATATGAGTAAACAAGAAAAGGAAATAAAAGAAATATCTTGTCTCATACTTCACGCGCACACGAGCAGCCGAGCCATCGCTCGCAGGATAGCTCGACCCTGCCGCACACACACATGCACCCGAGCTATAGCTCGTCCTTGCCGCAACTTTGTGTGCAACTAAGCTAGGTCATCTATAGCTCGACCTTGTTTTCGTGTGTCGTCACCAAGAGAACTATAGCTCTCTAGGTAGCTCGGTAATAACTTCTTCCGATATGCATTACAATTGTCATAACTCCAAAAATCCTCCACTAATGCAAACAGACCAAAGATCATGAAATCTGAATAGTAAAATGAAATGTTAGGTACTAATGCATTAGTATCCATAAGGTTTGAACTAATGCCTTAGTGACACAAGTATTCAACACCCTTCTAGTGAGTATCCAAAGGTTTGAACTCCAGGAGCGAGGAAGGAACATGTATCACTTACTTCACCTTTAGAGCTTCATCAATTCCGCCACTATTGGCCAACACATTGGGCTCTCATGAATACTTCATAAAGACAACACCACACTCTTCCCTTGAAGGAGGCCACCCTTGGTATTCACGTAGGTGTTCCGATTGTGTAATACTTGCACATTCCCAGCATATCTAAGGTCTTCCCCTGCAGGCTGAAACACATTCATGCACCTTGCGAACCCAAGATTCACCATGCATTTGAATAAGAACATTAATAACGTAAAGTTCAACCCTATCAACTCAACGGTGCGCAAAACTGATGTAGAAAGGAGTGTGATTGCTTGTAAAGGCAAAGTGACACTTTGTCACTACCATTGTTCTGTGATTTCCTTAATTGCACGTGATTTACTTTACTTGGAAGTAGAAGTATTTAACTAAATATATACCCTAAGCTAACAAAAATTATTTCTCAAATTAACAGGCATCAAGCAAATCTACAGTAACATCTAACATAAGAACGCATCTGGCCAACTATGAAGCACGGACACGCCACATAACAGAGGTGTCCGAGTCGACTTGCGTGTTCAACACCGACACGGGTGGGACACGGTACGATACGTGTCCGACACACCAAAATCCGTGTCCCGTTTTTTTTTTTTAAATATGATGCATGGACACGAACCGTGTCACCCCTAGACACGGCCCGTTTTAACGTGGACACGCCATTTTGTATTCCAGCCCAAGTCCCTCAAAGTCTCAAACCCTATTGCTCCTTTCAATCCTCTCTATCTCTCGTCACTCAAACTCACCTCAACCCAAATCGTCGCCACTGACCACCAGTCCACCACTCGTCACCGCCTGACCGTCGTTCAGACTCGTCGCCACCAACCACCGTCGTAAGTCTCATTCTCAGTCATCTCTTTGACTCTTTCTCGAATTTAACGAAACCCCCTTTAATCCTCTATTCTTCTGCCGTCGCTCGACGCCACCGTCCACCGTCACTCGTCGGCCTCGCTTTTCACCGCCGGTGCTCTCAGCCCTCTCAGGTAATCCTCTCATTCTCGTTTTCATTTGAATTAATCCCTTAATTCGCTCATCACTAATTTTGCTTAATTCACGATTTTGCTTAATTCACGATTTTGCTTAAATTGGCTGGTGTTGTTTCACTGTTTCAGTTGTTTGTTGCGTCTGCGTGGGCCTGACCGTCGCACTGTTCATCGCCGTCGCTCGTCACCCGCCATTGCTGGTCATCGCCGTTGCCCTGTTCAGGTAGGCCTCTCGTCCTCTCACCATAGTTTATTACACTATTCAGGTTATTTGTTGTTGGGCTTGTTAATGTTACTTGCTAGATGCTATTCTTGCTACTTGTTTAATTTGATTTGATATAATGATATGAGATGTTTGGGATTTGGATTGAAGTACAAAAATTTGCAAGAATGTCTTCTAGTATTGTAAATGTGCACTGTGTAATTTGATTGTGTTGTTTGAGCTGAACTGGAAATGTTTGATTTGCTGAAAATGTGTTGTTGTCTTGCTGAAATTGTCAGGAATGTCTTCTAGTGGTTCTAGTGCCTCTGGTTCGTGCAATGTCAGTGGTAGTAGTAATTCATCTGAGTCTATGAAAGACCCTTACCCTTTGTGGAAATTTGTTGTTAAGGGTGATAAAATATCGAGTGGTGGAGGAAATTATAATTGGAAATGTAACTTTTGCAGCGAAGTTAAAAATAGTTCATACACTAGAGTGAAAGCTCATTTGCTATGTGAAATAGGGAAAGGGATTCAAACTTGTAGTAAAGTAAATATTGATGACCTTGCTAAACTAAGAAAGCTTCATCGTGAATCTGAGGATTATAGAAAATCTTTGTTACCAAAAGTTCCACCTTTTTCAAATGAACCCATATCTTCTCACACATCAACTGAAACTACATCAGTTAGACTAGGTTCATCTGATAATGTAAAAAATCAGAGGGGATCTTTGTCAACATTGATTGCATGCATGATATGGCTTTGATGGATGCTAAAAATTGGTGGGAAACTTATGGTTCCCAAGTGCCTATGCTTCAAGGTTTGGCTTATAAGCTATTAGGTCAACCTTCTTCCTCTTCTTGTAGTGAAAGGAATTGGAGCACCTATAAGTTTATTCATTCTTGCACTAGAAATAAGCTTACTCCTAAATGTGCTCAAGACTTGGTATACATTCTTAACAACCTTCGATTACTTTCTAGGAGAAGTGAAGAGTACACCAAGGGGAGATCTAAGTTGTGGGATGTGGGTGGGGATGAGCATGACAACCTAGGAGAGGTTGGTATTCTAGAGATGGCCGAGCTCTCACTTGATGAACCCAAGATGGAAAGTATGATTTTTGATGATGTACTTGTTAATGGTGAAGAATGAAACTATTAGTACTTATGCTTATTTTATTTATGATTTGTAAAACTATTATTAGACATGTATTTGGTTTGATGGTTTCTTCCCATGTATACGACTATATTCGTACACTTTATTTATTTACTTTGTTTAAATAGATTTGTGTGTTTTGAGGCTAAATTTTTAGTGTTTTATTGAACAGGTTGTCAAATTCTCGTTTTTACCCATGTCTCCTATTTCAGGATTGCCGTTTTCCCGTGTTCGTATCCGTGCAACATAGCTGGCCAATAGATGCAACATTCATCATCCGACAATAAATCACGATAAATGGGCGTAAACAGTAAGAAAACAATGTCACAAGTCACAAAACAAGATTCTCATATTTACACAGCAAATATTTCAGGGGTTTAAAGCTCAATTAGAAAGACGTGACTAACATTCCAACAACACCATTACCAAATTTCAAATATTAATCAGGCAAGAAAGATTCTTGAGAAAGTACTTTAAACCGAAAATGGCAGATGCAGTTTTTGAAACTATACCTCAAAGGGTATATGACAGTTTTTTAAGACACGAAACACAGACCAAAATCATGCCACCGTCGATCCAACACCCAATTCTGAGAATAGGTGCCAGACAACACTGGCCATAAAAGTTTACGACAAAGAGAACACAAGTCTAGGAAAAACACAAAGCAAGTACTAAAGGAAAACAAGTTTTTATACTCATAACTGCAAAGATAATCTGCCTCAAATCCCTCAGCTAGTTGAAAACCCATTCACTTCTTCTTCAGAGCAGCCTTGGTAACCTTGGCACCGGTTGGGTCCTTCTTCTCAACATTCTTGATGACACCAACGGCAACAGTCTGCCTCATGTCCCTCACGGCAAAACGACCAAGGGGTGGGTACTCTGCGAAAGTCTCCACCACCATAGGCTTGGTGGGAATCATCTTAACCATACCGGCATCACCATTCTTCAAGAACTTAGGCTCCTTCTCAATCTCCTTACCTGAACGCCTGTCGATCTTAGTAACGAGCTCAGCAAACTTAACAGCAATGTGAGATGTGTGGCAGTCCAACACTGGAGCATAACCATTTCCAATTTGTCCAGGATGGTTCATGATGATGACCTGGGCAGTGAAGTTGGCTGCCTCCTTAGCAGGGTCATTCTTGGAGTCAGAAGCAACGAAACCACGCTTGAGATCCTTGACAGCAACATTCTTAACATTGAACCCAACGTTGTCACCGGGGAGAGCCTCTGGAAGAGACTCGTGGTGCATCTCAACTGACTTAACTTCAGTGGTCAGTCCAGTGGGACCGAAGGTAACAAGCATACCAGGCTTCAACACACCAGTCTCAACACGTCCCACTGGCACCGTTCCAATACCTCCAATCTTGTACACATCCTGAAGTGGAAGACGGAGGGGCTTGTCTGAGGGCCTCTTTGGCTCGTTGATCAAGTCAAGAGCCTCAAGAAGGGTTGGTCCTTTGTACCAGTCAAGGTTGGTGGACCTCTCGATCATGTTGTCACCCTCAAATCCGGAGATGGGAACGAATGGGATTTTGTCTGGGTTGTAACCAACCTTCTTGAGGTATGAGGAGACTTCCTTGACGATTTCTTCGTACCTACCCTTTGAGTACTTGGGGGTAGTGGCATCCATCTAATTTTAAAAACAGAGCATTATTAGAATAGAGCAAACAATGTAAACAACTCTATCAGAATACAGACCTTCAGAAGGTAATATAATGCATAACAATGAAACAGTGTTAATTATACCTTGTTACAACAACAGATCATTTGCTTGACCCCAAGGGTGAATGCAAGAAGAGCATGCTCACGGGTCTGACCATCCTTGGAGATACCAGCCTCAAAACCTCCAGTGGTGGAGTCAATAATGAGGATAGCACAATCAGCCTGGGAGGTACCAGTAATCATGTTCTTGATAAAGTCACGATGTCCGGGAGCATCGATGACGGTACAGTAGTACTTGTTGGTCTCAAACTTCCACAAGGCAATATCAATGGTAATACCACGCTCACGCTCAGCCTTAAGTTTGTCGAGCACCCATGCGTACTTGAAGGACCTCTTGTTCATCTCAGCAGCTTCCTTCTCGAATCTCTCGATCACACGCTTGTCAATACCACCAAGCTTGTAGATCAAGTGACCTGTGGTGGTCGATTTTCCAGAGTCGACATGGCCAATGACCACCAAACTAATATGGATCTTTTCCTTACCCATAGTTAAATCTCAAGTCAAACTGCAAACAGAACGACAAAATTCAGCACCAATCTTTTTATTAAACAGAGTCAACCACTCACATATAGCAGATCTAAGATAATAATTACCACCAAATAAGCAAGTTCATGCCACACTTTCATAGATGAACAATTGGAAAAGTGGACATATATGAGAGCAAAAATTGATTACCACATACATTGAACAATTATACCAACAGAGTTCAACCAATCTACAAAAATTATTATGGCAATTAATAAAATACCAAATGTCAGGAACCAGAATTGAACTGGTGACTCGAGGACATTTCATCCTCTGATCTACGAAACTTAGGTATCCTGGCCCGCCTTTCAACTAAACTACAATACCAATTATACAAACCAGCTTATCAAACCATGCTAGTCACTAGCAGCATGCATAGCACAAATCAAAAAGACTCGCTCTATAGCACTAGATTTATTACATTACTGTCATGATTGCTAATTGTACTGTACAAAATAATTTATCAGACCACCAAAGATCAAAATATTCAATTTCAGACCCATTATTACATATAATTGTGATTAATAATAAAATCCTAAAACAGAAGTAAGACCTTATACATGGTACCTATCATCTGTTAAACTATCACTGACTACTACAAAGCTAAATACCGTTTGTTCATCTTATTCAAGCATTAACAATAATAACTCAACCAGATAAGTTTTTCCAAAAAATTAGATCCGTCCAAAATTCATCTCACATGAAACAATTTAACCATCATTTGAGCAACAAATCGCGATAAAAATCACAGTAATATCATAAAATCGAAATCAATTACTAATTTTAAATCGTTATACAACAACATCAATAAAAACGATCAAATTGAAACTAGTCTAATACCAACATACATCAATCAAAGCTCAAATTAGCAAAAGCTTCATTTGTATTATACATGAACAGTAAAAACGATAACAAGCATTCACCAAAACATGCATCAATTGCATATCAACACAACATCACATACAAAAACACTATCAATCAGATCGAATAAAATAACAACAGATCAACTACATTAGCTCAACATGCAACAAAAATCAATCAACAAATTCAGCATAAAACACAAACATTCAAATAAAAAAAATAAAAAATAAATCAACAATTTACCTGATTACCAAATAAAACACAATCAATTCACAACAAATGCAGCAAAAACAGATAGAAGAGAGAGAAAAAAGAGGAGAGAGAGTAGACCTTCAGCGAAAAAACCTAGCCGCAATGAAGGTGGAAGAGAGAGATTTTAGAGGAGAGAATGTAGAAAAACTAGGGTTTAGATTGAGAAAATGACGGATTTTATAGTATGAAGTGGTATTTAAAATGACGAAATTGCCCTCCATTATTTCATTTGTTTTAAAGACAGTGTGCGCATAATTAGGAGTTTTAGGTCAATATGTCCACATAATTAGGTCACTTCACCTAGATTTTCTGATGTGAATCGGGTTATCTTTTGGGTTGACCCGTATTCATTTTAGGAAACCTTGTGGTAGAGGTAAAGTAGGCCCAATAAGATTTTGTGGGCCTGAATTACTATAATGGTGCATGGCATGTTGGTTTGTACTTTTTTTTTAATTAAGTTTTGACTGTAAAGTACTTGAAAAGGATTTTACACATCAAAAGGGTAGTTAACATGTTATGTCACGGATGTACGAGGCGAGCCCATGCCACTTTGAATCTTAGAGGCTAAGTCTTGGATAGCCTTTTTATTTTTTATACAAGAGTACTTCATTTTTTTTTTTTTTATAGTTCATGTGATGCACGATTTAAGGGTAAGTTTATTGTTAGTCTGGATTAGGGTTTGGAGATGAGTTTTATGCAACACTCATACGTTAATATTATCAAAGACTCATGTGAGTCTTGGATTGAGTTTGAAAAATCAAAACTCATATCCAGACTTTGTATGGGGAACAAAATGCTGCAACATTTGGTCATGAGCCAATCAAAATTTTCCACCTCACCTAACAAAGTTAATGCCAGTTCACTTCCAAGATTCCTAACGGCTATTTGCATGTAATTTGAATAATGGAGTGAGTTTTGGAATAATGTGTGAATTTGGAGAAAGTCTTGTATAAATCTTAATAATAAAAAAAAACATTTAAAAGTTAGTGAAAAGCTGATGTGGTAGAGTCTGGGTCTGGGGATAAATTCACCCTTAGTTATTATGACCAGTGGATCATAATGATATATATACTAATATAATAAATATCTAATAATTAAAAAAAAAAACTTAGACTTTGTAAAAAAAAAAAATCTTTATTTCCTCAATTTATGTAAAAGAAATTAGAATAAAAATAGAACTATTATAGAGATCCATAGATCAAAGTAAATATAAAAAATAGTGCATCACGAGTTTAAATCTAGATATATACATATAAATATATGTAACAAAAAAATATTAGATACACATAAATATATGTAAGAAGTGTTATTAAAAAAATAATAATAAAACATTTATTTTTCATTTCAATAGAATCGCCAAATAGAACACAGAAATGTTAGCAAAAATAAAGTTGATATAAAATTAATCTTTACAATTTTATAAAATAAATCAATATATTTACCAGGAAGTGTAAAAATTGAAATTATACTAAATCAAATCTATGCATTGGAATTTTTTCATCATCCCCAATCGCCAGAACAATAGTATTTTGGTAAAATAGAATCATTATTTTGTTGTCCCTAACAACGCGATATTGCTTCTTATTTGCAACAGCTGAAAAGTATTTAATGAAGTAAACTTTTCCTTAAATTAGTTTTGGACGAAAATGTTGGACAAAGTTGGGTTTAATTGAGACATGAACGTAATCACCTTGTAATAAAAAAAAAAAAAATTTAATAAATTTAATAACTTGATTAAGCCACCTAAATAAATTAATCAAAAAACTAAAAAGGTTTATAAAAAAATTTAATAAATGTAAAAATTTATACAAAATAATACCTCCTCGTCTAATAGGACTATATCAAAACTTATTAAGCTATCTTGTTTGTGAAAGTTTAGTAAGTCAAACAGGCGAGAAACTCATACTTTGATTTTCCAATCCTTATTTTTGCTCGAATTTAATTCTTAGACTAAATTAGCTATGCATTAAAAAAAACAAAGGAAAATTTGACATTTGCTACCAGCAAAAGAACCTTGTGTCGCATTTGCTACCTGTTTAATATTTTATTTTACTTTACTACCACCCAAATCCCAAAAATATATATTTCACTACCAGATAACTGTTTCTGTCAATGTTGTTGTTAGTAAGGCATATCCACCGTCCAATCACCTTCACTGCCAGCCACTCTCCTTCCAGCCATCTTCCCTTCCAACCACCCTCCTTCCAGCCCCCTTCCAACCACCCTCATTGCCAGCCCCCCCTCCTCTCCTCGTGCCAACTCCCGGCGCCCAAACTCCACCTTCACACACCAACCACAACAACACCAACTCCACCTTCACCCCTCAACACACCAAGCATTCACTAAAAACCACTTGCACAAACACCAATAATAATCAGCAGCCACCGCAGTGGCGCAACCACAGAGCCGCACAACAATGCCACCAGCCACACCTTACACTCGCAACCACCAATTCGCAGACCCTCGCAACAACCTGCAATAAATCAGCCTAGCCACCCTCGCTTCCAGCAGCAACGAACATCAACAGCCACAACCTACCTCAGGCCATCGGCACAGCAACCGACACCACCATCAATTCCTCTACTCACCACACACAATCAATCACAGCCCGCAACACCACCATCGCCACCAATTTCGCATCTAATCGAAAACTTAGTGCATTGAAAAGCCCTAATTTCAAAGGGTAAGAATTTGGTAGGGCGGCAAGTAGAGTAGGAAAGGGGAGGGGTGGGGTCGCCGACATCGAGAGATTATTTGGGCGCAGGCAGCCGGCACCGGGGGGGGAGGGGTGGCTGACGGGCAATAAGAGTGGCTGGGATATTTTTTTATTTTTAATAAATTAAATCATTGTTTAATAAAATGGGCCCCGCTTAGGATTTCGTTAAGTGGTAGAAAATGCTATCTGCTGTAACTTTTAAGGTAGCAAAATAAAATAAAATATTAAACAGGTGGCAAATGTGACACAAGGTTCTTTCGCTGGTAGCAAATGTCAAAATTTCCAAAAACAATATATATATATATATATATATATATATATATATATATATATATATATATATATATATATATATATATATATATATATATATATATATTGTTTTTCCTTGAATGAAGGTTCTTTTGCATGAAGGCATCTTGAATTTTTCCATCGGTTCCTCCATAATTTCCTTGCATAAGGGTGAGTCCTCAGGGTTCACCATGATCTTTGCCTACTTGGAGCGCGCGGGGCTCAGAGACTGATTGTGGGTAAGGGCTTTGCTGCGCTGGTTGCCAGCGGGGACTTCGCTTGACTCCTTCAAGCTCCATTCTCTATTTAAGTTTCTGGCCTCCAACTCTTTCACTTTCTTCCTCAAGGCTACCAGCTCCTTTTGCTCTGGAGTCAGACTGTATACAGGTGACCTGGTAGGAGTCTGCCCAGCAGATGCTTGTGGACGAGTGGAGCTCGATCCTTCCCAAATGAGTTCAGCACAGCTGTCATGGCAGCCAGTTGATCCTTGCTGCACTGGGACAAGTTCTGCAGTACCTCTGGTATTTGCACTGTCTGGAACTTTCTCGTCGGTGTTTGAGTAATCACCTCCTTGTTCTGGTTGGTGAACGGCATTCCGAATCGAACTGTTTGAGCGGGTCCGATTGGTTTGTGAGCTCCATTTGTGTTTTTGGTAATGCCAGAAGAAGTTCCAACATGGTTTGGGTTATGGGTATTGATCGGAGTTGATTTTGCGATTATTTTTGCGGGATCGGACTTATTTTGTGGAGTTTAGGTACTATTAGTTATTGGTGATTTAATCGCCGAATCTGGCTTTTCCCCCGTAATGGCGGCTTTCCCGACTTCGAACAAGCTTTACAGGTTGAGCTAAGGTGTCGGAACTATTCCCTCCTTCTAGCGCCAATTGTTCTGGGTGTAGTTCCGGAGCCTTGCTTGGGGTCAGGCCTGGATGTCGGTCGAGAGTTACCTGCACAATAACGGTGGTTATGCCCTTGGGGGTGGCTTCGAGGAACCCCCCTCCGATGCTTAAGTTAGTAAGGCTTTTTGTGAATAATAATGGATAAGTGATGAAATGTATGTGTCTAACCTCTTTTTCATTGTACTTGGGTTACTATTTATAGTTAATCTATTCTTTGTGCTATAGGCTGGAGCCTGCTGAGGCCAGCCCTGGTGTTGAGCCCTTAGGAGATTATCCCTGACTTTGAGATGGAGCCCGTGGGAGGTTTTCCCTTGCCTTGCACTGAACTAGCACGAGTGCGCACCCCTCAAGTAATGCTGGGAGCGCGGGGCAGCTCAGCGGGAGCTACCCTATACACTAGGTATACAAGTTGATTTTGGTTAAACTCAACGATTCGGTAAGGAGTCCTTAGATGTCGTGACAATGGAGATAAACGTTATGAAAGCATTGGATGCGACGTTTTATCGAACCAAGAGTAGCTTAGAGCTATTAGCAATTGGATTGCTTATCTTAAAATATTAAGTGATAAGATAAGCCAAAGCATGCTTAATCACTTTTTATTTTTGGGGTCTTGGAATCGTTTTTTTCTCGCCTGAAAGGGACAAATTTCAAATGTGTGGATAAAACGCTTAATAAGGTTGAAAATTTGCATGTATGCTTTAAATTTCAAACTTATTGGTTTTATGAATGGTTTTTCATTGCAAATTCTTTCAATTGTAGAAACATGTCTGCAACTAATACCAACAAGAACATGTGCCCGAAACTCCCAGAGAAGTTGGCATTTTGTCTAAATTTGGTCAACTTCAAGGAATAGGAGGAAGAACTCCGGAAAACTCTACGGAATTGTTCCATGGAGTACATTTTGGATACTCCCATTCCAAGCTTCTACTCGAAAGGAATCATGAGTGATGAAACTCGTGAAGCATGGTCTTCCGATTGCAAGAAAGTCTCACGACTAATGGCTAATTCCATCCTGGAAGAATGGAAGGAAAAGTACTTCTCTTATTTTCCGAACATGTTCCTCCAAGCCCTTGAGGATATTATTAATGTGAGAGTCACCAAGATTCTCTATGGAAACTATGATGGACTTATGTTTGATGTGACTAGGTCACTCTCAAACATGAAGATAAAACCACCAGAAGAGGGTTGCCTTGCCAAGGAGAGGTATCGACTTTGGTCCAGGGTCTACAATACCAAATTGAGACCCGGTATGCCCCTCCAACCTCATGTGCTTAGAATGACTAGGCTCTTCAAGCATATGAAGCTTATTGGAATCCCATTAGATAATGAGATGGCGAGCCATATCTTGCTTAGCTCACTATACTCGGGCTGTGATGCACTTACGGTGCACATTGTAGTCGGGAAGGAGTCTCACTCATTGAGTGAAGTAGTGCAATTGCTATGCAAGACCCAGTCCTATGGAGCAACCAAGATGCCCTTGAGAGTTAAGAAGAAGGAGTTTATGAACAAGGCGAAGATGTGATGCTTCTATTGTGGTGGGCAAGGCCACTACAAGAGGGAATGCAACGTTTTCCGAGAAGATGAGGAAAAGGGAATGTACCTTCCACCTCAGGTATCTTCATTACAATCTAACACTTGGGTATAAGCAACTCATAGGTATTGGATACCAAATATGACTCACTTTATGTTCCTATTTCAGGGACCAAGTGAGAAGGCTTCACAAGTGGATGTGTAACTACGAGCGAATAATGAAGATGGTCTTTCTGTCATGTTTGTAGGTACATTAATTGTATTTGTCTTGTAATAGAGCTAATTTTTGTTTTATTATCTTTTTCTTACCATCGAACATATTTTGATCTATGGCGTTGGACGCTGGGTTGTTTTGATCACAAGACTATGTCAAGAACAAGAAAAAACAGTGAAAAAGGAATCATACAGATATGTGGTATTGTATGGAGAACTGTGCAGAAAAGGGTATTCGAAACCTGTCCTCGGATGTGTCCCAGACTAGGAGCAGCAAGCAATCATGAAGGAAGCCTATGAAGGGATCTATGCAAATCATATAGGAGTGAAAGCCCTGGCAGTAGAGATCATCAGACGAGGGGCATATTGGCCAACCCTGACCCAAGATGCCATGAACTACGTCAAGAAGTGTGAACAATGCCACAAGTACTCCCCAGTGATAAATCAGCCTGCTAACGACCTCACACCGTCTCAATCCCATCCCGTTTGCTCAGTGGGGAATAGACATCTTGGGGCCATTCACCACTGGCTTAGGGGGTAGGAAGTTCTTGATCGTGGCCGTGGACTACTTCACAAAGTGGATAGAGGCAGAACCCACAAAGTATATCAAGGCCTCTCAGGTCATAACATTCATATGGAAAACTCTCATTACCAGATTTGGGATTCCGCAGTACATAGTTTTTTACTATGGCTGTCAGTTCGATTGTGACACCATTAGAGATTACCTTGAGGAAATGGGAACGAAGTATGCCAGCGCTTCTATTTGTCACCCGTAGAGTAACGGGCAGGCAGAGGCAGCCAACAAGCAAATATTCTATGCCCTTCAAAAGAAACTGGAGGAGCACAAAGGCATGTGGGCTGATTTGGTCCTAAAGGTATTGTGGGCTAACAAAATAACAGAGAAAGAAGCAACAGGTAAAAGTCCTTTTTCTCTGGCATATGGGGCTGAGGCAGTAGTCCCCATCGAAGTACAACTCCCAAGTTTAAAGGGTGCAACACTACGACAGCCAGAAAAACGAAGATAGGATGAAGGAAGAGTTAGATCTCCTGCCAGAAGTAAGGCTGAAAGCTGCTATGAGATTTGTTGCTTAGAAAAGCAAAACGGCTAAAGTTTACAACAGAAAAGTGAAACACAGAGAACTCAGCGATAAGACTTGAACTGAGAAGAACAGCTGTTGTGGGCAGAAGAAAGCTACATGGAAAGCTGAGCGCAAATTGGGAAGGACCCTTCATAATACACAAGCAGGTAGGGTCAGGGGCCTATCTACTCTCTGACCTGGGTGGTTATATCCGGGGGAACAGTTTCAACGCTGACGTCCTAAAGAGGTTTTTCGTGTAATTTGATGTCTTAATTTAGCAACGTATTCAGCTATAAATGAAGAAAAAGTCAAAGTTTTATTTTAGCTAAGTTGTAATTTTAAAGAAGTGGAACATTAACCTGTAATCCCCCATATTTTAGAATAAATTATGATGTATTTCTTTATTATTTAAATAAATATTTTATTTGGGTTTTCATTAAATAAATTATTTTATGCAAATTTATTTGAACTTTGTTAAGTTAATAAGCATTAATCTAATTTAAATTCTCTTTTTCTATACACCAACATATTGTATCAATGGTATTAGTAGCCCAAATATAAATAAAGAGAACTTATACTCCTATCTAAGCCCAATCTACAAATCCCTACTCCCACTTAAGTTTGGAAACCAAGCCCACATGCATATATAAAAACCCCAAAAACTCTCAAATCCCCCCCCCCTTCATTCACGTAATTCCCTTCTCCTCTTTTCCCCCTTACTGCTTCATTGTTTCACGAGTATTCAAAAAAAAAATAAAAAAAAAATTCCTTCGTTGCTGCTGCACACCACCGCTACTGCCGACCACCACCATCGGCGTCCCTGCTGCTGCGCCGCCCTGCACCACCACCGTACAACACCAGTCCACCCACCTGTCTCTTCTTTCTTTATATTTTTTTTCTTTTCTTTTGTTTTGCTAAGTTGATTCAAGTTTTAATCTTTATTAAAATGTTGTTATTATGACTTGATTATGCATATAAATTACAAAAGATTACAAATTTGTGACTTTTTGCTATGTTTAATTTAATGACAAAAATTTCAGATTGGGTTTAATCAAGAATTAAGGGTTTAAATGTTGATTTTCATGGTTTTAGGGTTTAACACGTTGTAATTAAGTTATCTAATTATATTATGTGTAAATTATGCTTAAATTCAATTAATTTGTTTATAAATTAATTTTCAGATTTGAACTATGTTTATTTTAGGTTTTAAGTTGTGAAATTTGAAGGTTTGATTGAGTTTTCATGAAACTAATTGAATTCTAATATATATTTCAAGTTTAGATTGTTGTATTCATACATTCTACTATTAAATTAAATTTCCAGATTTTTAATCTTGGTTTTAAATCATGGTTTATGATGGATTTTTAGATTTTTAACATACTAACCTACTACATAATGATTATTTCAAATAGAGATGTCTATGAGGTTGTTTTATAATCTTAAACTAAATTTTCAGATTATGTTCTTACTTTAAAGTTGCTAGAATTTCATGTTATAAGCTATATTTTCATGATTTTAGCATATAAACTTATGGTTGAGCTATTAAATTATTAACTTTGGATATTGGAACAATTTAAAGGCATAATTTCAACGGTTTAAGGGGTTTAAATGTAGTTTGGTATTGCTGTAAATTATATTGCTTGTGTATTGATTGAATTATTATTGTTTGGTTTAGGAGAGGACTTTGTAGAAGGCGATTTCTAGTTCTTAAAGTGGCCAACCAACTCGTTTACTCAAGGTACGTACAAGGATACAAAAACCTTGACTTTAGAAGCATGTTTATTTAGAATCATGTTAGGGAAACTTATAGATTGGTTGAAATTGTTTGGTAGTGAGTTTGATTGATGATTAATGTGATGATTGGTTTGATTCATGTATGAGAAATGCGTATTGATTTATCTTGTAAGTATTATTTATGCCATAACTCGCAAGATGAGCTAAGAGGCAAAGGTACATAAATATGTGGAATGAATTATCTTATTACTTGTTCATGTTTATGAATTGGAATGAGTAAAGGGAGAATTAAAGTCCTATGAGACGAGGTTGAGGATTTGAGGTGCCTTATGCACTTAAGGTGTTTATACACCGAGGTAGTTAAAGGATTCAATAATAAATATTGTTTGTCACTAATAAATCAAGAATTGAATTGAGAATTTGAATTGCTTGAATGATTGGAGTTTAATTGGCTGTATTAATTTGCATTTGAGTCATCACCAAGTTTAAACTTATAAATCACGTAAAGTGCAAGATGGATGAGCAATAAAACTCTGGATTTGTGCACATCTAGAGTAATGACAAACAGGGGTTGGGGTACATAGGGTATTAGCCGTGCACTCTTCTAGAGGCCGTCTGGTCTACGAGTCTCTTGTTTTCAAATACTTTTTAAAACTATAAGGAATTAGATGAGATCTCATACTAGCTATGGCCACGGAGTCGCACTCGTCTGCCATTGGATGTTTATTGATGTTTCCGAAAGGAGGCATGGGGTTTTTCTTTTATTGATGTTCCGAAATGGAGTATGGGGAGACAACCTTGTCTATTGCTTACTCCAATGAATGAAATGAAATTAAATGAATTATTTATCAGTAATTAGTGAAGTCTTGGTATTGTTAACAATTGAGGCATGTGTTTGAGTCAATAATTAAATTGTGTGTGCTGATTGATTATTAGTAATATGCTAGGGATTCTTTATTATATTTCATAGCTTGTATGTACTCAGCGTTGCTGATTGCGTGCTTTTGTGCGTCTTTTTCCTGGTCATGGCCTTCGCCTTTCAATGACCCTGTAATGATCTAATTTTTACACTTGTAATATTGGGGAGCAGATTAATCACAGGTGTTTACATAGTCTGGACTTGCATCAAGGTGGTGGGATTTTGAGTGGAGTGTTGGATATTTCCACAGTTTATTTCATTGCATAAGTTTGAATTTATTTAAACCCTGGTTTGATTTATTTACTACTTTTGTTGGGTTTTGAATAAGGGTCTTAATGGTTCCAACTTGTAAGACTAAATTTGGTTTTGTTTATTGTTTTGAAACTTATTGAAAACTGAGTTAGTTTTTCCGCTGCTAAATTATGAACTAGCCTTAAAGTTTGAACACGTGGCGGTAGCACGTTAGTAATTCTCTTGTAATTTATTAAAGGTATTTACAGGTTCTTAAGAGAGAATTATTGGGGTGTTACATAACCTCTGCGTGAGGCGTTTCACATTATTAATGGAATACTTAACCTCTACATGAGGCCTTTTTTAAGCATGATATAATATTGCATTACTTGTTTGTTTGCAAAGAATTATATGTTCCTGCCAGATCGAGCAGGGAGAAGTAGGGGTTGCAGCAATAAAGCAAGCCCAGCATGAGCCAAGAAAAACTGAAAACAACGTATTCGCCTCATTAAAGCCTCGCTGCAATAAAGCGGAGGTAGAAACCCTATTCATAGAAACAGCGGCAAAACCCTTAAACTGCACTAAAATAAAGTGGCGGCATAAAAATCCAGAGCTCTGCCCAAGAGGCAGAGGACGGGCAAGAAACACAAAACAAGGAGGCCACAATCCTGTGTTGAAGACGTTTTTCAGCCTTGGAAGCAGATTGTTACAACGAGGACGCCTGAAGTAACAATTTACCTAAGTAAACCAAGGCCAAGATCGCTAATAAGAAAAGGTAGCCAGCGGCGTAGACAGGGGAGTAGTAGTGTCAGCTAGGAAAGGGGAAAACTTTAAATAGTGAAAAGAGAAGTGCCCTCTTCTTCTGACAACTGAACTCAGCACACATCAAGCAAAAATGCACAATAGAGAACGCACAACCAAAGGAGAAGAAGGAAGCTAAAAATTAAAGCAAGTACAACAAAATAAATTGCAAAGTCTGTGCCAGACAACCCCTGGCACTAGGCAGAAAACCAAAGGGCAGATTCGCAGAAACACGAAAATACTGTTTTAGCAAGCAAAAGAAAAATAGACAGTTCTGGCAATTAACCGAGGCAATCACAAGCCTGTTATATATATATATATATATATATAATAGAGGACGCTCAACCTACAACTTGACACATGTCACTCTATGGTAAAAAAAATCCCCACTTATTTTTCTTACTTTAAAAAGTATCAACTATAATGATATTGTAATTCACTATAAATATATATATTTATATAATTAAAAATATATTTTTATACTAATAAGATCAATTAGTATAACAAAATATATTAATACAATATATATTGATTGCACTAAATATATTACAATTTCAATTATTGATTGTACAAAATCTTTTTATAAATTAAATTATGATATATTATTCAAATAATAGTGATAGGCTAGTTAAAAAAAATTGATATTATTACCTATTTATATACAGATAATGACATAATACTATCACCCTAAGATACAATAACTAAAATTTGCAGTTTTATCATTTATTTTTAATTAAATGGCATATGACATGATTAACGATTTCACCCCTCTCAAAGAAAATTGGAAGATCAAAGTTAAAATTGTTAGAATTTGGTACACTCCAATCCCACCCATTTCCGCTATTCTAAATAAATTAAAGAGTTTAATTTTGAATACCAAAATATTTTAAAACCTTTTATATATGTCTTTTGTAAATCTTATGTATGGATACTTTTTTGTAAATATCTTTAACATCCTATAATTTTAGTAGGTTACAATATATTGACGAAAATATTTGATCAAATAGTATTAATTTACACATACTTACAAAAATATCAACTAAATAAGTTTAAAACGTACTATTATTAACAACTTATACTGCATACATATTGAAAAAATTCCTAAAGTTTATAATGTCTTACAAAATTGCACCGTATCATGTCAATATACATTGTAAATATAATTTGTAATATATTCTATAAATTGTCAAAATATTATTGTTTTACAATTGTCAAATTTCACGCAAAATTATAAATAAGAATCTACATATACTTATAATAATATCCTATATAAGTTTGATTAAATGATGGACATAGATATGTCAATCAGGTTGGGTCATTCCGGATCACAGATCATTTCAGGTAGGGGGTCACTTTATTTCACGGGTCGAGAAATGCTCAACTCCAACCTAAAGTTTTGGTCAACCCAACGGTTTAGTACAACTTTGTTATTTAATTTATTTTTGGTTAATGTTTAGAAACTTATGGTTTTCAAGCTTACTTTGCTATTTTTTTTTTCAATTTTTTAATCAAATATTCTCACTAATATTATTTTTAGCCATTACATGCCTAATACATAATTTAAATCACATCAATTCCTAACTAATAAAAAATGACAATAAAAAATACTTTTAAACTTTTAAAATTGTGCAATTGTACGCGTTTAATACTAGTGATATCATAAATACAATAGATGATATCATCCAGCCTACATGGTTGCCTTCATATATAGGCACAAATAAACCTCCTCCCACTACAAGTATACTATACATATATTTGGATAAGATGAAATATTTAAGCAAACAAAGTTGATTTAGCCAGCTTACAAAGACGCTTATGTTTAGGAATTAGGATACCTACTGCAGGTCTGCAGGTTTGTAGTAATGCATCTAAAATCAACTTATTAAATTCAAAATAATGATTGTACTTTTTATTAAAAACTATTTGACTTTTTACAAAAATAAAATTCAGAATAATGATGGTACTTTTTATTAAAAACTATTTGACTTTTTACAAAAATGTGTAGTTTCTTGATATTTTTTTTTACAGTAAAAAAATTATAATAATAAAAAAGAATAATTTTCTTTTTAAAAAAAAACCGTTAGTTTTGTCATTTCTTATAGTTTTGTCAGTTTGTAGTTTTGTCGGTTGTTGAAATTCTGTCAAGTTTAGTCATACATTCTTATGAAAAAAGAAAAAGTTCTGAGTCAAACACGCTTTCCGACAAAGAAAATAACCGAGTCAAACATTCTTTCCAAGAAAAAGAAGATTATCTAGTCAAACTTGGAGCGGTAAAGAATTTTTTTCCCAAGAAAATCACTCGAAAATGATTGTTTCTCATTTTTCCATATGAATATACTAACCTATTTCTTATTGTGAGATATGCAGCAAACTGTTACAATTATTCAATGAAATAATAATTTTAAAATAAAAGTGTTAAAATACAATGTATTGACTAATCAATCATCTAGTTAATTCAATACAACCATGTTTCCACATGTACTCTTGGGGAATTAGTATGGGTCATCAGAAGAATTAAAATCATCAAAGAAATAAAAAATTATAATGCTCATATGGTTTGTAATCAAGAATTGGAATGCATTGGATCAGAGCATGAAAAAGCAGCAACTCAAGAGCAAGAGTATATATATATATATATATATATATAATAAAATAAAATTTAAAAAAAAAAGGAAACAAGGCTTGCTTGTGTCACTTTTTCAAAAGTGACAAGTTTCAATTAAATGCTTCATTAAGATATGGTTAATTTGCTTTTGTACACTTGCTTTTCTACACACTATTAGAGACCTCCTCAAAATTCTCCAAAGAAGCACATAATTTTAGGCAATTTAATTGACTTAGATAAAATAAGAGGTAAGTGAGCTCAAAATTCTCAAAAGAAGCACATAGTTTTAAGCAATTTAATTGACTTAAATAAAATAAGAGGTAAGTGGGGTAATTGAAGTATAAAAAAATTGTAAAAGAAAGATAGTGTGGTTAATAATTTATTGAAAAGTAGTGAATGTGAGAGGAAAAAAATAAATAAAAAGTAGTAGTCGGGTTTGAGTAGGGACTATGAAAGGAAAAAAATATAATAATAAAATGTAGTTTTTTACCAAAAAAGGAAGTATAACACTTATTAAAAAAAACGACCGCATTTGGTAAGTGTAACACTTATTAAAACATAGAGAGTAACTAATATATAAAGCTAAACTTTTAGCCAGACCACGAGATAAGGTTACTTGGTGTTCTAACTTACTTGGTGTTCTAACTTTTCGTCAAATGTCGCACCATGTAGGTGACATACTGACATATAATAATTATTTTGACACATGATTTATTTGGATAGATTTTTTTTTTTTTTTGGAAAAAATGGATATCTTTAGATAGTTTTTTTAAATTAAGATTAAAAAAAATTAATTTAGAATTTTACATTCAATAATATTCAGATAGATTTTTAAGAATAAAATTTTAAATTTGTTGATTTTTGCCAAGTGTCGCATCACATAAATGACAAATAAGCATTGACACGTATAGTGCTAAGTCAACGAAATTTGAATAGATTTTTTAAGATTAGAAATCATTTTAGAGTTCTATTTTCGATAACTTCCAATACTTCATATATATATAAATAAAATATAACTTTCAATAAATATCTTATAAATTTGTTATTTTTACATCAGTAAATTATAATAATTCAATATAATATTAAATTCATAAATATTACAAAACTTTGCCAGGCACATATGAAAGTTTGTAAACAAAATTTTTATAAAACTTATGCCAAAGATTTTATGTCTTATCACAAATTAATTAATTAATAAATATCTCTTTTGAGATTTATCTTTTCTTATTTTTCTTTTTGGATTTGTTATACATGTAGTAATGATTTAATAAAATAATTTAATTTGTGATTTTTAATCTATGTGGCATTAAAATTTTAGATATATCAAATCTAATTCATTAATTTTACCTAGGTGGCGATATAATTTTTTAATTCAAAAATAAAATATAAATCTATTTTATCATTGGTCGAAATAATTAGTTACGGCGCTCCGAATGCTCTTGAAAAATGCCTACTATATTTATATATATTACATTTTTTAGTTCTAAAAAGGAAAAAATACTAATTATGATCATCATAAATAAAAAAAATGTATATTTAATGGCATTTCATAAATAAATTAATAATTTTTATTAGATATGAGTCCAACAAATGTTTTTTTTACGAAAATTTCATGTTGATTGAGATTTTTCGTTGAATTAGTACAAAAACGTCCACGTGAGACAAATTAGCGGGTTAAGCCCTTTGGAAGTCAAAGGAAAGGGTAAGGAAACCTCCTCCCTAAAAACCTTTAGTGGGCTTTTATCCTAAGATGTAAACTTTCCCACTATATCAAACCTTGGTAATGTACTGTGTATAATTCTAATGGTCCTTCCATCTAAAAAAAACTACTATTAAGCAGAGATTTAAGAGTCCTCTTATCTCAAGAATAAACTAATGGATTAAAGAAAAAAGACAAATATGAAAAAATATATATCTTAAATATAATAAACTATCTAACTTAAAAACAAAGCTTCTAAATAAAGCTAATACAAAGGTTTCCCTAAGAAGCTACAACAAAAGACGATGGACATCTAGGCTATCTTCAAGGCAAGCGTGGTGGAGGCATCAATCAAAAAATGGAGAGCAACGGCACTAAACACAAAGGGCTTGTTTGGTTGACATAAAAAAATGGAAAATGAGACTTCTGAGCAATTACAAGTTAGGTATGTCATTTGGTTAACAAAATTTTGGTGAATGGGGGTAGTGAAACTTCCCACGAATTTCTTCTTCAAACCCAAATGTAGGAATTTACTTACCTAATCCCACTAGGTAAGTAGAAATTCCCACGAGAAGTTACTTCCCTCATTGTTAACCAAACAATTTTAGGAAATTCCCATGAATTTGTTTGTGGGAATTTGATTCCCATAAATTTGCAATTCATGAGAAGTTCTAATTCATGGGAACTCATTGTCGCCTTCTTACAAAGTCACAACAATAAGCATTTCCTAAACCAAACAACTAACATGATAAGAAATAAATTAAAGTCTCAGTGATAGAATGTGGATTTCAAACTCGAGTTTGTCTTTCGATTAATCCGAGATAGTATGAGGCATAAATAATTGGGATTTCTTACCGAAATTATCACACTAATTCATCCTAGTCATTGAAACAAGGCAACCACAATCATGAAAGGAGTATAATCTAATTGCGCAAGAGAAGACTCACAACCCAACTCCATTTCTCAATGTAAGTATAGGAAGTGAAGTGCATGAGCATAAAGTTAGCCACCAAAATACACATGCAAACAATCAATTCATGAGCAAACAATTGTCAAGCCTAATAGAAAATGAAAACATATCAAAATTAATCAACCCATGGCTTGGTTGAAGTTTCACCCAACCCCTAGTTAAGTAACTACTCACAAATCATGGTTAAAAATAGCATTCCAACGTTGAACATGCAAGAACAATTAACAAGGAATATGAGACAGTGAGATTCATAAAGTATATATATTCATAAAATTAAAGAGAGAGAGAGAGAGAGAGAGAGAGAGAGAGAGAGAGAGAGAGAAGAAGAAGAAGAAGAAGAGTTACTACTTGAAGCTTCAATGTTGAGGAGAAATGTTGAAATTGAGAGAATAAAGCTTGAAATTATCTTCTACAATGCTTGAGTTTGAGATATTCTAAGCTAAATTAACTAATTAATTAAAGTTCTACATTGCCTATGAAGAAAAAGAGCCTAATAAACTACATCAAACTAAGAGATGAAAGGGCCTAAGAAGTTCTAAGTGAGAAGATCCCCATTACAAGTGAAGCCAAAGGGCTGGGTATTATATGACCCCCAAATAGAAGGACAGAGAAGACAGGGAAACAACTTGTCTACTAATCAGCTCAAACATACAGACCTGTTAAAATTAAGGTAGTAGCTACTGTCATGACCGGCACAGACGTGGTGTTTCAGGCAGAAATAACTTCACTTTGGAAGACCATAACTTCTTCGTTACTCTTCGAAATAAGGCATGTGACTAGTCGTTGGAATGCTCTTGAGATGAACTTTAATCCCCAAGTTTAATCACATTAAAATATTGAGTAAAAAAAAGAAATGGTCATTTGAAGTTGACCTTTGGCAAAATCCTTCAAAAATTCTTTCAAATGCTTTTATTTCACTCCAGGGAACTTTTGCTTGCTTCTTTGATTCTTCTTTCCTTGCTTCATTCTTTCATAGCTCCCTATTTTCCTCTTCTTGCCTACAACTTCTTTTCTTATTCATTGAAATTCTTCAAAGTGTCATCTTTGTACCTAAATATGCAAAAATAAAAAAAACAAGAGAAACTAATCTCGTGAAGCATGCAATAGGATACACAAAAATGTTGAAAAATAGAATAATTAGTGAACTAAGACATCAATTTCTCACAATACCAATGCTAAAAACAACTCTAAATCATACTAGATAACAAGCTGTCAGCCGTCGACGGTTACATGACCGACGGTTTTTATCGGACGGTGGATGTTGGTTTTTTTTATAAAAAATAAATTACACCTCACCAATGGTTTATACTAATATTTTTTAAAAAAAATTTAAAAATAAGAACCCAACCGATGGCTTTTAGTGGTCGGCCAAACTACACTATCATTTTAGAATATTTTGACCTTGCTGCCCTCTTACATTGAAGTCTAACAATTAAAGAAAAAAAGAGAGAGTGAGAGACATTGAGAAATCGAAACGACTAAGAAGGCGATGCATCTCCCTTAATTTCGACCGCCGAAATACACGCACGCGTCCCCTTTATCCGTCGTCCACCATCGTCCCTCCCAAGGTTTGGTTGTAAGATTTCTTTTTTTTTTTTTTTGGTTCAATTCCAAAACCTAACCTATAGGTGTCTCTTCCAAAGCCCTTAGGACCGTATTCCTTGCCTCTGGTAAACAAAAGATGGCTGGCCATCCGTAATGTTGTGCGCCAATTAACAACCCTAGATTACAACTCTCTCCTCTTCAATTTTGGTAATTGTTTGGTTTTCACTTTTTTTTTTTTTTTTTTTTTTTGTTTCTTGATTTTTAAATTTGATCCATCTTGTGTTGAATTATCAACAGTAATTTGTATTTTTGTTAACAATGTAGGATTAAGACTTTGTTTGGTTCAATATTAGTAAAGGAAAGAAAAGGAAAGGAAGGGAAGGGAAGGGAAGGGAAAAGAACAGAAGAGAAGAGAAAAGAAAGAAACTATATAATCTAACGTTTGGTTTGATACTAGTAAAGGAAGGAAAAAGAGAGGAATCTATTGTCTGGTATAACATTTGTAAAGGAAAGAAAGTGAAGGTAAAACTAATTTTAAGCTTAGCTTGATAGATTTAACTTATTTCTTTCCTCTCAAATTCCTCCAATTTTGGGAGGAAAGGAAAGGAAAGGAAAGATTTTGTAAAATGAGCTTTCCTTCCATTTCCCTTTAATTAATCAATTCCTATCAAATTTCTTTTAATTTTTTTTGAACCAAACATATGAAGCCATAGTTTTCCTTTCCTTTATTTTCCTTCCAGCCAAAAAAAGGGCCTTACACGCAATTTGACATTAGTTCTTTGGCATAATTCAAAGGTAAGTAGGCTAATAATTTTAAGGTTTTTGTTGATTTTCATAAATTACATGTGTATATTTTTGGGCATTTATTTTTAAATTAGGAATTGTTTATCCTATATAATTATATATTAGTTTATAGTCTTTATACTAACCTTAATTAGCTTATTTATATTCTAGTTTATATATAATTTTATACTAGTTTAAAGGGAAAATAGTAAATATCCACCCCTCAACACCAAAATTTGATTTTACAAACAGTTTTTTTATATTTATTTTATTTTTATTTTTTTATTTTTATTTTTTTTAAAATAACCACCCTATTAATTAACCTTTGATTTCCCCACCTCTTAACTAAAAATTACCGATTTCTGTAGTGCAACTTGGTCTATTAAGGTTTTGGGATCACTATGGAACCAATTTGAGGTCAAAACACCCAAAAAAAAAAATATAAAAAATGCCTCATTTTGAGAGTTTTATGCAGATCGAGATACTTTTAAACATGCAAGACGAGGCATTTTGAATAATTTTTTTTCAATTCCGACCTCAAAATGAACTCATAGGCCAAAGTGACCCCGAAAACTTTTATAGAACAAGTTTTAGCACAAAAATCGATATTTTTATTTGAAAAAATGAAACTAAATATGTAGAGGTGGTGAAATCTAACATTTTGCATTTTTGTAAGTGGTTATTTAAAATAAACAACAAAAAAAAAAATGGAAATAGGTGGTAAAATCAGAATTTGGTATTTTAAGGATGGTTATTTACAATTATTCCTAATTTAAATGTTAAAAGAAGTTTATATTAGTTGGACATAGTTTATATAGAGTGTTATTAACTTAAGAAATGTTTACATTAGTTTATAAAATAAGGTTTGTAAAGGTTATCAAGTGTTAAATTTTTATACGAGTTTAAAGTTTATAATTTTACTTTAGTTTGATTAGTGTATATAAGTATCTAAGTATTCCAGCATTTATATTTGTTTATGTTAGTGTATAATTTGTTTATTAGTTTACATGACTTATTTATAATTATTAGGGTGGCGAACGCGCGCCATAGCTAGCCTTGTTCGCTGAGCTTTTTTAGTTGTTGGTTACATTAATGAGAGAAAATATACATAAACAAATATTGTAGGGTATAAATATCCGCACACTATTCTATATAGTTCAACAAAAAAGAAAGACAATCAACATTAATGAAGGCAAAAAAAAAAAAAAAATTACATTAATTAAGACAAAATAAAAACTTGTATATATTAATGTGGGTAAATATTTAAATAAACATTTTGAAGGGTATAATTAGCAGTACACTATTCACAAGAGTGGATCTTATACTTTTTTATAAGGTAGGGATTTAATTGTTTAGGAAATAATGATTTCAGACGATTTTTATTGACAGCCAGTGCAAAGCTGTCGTAAATACGCCTAATTCTTGTAGTTGAATCGCATTTGCAATGAGATGACTATTCTATGACCATAATTACAAGGATCTAGACTTGTAAAACAACCTTGATTTTAGTGTAGAATAACTAAAACAAATAACACGAACAAGTTTAGATGATAGAAAGCCTAGGCATTAGGTTCACTAACAATTCAATGAATATCAAGCTTCAAACAAATATCACTTAAACATGAGTATGATCGCATTATCTAGGCAAATAAGAAAGTATGTTCTCTCAAATTGATTATTTCCCGTAAAAAAAAATCATCCCTCTAGCAAGCTCTAATGATTTACTAGTTTCGCTCTACCTATACTATTGTCACAAGTTTAACACGGTGTTTCTACCTCGCTATGCTTAACTCGGTGTTTACATACATATTCAATTAAACTTGGCAATTTTTCAACAACTTAATCAATAATAACAGATAATAGGGAGATAACATAAACTAATTCAAATTCAATTCACAATATATTAATTATATCAAAACATTTATAGACCCCCTTATCCATAGCATAAAACTACATGCTCACACCTATTTAAAGCAACTAACAAAATGAAAACGATAGAAAACGTGATTACAATAAATACTACAACTTGACATTTAATAATGAATGAAAAACAATAAAAATGAAAAAACCCTCTAAAATTACTATTGAAATCAAACCCCGAATGTGCTTATAATAAACTAAGTAGTGTGGAAAAAAAAAAAGATAAATTACAAAGTTAACACGACATCTACTTATATGGAAGACTATAAATAAAAGGCAACCTAAATGGAAGTCGACTTAGTCAGAGATTCCCCCCGATGACACTAGGCGGCCTCGCTCGCTCGGACATGCACTTAAAACTTCTAACCAGGCTTCAAAATCTTACTTTGGAGCCTCCCGAAATCTCGCTCTATGTAGGGGTGTTCAGATTCGGGTATCTGAAAATTTGGGTACCCGAATCTTCGGATAGTTGATAAGTCGGCCCGTGTCCCGTCCGGATAATTCGGGTACCCGGTATTATCCGGGACGGGACACGGGTACCCGGATTTTATTGAGCTACAACCAATGGCTTCAAACTGTGATAAATCTAAACAGGATACAAGATTGGATGTTGAATGCTAAAGATCAAAATTGAAAGATGTCTGTTCATGCATGATGAGGTTTTAGCAGATAAAATGTTATTTCAAAGTCCAATTTCATCACATGCAATTGCAACCAAACCAAATCCAACTGCTTCAACTTATAAATTGCAAAGTAAAAATAAGTAAATAAATATACATGAAACGCTTTGCTAATGTCCAAATTCTAGGCAGCCACCAACCACCAACAATCGATAGCCACAAGCCACCGATTCCACCGCGCACCAAAGCAGCCCAGCCACACCTGCCAAAATGCACATTCGAGCCAACATTAAGAAAATCAATAACTACCTCAAAAAAATACAAAATCTAACAACAAAAATTATACACTCAATGTAATTTAAAATTACAATTATATAAAGAAAAATACAAGAAATTAAAATCTGAATTTTGATAAAAAAATACTAATAATAAAACTAGATCTAAATTCTTACCTAAATTATATTTAGATCTTAAAAACGTTGGAGTGAGGTAGGACGTGGTTGTTCTGGGTTGCTTCGTGGCGGGTTGCTGTGGGTCTCCGGCGCAACCGAGTTATTCCTCCATTTCCTCGCCGAGAAATCCACGGAAATCGTCGTCGAAAAGAAGCATAAAAATATCAAACATTAAATATCCTTTGAAATTCCATCATCACAAATTTCATTATCACGAGGAGAGAGAAAGAGAGTAACAGGGGGGAAGAGGAGAGAGAAATAGTAGGATGAGGATATAAAAAGAAAGAGAAGAAGATAGGGTGGGTACTGGACTACTGGGTATACCGTATACTTAGTAAGTGGGCTGGGCTGGCTGGTTAACTTCTTTAATTTTTTTATTTTAAAACGGATATCCGGGTACTCGAGAACTAGCAAAGCTTGTCCCATGTCCCGGCCCACGAAACTGCTATTTTAACGTGACGGGTACCCGACTCGGAAAAACAGAAAAAATTGTAAATTTTTCATCGGGTAATCGGAACGGGACAACCGGGTCGGGTTTTTTTGAACACCCCTAGCTCTATGGCATCGGGTAACCTTGCCCACACTAGGCGGGTGGGGGTTAAAATATAGCACTCCTCATGACCTCTCTTGGATGCTTTAACATCTCGCCTAGTGGCAACGGACAACCTTGTTCAGACTGAACGGGTGCGGTAAGACCATTCTTTACATTCTTCAAAATGTCATAACTTTATTATTTATTGTCAATTAGGTGGAGTCGGATCGGATGAGGTCTATTTTAGAATTATGTCATCCTAAATTATTGTGTCCATACAATTAAAATATGAATCAGATTTTTTTCAGGTCAGATCGAATCGAGACAGTCCGATCAATTTTTAACACCTTCAGGGAGTACTCATTTATAACTATACTAAAATAAAAATCGCTTACATCATCATGGTACACATGTCAATTTGTCATGACAAATTTTCCCTCCAAAATTTCTTATTACATCATTTTTTCCATATTTTTTCCTTCCAAATTCAATACTGGAAAATAATTCTTAATAATAAATAAATAAAAGTGAGAATATCAATCTACCAAAAATGTATTAGTGATATTTTTCTGTATAAAAACCTTCATTATCCTGTATTTTATATTATTTATTAATTTTTTTTTAATTTTAAATCATGCGTCGTACTAACCAGTACTCTTATAAAAGAAATGTAGTCGTATTAAAAAAAAATGGCATGTACTCGGTATATCCGCTTGACAACTTAAAAAAAAGGGTCACATACCCGATAATTCGGATCGAAATGAGGGAATCAAGCCTCAAAAAGGAGACCCGACTTCTATTTTTTAAATTTTTTTCACGCGAGCCAACAACACAACGTGGTCAGAAGTTTTCCGTTAAACTTCGTTCTTTACACCTCACTATTCACACCTCTTGTTCAACTTTTAGCTGCACTATAAATCCTCTCTCAAACCCTAACTTTCTTCCTCTCTTCATTTCTCTCTCTTCTCTTCTGCGGCTAGGGTTTCTCCATTCTTTATCAGGTTTGCATTTTCTCTCTCCTCTTTTTTCTTTCTCTTATTTCAATTTTATTAGCTTATTGTTTGTTTTGCAATCGATGTTGTTCTTTACTTGTGTATTGATTTTGGTTTGACTGTTTTTGTGCTTTTGTTTTGTCGAATTTTTGTTGTTGATTTCCTGTAGTTTGATTGGTTTAAGCTTCAGATCTGATGAAGTAGATTAACTGTTGAATTTTTTCATGTTATGATGTATGATTGTTTGGATTTATCATTGTTTTATGATTTTTTGTAGCTCATGTTTTGTGGATTAATTGCTTCATTTTTATATGAATCCTGGTATATCGAAGTTATTGGATTGTTGAACTGAAAAATCGGTTAAAATGATACATGATTAAAGATTTGTAACAGAGTTCTAAGTATTTGGTGTTTTTAGCTGATGAACATGATTTAAAGTTTAAGAATTTAATGGAGTCTGAATCCTGTGATCTTGATTCATTACTTGATCTTAATGCATTACCTGATTTGACTTTAAGGTTTAAGAATTTCATGATTTAAGGTTTAAGTTTTTTTTTTTTTTTTTTTTTTTTTTGACTTTTTTGCTTTTGTTTTAGTGTGAAATAACTTGTGTATGTCTGCCAGTAATGTAAACATTTGGTCTAGTGATCAGAAACCTGTGGAATAACTTGTGTATGTCTGTTGAAAGATTTGAATAAATGATATTGTTTCAAGGATGGTTGTGAAGTGACCTTTTATCTATGAGGAGACTTGCTGAATTGCTGATATGAAATTGCATGCTAATTTGGTGTGATGGAATTTGTATATATCAGAATCTGTGCCCCAACGTTGTAAATATTATATGCATAGTGAGTGAACTTGAGGTTTCAGTTGTGGAGTGCCTTTTATTTCGTTTTGATGCGATGTGGCCTTTTGATTTGTTGCATTTTATTTGACTGCTAACTCAATGATCTTTGATTTCTCAGTTTTATACTCTATAAGCCAACATGGGTAAAGAAAAGATTCATATCAGTTTGGTGGTCATTGGCCATGTCGACTCTGGAAAGTCGACCACCACTGGTCATTTGATCTACAAGCTCGGTGGTATTGACAAGCGTGTGATCGAGAGATTCGAGAAGGAAGCTGCTGAGATGAACAAGAGGTCCTTCAAGTATGCATGGGTGCTCGACAAACTTAAGGCCGAGCGTGAGCGTGGTATTACCATTGATATTGCCTTGTGGAAGTTTGAGACCAACAAGTACTACTGTACCGTCATTGATGCCCCCGGACATCGTGACTTTATCAAGAACATGATTACTGGTACCTCCCAGGCTGATTGTGCTATCCTCATTATTGACTCCACCACTGGAGGATTTGAGGCTGGTATCTCCAAGGATGGTCAGACCCGTGAGCACGCTCTTCTTGCCTTCACCCTTGGTGTCAAGCAAATGATCTGTTGTTGTAACAAGGTATAATTTAAAACTGTTTTTTGTTGATATGCAGTATAAGTCCTTTGATATCTGTCGGAGTTTGTTTTTGTTTTCCTTGTTTGCGCTGTTCTGATCATGTCCTGTTTTTTGAAATAGATGGATGCTACCACTCCCAAGTACTCTAAGGGTAGGTACGAAGAAATCGTCAAGGAAGTCTCCTCATACCTCAAGAAGGTTGGTTACAACCCAGACAAAATCCCATTCGTTCCCATCTCCGGATTTGAGGGTGACAACATGATCGAGAGGTCCACCAACCTTGACTGGTACAAAGGACCAACCCTTCTTGAGGCTCTTGACTTGATCAACGAGCCAAAGAGGCCCTCAGACAAGCCCCTCCGTCTTCCACTTCAGGATGTGTACAAGATTGGAGGTATTGGAACGGTGCCAGTGGGACGTGTTGAGACTGGTGTGTTGAAGCCTGGTATGCTTGTTACCTTCGGTCCCACTGGACTGACCACTGAAGTTAAGTCAGTTGAGATGCACCACGAGTCTCTTCCAGAGGCTCTCCCCGGTGACAACGTTGGGTTCAATGTTAAGAATGTTGCTGTCAAGGATCTCAAGCGTGGTTTCGTTGCTTCTGACTCCAAGAACGACCCTGCCAAGGAAGCAGCTAACTTCACTGCCCAGGTCATCATTATGAACCACCCTGGACAAATTGGAAACGGTTATGCTCCAGTGTTGGACTGCCACACTTCTCACATTGCTGTTAAGTTTGCTGAGCTCGTCACCAAGATCGACAGGCGTTCAGGTAAGGAGATTGAGAAGGAGCCTAAGTTCTTGAAGAATGGTGACGCCGGTATGGTTAAGATGATTCCCACCAAGCCTATGGTGGTGGAGACTTTTGCTGAGTACCCACCCCTTGGTCGTTTTGCCGTGAGGGACATGAGGCAGACTGTAGCTGTTGGTGTCATCAAGAATGTTGAGAAGAAGGATCCAACTGGAGCCAAGGTTACCAAGGCTGCCTTGAAGAAGAAATAGGCTGTTTGAGCTGTCTGTTTTTGATATTTGAAGGATTTCAATGAGCTTTTAAAATTGACCAGTATAAAGACTGAATTTTGGCATTTGACATTGAGGTTCTGCAATTGTATCGTTTTTAGTTGTAGTGTCCTGACTGTTGTATTGTGCTGATCATCTGGATTATGTGCTGATTGACATTGGCAAATGTTTTCCTTTAAAATTTAATTTGCCTTCAAAATTTTTCGAGTTGTTTCAATCCTTGAGCAGTCAGTTGTTTAGCCTGTGTGTTTTTTGCTGCCAGTTGTTTTCATTTGAAGGTTGTGAAAATTTGGTTAGCTTGTGTATATCATTAGCTCGTATTGGGACTTGGGAGTTTTTTTGCAGGAATTTGTTGATCCAAGTGAGCTAATAATCTGAGTGAAGCTCTCTTTGGTCATGATGAACCAGGTTAACTTGCATTCCTTGTTTTAGGCGGGTTTTCGGCCCATTTTGGGTTTTGGCTATGTACAGTACTTGCTTGTCCCGGAAGGCCGGAACTGACAAATCGTTTACTTTTGGTTCTAGGTTTTTTCCCTACTTTACCCATGCTATTCCTGTTATTGGTGTAACGTAACAATTAGAGCCTGCCTCTTTCCCATTCATGCTATGGCAGCCTCTTTCCTCCCCTATGACTCTTTGATCACCGGCATCCGGCCCTCTATCATGGCCAACCTTCTTTTTACTACGTCGCAAGATGGCTTAATGATATGTTATATAGCGAGGACAATGTGTGGTGCCCTTTAGGTCTCCAGTCTCCACATTGATGTTTTATGCCATAGTGTTAGCCCTGTTAGAGGTGGTGATGATCGGCTTGTTGGCTTTCGTGGTGGTGGGATTGTGGCAACAGTTTGTTCTTAAAAGCAGTTGTTTCTTCCTTGTAATTTTATTCATCATAGTATTCATAATATATAATAAGTCTACAGACATTGATTCTAGATTCTAATTTTTTTTTGTCTATATGAGATTATGAAATTATAGTATTACACTTCTTTCATGTTTTTTTTTTTTTTGTGAAATAAGAAAACGTGAGTTATTATTGCAAATTAAATTCAACCAAAGCAACCCGCTACTTTTGCTGGATTTGCTAATTTCAATCGTCCTACTCTCCTCGACTCCCTAATCCCAAATGCTTTTGCGGTTGGAGCATTTCTCTGCATTCTTGCGCTCCTTTCTGTTTCAGCTGAGGTAATGTTCTACAGTATTTTTTTACTCTCTCTGTTTCTTATTACTCGCTCTATTTTGCAGTTTTGTACTATTCGTTTGACTAATGTTTGTGATTAATTCAGTATTCTACAAATCACGAAGTATTAATTATCAGTTGTTATAAATTATATAATTGATGCTTAAAGATATTAATGTTAGAATATTTTCAGAGAATTTTGGTTGGGGGGGGGGTCCAGGTGGTTGTTTGAGGTGGGTTTGGTTTGGGGTTTGCCAAAGCATCTGGTTTTCTTGTGGAGAAAAACCATTCTGCTGCAGCCCATATACAGTTGGATTTTAGAGTTTTTATGGGGGTGTTGAATTGCTTGAATACCCATGAATTCCAAAGGAAGCATATGGCAAAAGAGAATAAGGTTTTGTGTGGATGAGAGGTGTATTATTTGAAAGATTATCAGCAAGCCAAAGGTTGAAACTAATGGGGGTGTTGTGTACCATGTTGAGTTAATCCCATAGTTGAGTGGCTCTAGGGCAATTATGAAGATGTGTGCTCTAGATTCCGAAGTGTTCAGTGGCTCGTACCGTGTGAGTAGCCGCTCCTAATCTTAGAAAGGACATCCTTGTCTTATAGACTCTATCTTTTTGTTCGAGTTCTCATTTGATGGGATTCTATTCCGGGTTCATTTTCCTATACCCATTCTCCACATTTTGATTGTTATGCTGACATAGGTCAGTGGTTAGAGCCAACCTAGCTATCTTATGATCAAACTTACCTCTATTCACCCAATCACAAAACATTCTGTCATCCTTGAATGTTCATTAATTTTTGTTTAAGATCATCTTGGATTGTGAAAGAAAGCTCATTTTCAAGGGACTGCTTGCAATTCTTTATAGAGATTTAACTGTCTTTTGTGATGCTCATCAGCTAGAGGCAGGTAATCTCTAAATACCCAGCCACTTGTCTAGCTGACTTTGCTGAACTTTCTGATCAGCCGATTAATTTTCATAAATCCTCTCTATAGTCTTTTCTAACTACGTTACTAACCGAAATAAATCTATTTTGGCAAGCTATTTTAATATGACCCCTAAATCTTTTCTTGGCCGCTATTTGGATGTGTTTTTTTAACTCGACTAAGTTCATTAAGGATAATTTTCAGCATATCCTTTAAAGCAGATAAAAAAATAAACTCATGGTCTTCCAACTTAGTCTCCAAAGCTGGAAAGGTTGCTCTTATATATTCAGAGCCACCTTGAGGCTATACCTTCTTATGTTATGACCACTACTCGTTTACCTAATTCTGTTACTTCATCTCTTGATAGTTTAAATAGAAACTTCTTTTGGAAGCAGTCCCTGGCAAAGGCAGGATTACCTATGGTTGCTTCACTACAAGAAAATTGTCTTTGCACATATGTTTGTGAAATAGTAGTGGAATCCGTATCATTTTACAATCGACATAGTAACCCATATGAAATTGATATGAAAAACATAATTATATTTATTCACCATTTTTATGTACATTTATAAAATTATGGAAAAACATATCGTTTACAATCGCCACTAAAACCCAAAAATCGATACGAAAAGCCTTTTTTACACTATATTTAAAATTTTGTTTGACAAAGAGAACATAAAATATGTCATAGCTTCTTGGATAAAAATTTAATATTAAAGCTTGAGGTTGCATGTTTGAATCTTGTATAAATCATATGTAGGGTTTTTTTTTTGTTTTTTGTTTTTTTTTTTGTGTAGAAAATGAGTTCAACATTTGTAGTGATTATAATCGCTACAATCACCATAATTGAATGTTGTTTTCCGTATCGATTAATAAGGACAACCCCAGCGAAAGCGAAAAACACTACTAAAGGCTATGGCAACGACTGATATTGTATCGAATAACCATTCATTGAGATTTTTTTTTTGTTGCAATTACAATCGATACGAAAATGTATTTTTCTTGTAGTGCTTGGGATACAAGTTGTCAACCTAAATTCCATGGCGGTCTTGGTCTTCGTAAATCAGATGCTATTAACCCTGCTTTCTTGGCTAAACTTGGTTGGAAGATTATGTCTAACCCGAATAACTTATGGGTCCAATCTGTCACTGCTAAATATTTATGTAAATCCCAGTTCCTTACCTACTGTACTCAGCCTAGAGACTTTTGGATTTGGAAAAAGATTCTTCAAATCCACCCTCTCTTAATTAGTGGACTTCGGTGGAAGGTGGGGAATGGTTCTTATATCCTTTTTTGGGTTGATATTTAGTGTGCTCACACTAATATTATTGCCCTTCTCAGTTTGGATCCTGATCAAATTGCGAATATTGATATCACAGTTGATATGTTCATCACTGATAATAATACTTGGGACGTCCCTCTTCTCCTTACGGTTCTTCCCAATAATATAGTTCAAACTATTCGAGTAATCCCCCTCCCCTCCTCTCCTATTCTAGATGAACCTTGTTGGGGTCTCTTTAAAGATGATCAGTTCACTGTCAAATCTGCTACTTGGCTTGCTCATTCTCATGTTCATCCTACCTCTAAATGGGAATTTCGTTGGATTTGGAAATTGGATATTCAACCTAAAATCCAGATTTTCCTTTGGCAAATCCTTCATAACAACCTCCCTACTTGCCATACTTTGTCTTCACATAATATTGCTGTCACTAGTTTTTGTGCTCTATGTTCTAATCATTCTGAATCTTAGGATCATCTTTTCCTCTTTTGTCTATTTTCTATGGGACTTTAGTCTTCTTCTTTTTTCTTTTAGTGGCTTAGTTGCATCCCTCAGATTCATCAGATCCATGATTTTCCACTTCGCCTAAACTCTTTCCTAAGGTAGCTATCTTATTTTGGAATATTGAGAAACATCGTAACACAATTATTTCTAAGAACTCTTATGCTACTATTCATAGTATTTTTATTCGAGCTTTCTCTATGTTTCAGGAATGAGAATCTCGTTCCCTTCTTGACGCCATACACTTTTCGACTACGTCACCTCCACTGCCGCCTCCTCCTACCCCCCTACCTATTGTCTCGTGGTCTCCACCCCCATTCGGCTTTTGTAAACTTAATTTTTGATGGTTCAGCCAACCAGAATTCTACTACTGCAAGTGTGGTCATTCGAGATCACCTCGGGAATCACGTGACCAGTCGAACTTATAATTTAGGCTCTAGTTCGGCCTTCCTTGCCAAAACTATTGCCCTTCGTAAGGGCCCCCTTCTTGCTAAGGAATTTATTATATCAGATATTTTTATTGAAGGCGATAATCTTACTGTTATTAATATTTTGCAGGGTCATTTCATTTGTCCATGGAAACTTCAGCTTCTTATGGCGGATGTCAAGGCTATTTTGGATTCTTTTACAAGCTTTCAAGCAAGACAAATCTATCGAGAAGGCAATCGGGCAGCAGACTATGTTGCCTCTCTCGGCTACTATCGGATATCGATCCGTTTTTAGATAGTAAATTTTCTTATTTTTTTACTCCTTAATAGTTTAGGTCACAGTCTTATAAGAAGATATACCTAATATCCTCAATGTATTTTACTTTTATATTATAAAAAAAAAGCATCCCCTAAGGTTATACGGAGTCTAAACGGTCAATATTTTAACATGAAGCACCTAGCTGTTTTGGTTGTGCTTGATGAACGGTAGGTGATCACCTCGGCGAAGGCCACATTTCTGCTTCAAATTCATAATAGCTATGTAAGATTGTAAGACACTTAGGTGGCGTTTGGTTCGGATAATGGAAACGGAGTGGAAAGGAAACAAATAAGAGGGGGGAAATGAATCATTTAGCTATTACCTTTACATTTGTTTGGTTTAACTATGGAAAGGAATCAATTAAACTTTACTCCCTTTGTTCTTGTTTGGTCTACCTAATGGAAAGGAATCATTTGAAAATGCAACTACTTATAATAGTAAGTTTTTGCTATTTAATATATGAGCAATTTTACTTGATCAAGTTTTTTTTTTTTGGGAATTAAGCAAATATTATTAACAAAGAATGAAAGAATTACAACAAGTAACAAACATAAGCCCAGCAACACAAAAAACAGACACAAGTAATAACAAAATCAAAACCAGAACTCAGCCAAAAACACCAGCAGCCTGAGAACACATAAACACCAGACCAGAAAACAGCAGGCCAGAAACAGCCACCAACTGTACAGATTATATCATAGCATAAAAATACCATAAAAATAAGTTAGCTATAATATTAGACTGATTATATCATAGCATAACAAGTACTTTTTGTAGGAAACCAAACAAATGTATACTACAAAATTCTGAAATTCAAGAACAAAATAAGCCTTAATTAAAGTTTCAGAGGCCATACATTGTAGATGATTAGCAATACTCCCACCTACTTTTTCTTAAGGAGATCTAAAACATATTGTTTCTTCAAGTTAGTTGGAGCTTGAAAAAAGATTCGAAGCTTATGTTATTCAGCCATGAGAATTGTTGCCACCTCTAAAGATTCCGAAGGAGAAACACCATCCAATTTCATAACTTCTTCTAACACCTTATTCACTTCATCATCCATTTTTTGCTCCCTTTCTTCGGCTTTGGACCATGAATTTGCCATAGTTCCAAGATTTGCATTTATGTCCTCAAAAATTTTCCCAAAAGTTTTAGATGTATTATGAAGAGAAGCTACTAACTCATTAGCATCATCTACCTTTTGATGTGTCTTTCCTTTTCCCTTCATTTCTTTCATCTTTGCTTTTTTGGAAGGAGTATTATCATCCTCTTTCTTCATTGGCCGCTTATGGGATTGAGTTGTTGATTGAGTAGAATAGGTAGAATGAGTGGGAGAATCCATATAACCGTCTTCGTCACTCTGTATTGTCATAGACTGATTTGCAATCTCAACATTCATGTTATCAATAGCTCCAACAAATGATTCACTAACTTCTCCGGTTGCTTTATCTTTTGCATAGATTTCAGCAAGTGTCTCATAATGAGGAAAGGGTACTCCATACAACCCCTTTGCTTTCTTGTGAGCCTGCAATGTAAGCTCAGATAAGACTCTATTCCAAATAAACAGCATACTCAGCATACTCAGATCAGCATACTCAGCCAGAGTAATACATGCTTAGATAAGACTCTATTCCAGATAAACAACATTCATAAAAACAATAAAATAAAGTAAATCATTCAAACATGAACCTAACTCGTTTATCCGAATTTGAAATTCTACTCTCTGCTCCTCCCCTGCCTTTTTTAGATTATTCCCTTACAGAAATATAAGCTCAAAGCCTCAAAATCCATGTTACATAAAAATAAAATAAAAATCAGCTAATATATCTGCTTCTCATCATACTCACCTTTAGAGCAGATTTATACTAGTACTAAGCTAGCAATCTTACTTAAATCAGCTATGTCAACTTCATATTCACTAATTCATTTCCTGCTAATTATTCTCAGCCTAACATCAGCCACCTCTCTAAATACAAACTTAATAACAATAACATTATTGAAATGAATTTAATAACTACTCAAATCATAAAAAATGAAGAACATTAAAAAGCTTACTTACCTTAGCCCATTCATCAAATACAGTTTTCTCTACTTGCAACATTTTTTTGTCCGAATCCCATCCAAATCCAGAAGCAGATAACATCTCTGCCATTGCACTATATTTCTCTGTCCAATGCTTAATCCTTGACTCAATGTGTGGATCAGCTTTCAAGCCACAATTAGGTAGCACATATTTTATCATTTCTTCCAACTTATTCATGTAACCACTCTTGAAGCCACTTTCACTTTTCCATTTAGGATCGAGAGATAACTCATGTAAATATTTTATGAGCACCGTATCTTCCTCAAAGGTCCAAAAACGCTTATTCTTACCTCTTCCTCGATTGCTTCCCTCTTCTCCCATCATATACAACTTCAAGGAGAAAATTTACATATATCAAGATAATGAGTGCAAGAGTATAGGTATCATATGGTGTACTAGAAAAAAGTAAGTAAATTAAACATATCACTAAAAAAGTAAGTAAATTAAACATATCACTAAAAAAGTATGTAAATCAAGTTACAGGATTCTAACAGTTTGGTCTTAGCACTAAAGAGCATTCTAACATGAGGTGATGCAGCAGCAACATCTTGTAATTTGAACCCACTACACCGAGGATCTTGACTGCTAAACTCTTCTACCTCTTGCCCTCCACCCATTAAACATATCTTGTGCTAGTGTGTTTCTAAAATTGGTCCACTGATCTGAAGTTGCAACACTTGTAATATATTGAGGTTCATCATCAGAATCATCATCGGAATCTTCACTCAACTCTTCTTCCTCTATATCATCAGTAGGCATGACTCTTCTAATTAAGTTATGTAGTAAACAACAAGCCATCACGATACGACCTTGGGTGCGTATAGGAAAAAACGAGGGACTCCTAAGTATGCTCCATCTCCCTTTAAGTAAACCAAAACACCTCTCTACCACATTTCTTACCCTAGCATGTTTCATATTAAAATATTCCTCGGCACTTTCAGGTTGTTTATCTGTCCACTCTTTAAGGTGATATCGTTGCCCCCTATATGGAGCGAGAAATCCATCGCAATTAGTGTAGCCCGCATCAACCAAATAATAATTTCCTTCACAAAAATCAAAATAAGATAATCACTAGATACCTTACTAACAACTATAATTATACTCACAAAAAGCAAAAGACCTATTCCATTTACCTCGAGGTACCCTAAGACCATTTGGCCTAGAGAGAGCATTACGAAAGACACGTACATCATGGGCTGATCCTTCCCACCCCGGAAGCACATAAATAAATTCCATATTAGGTGCACAAGCACCTAAAACATTCATAGCAATTGTGCCTTTCCTTGTTCGATATTTTCCCCTTTCTTGTGAAGTCACTCTTACGTTAATATAGGTACCATCTACCGCTCCTAGAAACTCTACATTATAAAAGACAAAGATATGACTCATTTACATACATTACACGAAAATCTAACAGAAAAAAGAACATGAATGGAATTATACCTTGAAAGGTTGCCACCTTTCATCTTCACATTCATCAGATATCGCTATAGGCTTGTGCAATAAGTGTTCATGCAACTTCAAAATAGCCCTTAGACATAGGTTAAATTGTCGACTCACTGTTTCCCCACTTCTTAAAAAGAGATTTCCAATTGACCTATTCTTTTGATGATGAGCCAATGTGTACAAAAACATTGCAACTATCTCTTGAAGAGTCATATTTCTTGTTCCACTTAAACCTCCTATATCTCTAAGCATCTCACAAATAATATTAAAAGTACGTCTATTGACACGAAGCTCACTTTTACAGCTTACATCACTCTGTCTTATTAAGTGACTCAAAAATAACGAGCGTAACAATTTCCTATTCCTTTTCCTTTCATTGATTTGAGCCCCTCTAATTGTAACAACGCTCATCAAATACCAAATCCAAAACAGCATAAAAACTACAATAATCATTGTAATAACCAATTGAACTTGTTTTGCTCTTCTTCTTTTCCCAATACGAGCCATTTCAAGAACCTTAAAAATACATTCAATAGAAAAAGATAAGATTCTAGTGCTACAACAAAATCATGCAGCTTATATCTAAACATTCAACAGAAATAGATAAGATGCTTTATTATTGCCAATGAAAATATGAAAGAGCATAATTGTCAATAATACTAGCACGAAACAAAGTAGATGCTCTATTAGTAAGTAGATGTTTACTGTAAGGTACCATTATACACCATATTGTAAGAAATAAAGTGTGTTAATTTCTTTGGATAGGCTAGGCCATTATTATTATATAGATAGGTAAATTTACTTTAGGAGGTCCACTTCTTGAGAGGTAAATGATTTTTTTTTAATCAATTAGTCAAGAGTATCAAGTCTGGAAAATATCATAAAGAGCATAATTGTCAATAATACTTAATTAGTTAGTCCTAATAAGAAGAACCAAATCCATCAAGCTGATTTGCTAAATCTGTTATTGCTATCATTACATAGCAAAGACAACACATACACCCAACAGACAGTAGATTTAACAATAATTTCAGATAAGATCAATAAATGTTATTAACTGAATGAAAAAATTGGATAGTCCAAAGTAGCATTACCCTAGAGACTAGAAATTAACCAGCAATAACCAAACCAATTGATAAGTAACCCATCAACTTTTAGCATAAGATTAACCAAAAATCCCCCAAAAAAACTCAGAAAAAACTAATCAAAAACAGTATTCAGTGAAGCACATTTTACAGGTCCATATAATTAAGTTAAATTAGCACAAACAAGCAAGAATCATTAACCCATTAAAGCAAAAATGATATTATTAAAATTGATGAACTAATTACAACTAATACAAAAATGCTGTAATTGATAAAAGGGGAAAAGTTAGAGCATACAGAAAAAAAGAAAGGGAAGATACAGAAACAGCAACATAGTCAGTTGGGCAACCTCCAGATTCTGCACATCCTTTCATTTTCATAAATCTTATTTTCACAATTGAAATTACTCATATCTCTAATGTTGTTGCTGTAAATCTGATATTCTAGTGCTACGACTCTGGTATTCTGGCAAAAAATTCAATTGAAAAATTTAAAACTCAAATAAATTAGAAAAATTAGGGAAAAAAACTCTAGAAATTAACACCATAAATCGAAAATAGCAATCAATAAATAGATCAAAAATTCAAACGAAAATATAGATAAAAACTCAAATAATATTGCAATCAATCATGTATTTCGAGATAGAAAAATCAAAATATACAATCAATCAAATAGAAAGATTTATAAATTCAACAACAATTCAAAATCTAGGGTTTTGAGATAACATACCTAACTTGAGCGAAATCTAGAGGTTCGATAATTTGGGAACGAAATCTGCATACGTTGAGCGAAATCTAGGGTTTCGACATTTCTTTGAGAGAAGAGAGAGAAGAGGCTGTTGTGTGTTTTTGGGGTTAGAGGAGAGAAACGTTAATTGTTTCTCCAGTTTTTTTGAAGGAAACAAAGTAGTGGAATGGGTTTCCACTAAGAAACGTGATTTGTTACTTTACTTCTCAACCAAACGGATTCTAACGGAACGGTATCTGATTCCGTTTCCAAGCCTACAAAAATCCCGTACCAAACACCCCCTTAATATATAACGCAATCATAATAGCAGGAAACGTAGTTCCTTTTACACTCAAATTCGTTATGGATTCCCCAATGTAAGAGGATATCCTATTGTTTTCCTCACATACATAGTTTATAAATAAGAAAAAAGGCTGGCATTGCAGATCAAAACCTTACCACCGACGATCAAGTACCCAATTCTGTGAATAGGTGTTTGATGTTGGTGATGAGACTATTCTACAACCAACAAAATAAACACTACTAACTGAGACGATCAAGTCTCCATAGAAATCATATACCGTGAATAATGCAGACATTGTTCATTTCTTCTTAAGGGCAGCCTTGGTGACCTTGGCACCAGTTGGATCCTTCTTCTCAACACTCTTAATGACACCAACAGCAACAGTCTGCCTCATGTCCCTCACAGCAAAACGACCGAGTGGGGAGTAATCTGCAAAAGTCTCCACCACCATGGGCTTGGTGGGAATCATCTTCACCATGCCAGCATCGCCATTCTTCAAGAACTTAGGCTCTTTCTCAAGCTCCTTTCCAGATCTCCTGTCAATCTTGGTCAGAAGCTCAGAAAACTTGACAGCAATGTGAGAGGTATGGCAGTCCAGCACTGGAGCATAGCCATTTCCGATTTGTCCAGGGTGGTTCATGATAATGACCTGTGCAGTAAAGCTAGCTGCCCCTTTAGCAGGGTCGTTCTTGGAGTCAGAAGCAACATAACCACGCTTGAGATCCTTGACAGAAACGTTCTTCACATTGAAACCAACATTGTCACCAGGAAGAGCCTCTGGAAGAGATTCATGGTGCATTTCAACAGATTTAACCTCTGTAGTCAGTCCAGTAGGACCGAAGGTAACAACCATATTGGGCTTCAAGACACCAGTCTCAACACGCCCTACAGGCACAGTTCCAATACCTCCGATCTTGTAAACATCCTGAAGTGGGAGACGGAGAGGCTTGTCTGAGG
Source organism: Chenopodium quinoa (assembly GCF_001683475.1). Classification (NCBI taxonomy): domain Eukaryota; kingdom Viridiplantae; phylum Streptophyta; class Magnoliopsida; order Caryophyllales; family Amaranthaceae; genus Chenopodium; species Chenopodium quinoa. The sequence goes on along the minus strand of NW_018745170.1, from coordinate 4,083,868 downwards.
GTCTTTTTGGCTCATTGATCAAGTCTAGAGCCTCGAGGAGAGTTGGCCCCTTGTACCAGTCCAAGTTGGTGGACCTCTCAATCATATTGTCACCCTCGAACCCAGAGATGGGAACAAATGGAATTTTATCAGGGTTATAACCAACCTTCTTGAGGTATGAAGAGACTTCCTTGACAATTTCATCATACCTAGCCTTTGAGTACTTAGGTGTGGTGGCATCCATCTGTTCCAAGAAACAAACCAAAAGTCAGAACTGACCAATCCAGATACCAAAGCACATGATCGTTAATATTCAATTATTCATACCTTGTTACAGCAGCAAATCATTTGTCTGACTCCAAGGGTGAAGGCAAGAAGGGCGTGCTCACGGGTCTGGCCATCCTTGGAGATACCAGCCTCGAAACCTCCAGTGGTGGAGTCAATAATGAGGATAGCACAGTCAGCCTGGGAGGTACCAGTAATCATGTTCTTGATAAAGTCACGATGTCCGGGGGCATCAATGACGGTACAGTAGTACTTGTTGGTCTCAAACTTCCACAAGGCAATATCAATGGTAATACCACGCTCACGCTCGGCCTTAAGTTTGTCGAGCACCCAGGCGTACTTGAAGGACCTCTTGTTCATCTCAGCAGCTTCCTTCTCGAATCTCTCGATCACACGCTTGTCAATACCACCAAGCTTATAGATCAAATGACCAGTTGTTGTCGACTTACCAGAGTCGACATGGCCAATGACCACCAAGCTAATATGAATCTTCTCCTTACCCATAACGACTTAGGAACTGTTAACCTGCAGTTACAGAACATTGAGTTAGTATTCAAATACACCGACAAGTGAACCCTCTAGCCTATCACAACAACTTCTCGGCCTTCCCTCATCGTAGAAAGAACCAAAAATTTCTCTACCATCCTTCAAATCCATAAATCATCAATTTCACAACGAAAGTTTACTTTAATAGAAATTGATCCCCCAAGGTCAGGGAGCACCTTTTACACCTCAGAATGGTTTTTGTTGCTACACAATTATATTGTTCATTCCAACAAGTTTATAAACATATATTCACAGCAATAATTAAACATCAAAAATACATATTAGGAGCCAATTTTACCAAAATTTAATCATTCATCATATTGCTGTTTAAACCAAAATTATCAACTTAAGTGGGTATATATATACCAGTAGCCAGGACGATAATTGTCTTGCTAAAACAATCACACATGAAGAACTTTCAGAGACAGAGAAAATTAGCTAGCTAAAATGACTTTTCTTTTTCTTAATTTTTTTTTTTTATTTATTTTTATTTTTTTAACAATCATACTATATTGCTGCTTAAATCAAAATTATCAACTTAAATGAGTATATATCAAAAGTAAGCATATAAAAATAAAAATTACCAAATAAAGTGAGTATAAAGTATAAACTCAATTAAATGTACATGTCAGAAGCCAATTTCCAAATTTACCAAAATATAGAACATCATCAAGATTGTTAATTAATCCCTCCGTCCCTAATAATTCTTGTTTCGACTGTAATTGTCAAAACATGAAGAACTTTTAGAAACGGAAAGAGTAGCTAGCTAAAATGACTATATTTTTTACAATCACACTGTATTACTGTTTAAACCAAAATTATTAACTAAAGTAACTACAAACTCAGAAGTAAACCTATGAAAATAAAAGTCAAAAATCAAAACACCATGAAATACAAACAAATTAAATCGACATGATCAAAATTCGTCAAAATAAAATCAAACACGATCAAAATCATAATCATCAAAGCAAATAATTGAACAAACAGAATTAAAAAAAAAAAAAAGTAAATAGTAAAATGACCTTAGAGGAAGCGCAGAGGAAAGAGAAAAGAGGGAACAACAAAAGAACAATTGAACAAAAAAAAAAATGTGGAAACGATGATTATAAAGAATAGAGTGGGTTCTAAGTGAATAGAGTGACCTTTCAATATCAAAACCTAGAAAACAATAAAAAGATCGAAATTTTGTGAGTCCAGATATTTTATAATGTTATGAAAATGACTAGTTTTGATTTTATTTTTTACGTACGGAGTACAGTATGATGTTTATGAGAAAGGCAGCTTCATTTGCTTGACTTGGTCTTCTCGAATATCGAAAATGGTTGGTGGAGATTTTTCGCCAATCAGTTTTCAGTTGTCTTTCTTTGAATAATAAGGCGGGTAAGACCACTCTCAATGGTGAGCAAAAAAAATGTTCACCCACACTCTCTCTACCCACTTTCTCTCTCAACAAATCAGTTTTGCTTATGGGTAAATTTTTTTCACATTTTCTCTCCCAATGGTGAGCAAAAAAAATGCCCACCCACCACTCTCTCTCTCTTAATTTTTCAATACCCCACCATTACTTTCTCTCTTCTACACAACACTTCTTTATTTATTATTTTCATTTATATTTTAACAATATTACTCCAAATAAATAAAAAGTAGTTTAAATTTGTGTAACTTATTTTTTTTTATTTTTGACTTTTTTATCGTTAAAATTTGTCGTAAACTTAAGTACGTTATATGAAATAATTGTAAAAAAAAGCTCAATATTTCTTAAATGTTTTTATTTATTTTAAAAGCGGTACAATACTAGAAACAAATTACATTTGCAACGTCATGCGTAATTAAACTTAGGAAATAAAATAAACACAACAATTAAAAAATAATTCGACTGCGTACGGAAAAGTAGGTAGGCCATAGTACTTGGCCTAAAGTCGTGCTAATTTTTCCCTAATTACGTGGCCCGTATTGTAACCAAATATGTTCGACTAAATCACGTTTCAGAGATAGATGAATTTCTTTATCACGGAGGGAAGCTTTTCGCTGTAGAAATGCGTTAAAGTCAAAGTTGGTAGTGTTTCGGGGTTTTTTGTTGTCCTGCGGGAAAGTTACAATTCCAAGACTGGAACCGGACGCCTGTACCTGCAAAACAAACGGAGACTCCGGGTGGTTGGAGCTCCGCCTCCGACGGTCAAGTTAGTACTTGTTTAGGGAGTAATTAATGCGGAATAAGGTAAATGAGTCTCTCTAGGCGAGAGTGTTTAATGTGCGTCATCCCCCTTAATGAGGATTAATGAAGGTATTTATAACCTTGAGAAGCGTGCCAATCTCTAGGTTTAGGCTAAACCTAGGGCTGACTGGGCCTTCCACAAGAGTTGGGCCTTGGTGGCCGGTTGTCCCATGTGTCATGGGGTGGACACGTGTCGGGCCGTAATTGGTCCATGGTGGACAATTCACTGCTTGACACGTGGCAGGCTCCTATTGGCCCATGTGAAGGACACATGGCGGAACCTGGTTGGTTCACTTGTCAGATGGTGATTGGCTGGAAAAATCCCCTAATCATTTGCCCCTCACAGGTGGCACGTGACTGGTCACATGTCACCTGTGACAGGTGTCGGCTCGTAACAGGCGACGACCTGCAACATGTGTCATATGGTGAAAGGCCGAGGGTTTTCCCGCTCAAATTTTGAATTTGGAAAGTGACTCTTCGTCTTCTCATTTTGCCTATATAAGGGCGTGTTGACTTCAGATATTTTCACACTTGAGAACTTTTTTAAGAGAACACTCGAACCCCTGAACTTGCTCTGACATTTCGGACATTTCCTGCCTACCGCCTGCTCTGACAAGTCGGCTGATACTCAGACTTTCCAGAACTTCGTCAACTTATCACTCGTTCAGGTAACCGTATGTTCTCTCATTCTTTTACTTTTCTTTATTTTTTCTTTCTGAAATGGCACCACGGAAGCACACGACACGACCTAGGTTAGTGATCAGCCGGTCACCGGGGACGGCTGAGTTTAGGACTAGGAGTGCCGCCTGCCCCTTTTCGAACCAATCTTTGCCTTTTATACAAAGTCCGACTGTCTCTGTGTCTATGTAGAACATAATGGTCAGAACAAAAAGAACTGCTAGGATCACAAATTCGGACGGCTCCTCCTACCAGGTGCCGATTAGTGAGACATCTGACCAAGCGCCAGATGTTGAAGTGAACCAAGGCAGCTTGGCTGCGACAGCTCTGAGGGAGGGATCAAAATGGTCCCTTCCCATTTTACCGTAGATATGTCTACATTTTCTCCCGCTCCTGTTGAAGGAGAAGAGGCGGGCCCCTCTGGGAGAGGGGAGGAGTCGTCCTCTTCGGAATCTTCAGAGGACGAGTCCGATTCCAATTCTTCTGGTCACCTTTCTCCCGACACAGAGGAGAGGAACAACCGCCTACAAGAGGCGAGGCTTACCCATTCAGTAGAGAAGGGGGACAATTGGGCGGAGCCATCCGCCACTTATAGAGAGCAGAACACCCCTTACTACTGCACCGTTCCTAAAGGCCGAATCAAGGCCATGCAAGAGAAAGTAGACGACTTCATAGCGGACCACGCAATGGGTCCTGGCTTTCTAGTTTTTGTGCCAGATCCGGAAGACACAGTCTTCTGGCCGGCTGGGACTAGTTATGATAGCGCCTGCTTTGGCTGCTATGAGGCGGCCATCAGAGCTGGGCTGCGCTTGCCCTTACATCCGGCTGTTCAGCGTATCCTGGACGGATATGAGTTGGGGTTATGGCAGTTAGCCCCAAATTCCTGGTTCAATGTTCTCGGCTACGTAGCCGGGTGTGAAATGTATGGGGTGGAGCCAAATTTTGAGGCTTTCGCCCACATGAACTATCTCAGCCGGACCCCTAAGGCAGGCGGTACCGGCTAGTACCAATTGACGACCCACAGAGGCTACCTCATGACAAGAGGTAAGGAAAACAAATGGAAGGATTGGAGAAACACCTTCCTCATTATTGAGAGTTCAGACAAGGAGCTGAACCAGCGCTTTAATAGGTGGAACAGAGACCTGCCTCTTATTGCAGGCGGTCGCAGCATGCCGCCTGTTCCCCCAAAAGCTAAAAAATAGATCCTAGACCGAGGACTCTTTAAAGTAGAGACCAGGGTCGACTCTACTACAGGGGTACGAGAGAAAGTACCCCTGCACTGCGTCCCGAGCTACAAATGGCTCTATGACGAGTACTTCCTGGCCGCCTGTGGCCTCAGTAGTCGATGCTCAAGAGGTAGCCGGCCTGTCGAATACGTGCTTTTGCAGAAGTTATTTTTATGAATTTTCCTAACTTTTGCATTTATTTATGCAGGGGAAGCCATGAGCAAGATTACCGCCTCCAAGACTGCGGGTGCTATGTTGCGTGCATCCATCATGCAGCAACATTCTTCGGATGACTCTCCCAACAAGGAGACGCCCTTAGTAAGTTCCCAGCTTTCGCCTTTCCCCTTTTTATGTTAAAAGGTTGGGTTTATACATATACTAACCATTTGTGGCTTTTTTTTTGTTTTTTTTTTGTAGACGGGCACACCAAGAACTTCCTCCTCCCAACAACCGGACTCCAAAACCCGGAAGACGACTGTTGCGAGTTCGCCTGGTTCTGCCAGGAAACATGCGACTGCTGAGAAACAGCCAGCCACTCCTTCTCAAACTCCCGGTAGGCCGCCTAGAAGTATGAAACTACCCTTCTAGGTTTGGATCTACTTTCCTTTTGCTTTATCTAACGTTCTTGTTCGATCTTGATGCAGCCGGCCCTCAAGAACCGGACCTGGTCAAGGTGGCCAAGTCCATGATCAAAGCCGTCCCTCCAGCGGAGAGAGACGCGGTCAGGGGTGTCGGTACCCTTGACCTGGATGGAATTGCAGGGCTCCTTGCTGAGGTATACTTAACGTATTTTTGTTATTTTAATTCCAGGACGCCTGTTTTTCATATGAAATCTGACGCCTGTTTTCTTTTATTCAGTCCATGCTTCGAGTAAACGGCCTTCGCAAACCCATCAGTGCGAAGAATAAAGAGGTAAAGGCTGCTAAAGCCATTGCCGCCTCTGACTGTGATAAGGCAATGTTTCAAATTGCCCAAAATGAAATTTTGACAACTGATATTCTTTATTATCAGGCGCAGGGCCACTTCTGCTATTAGGACTCAGTTGGAGGCGGCCCAGAAGAGAAATAATGAGTTGGAGGCGACCATCCAGAGCCTCAAAGCCGAGCTGAGGCCTCTTCGTCAAAAGATGTCCTCATACGACTCCTTGGAGAAATCCTTGGCGCATGTCAAGGAACGCCTGGCAACCCAGGAGAAGAGTCTCACTGAAGAGCTCTCGGCAAAGGCTGAGCAAGAGAAGAAGGATTTGGTCCGAGAGATGATGGAGGACTCGGCCCAAATCCAGCGCATGACCTGGAGCCGCCTCTTTCCAAATGCCGACTTTGCTTCTTGGGAAAAACAATTTCGCCAATGCTCTGAAAGGTATAACCAAGAGGTCCTAGCGGCTGCTGAGGATGAGGCGCTAGAGGAGGAGGCGGAGGATCCGATAGTGGCCTTGGTGTCGATTGGGGTAGATGCGTCCAAAAAGGGTGCAGCTGAGGCCGAGTCAAGCAAGAAGAATGCTAATCAGGCGGCTGCTATTGTTGAAGATCTGCCCCCATCTTAAGCTTATGTCTTCTTTTTTTTTTCGGCCTGCGTGTCGTCTGCTTTTGTTTTACCCGGCCAAGGGGTTGGGGTCTAAATATTTTGCCGGTCTTTATGGCCGGCTTATTTTTGTATCTTTACCCGGCCAAGGGGCCGGGGTCTTGAATATTTGTGTCGGTCTTTATGGCCGGCTGTTAATAGAATTTCGGCGACCATCTTTTTAGGTCGCCTTAGCTGTCAAATTTCGAATTGTGCTCTTATTTTGCTAAGTGTCGAAACTATGATATCCACTTGCATGCCATACCGACTGGTTTGTATGGCCGATAGCTGCAGACAGGTATAATGTAGGGACTGCCTATGCCCCTGGACGACTGTTTGTCTATGTCCAGGCTAGGCGATCAGTCGGCCATTTATCCAACCGGTCTCTATCGTATCTTGATGACTGGTTCCCTTTTAGGCAGGCGATTTCGTCATATTTTTTGAAATTTTCCAAGTAGGAAAGTGATTACTCACTTACCATGGTTATTGTTCAAGTAGTAGAGGCACTAAGCGGCATAGGCCGGCTAGTCTCTGATGTGAACTTAGTAAGAACAGGTGATATATGAATACCTTAATTAGTTTCAAACCAAGTTTTTAGGAGTGACTATAAGTAAGCATGACCGTTACTTAGTCGCCGCCACTATTGTTTGAGTAGTAGAGGTATCAAGCGGCGGAAGCCGATTGTTCCCCTTTATTCGCCAATGTTGGTTGGCTATTAACTCAGAAGGTACCGGCTGTACTTATCCCAAGTAGCTCAGTCGGTTATCTGACACGAATGCTAACTGCAAACACTTGTTGGACCAGTGAGAGTTATCATTGTCTTAGAAACGGCTACGTGGTTGTCTTAGTTAGACAGTTGTATATGTGCCATGTGATTAATTTATAGAACAATGTTCCACCCAAAAGGGAGTTGCTCTCTGCGACGAATTTCATCCGGATGGATGCCGCCGAACGCCTGCTATGATGTTGGGACAGGGCGAATTAATTTAAAAGGTTAATCAGCTGGCCTGGCGCCTGGTCTGATTATTTCGGCCATAAGCCTTAGATAGTTCTTGATGAACTATGTTATGGGATTGTAGCCGGTTGTGTAGAACAAGCGGCATGCCCCTCTTAATTACACGTGTAAATATTAAACGTGTAAATAAAAAGCATGGAGAGTAGCCGTCTGTTTATCAGTAGGCATGCCCCTCTTAGTACAAAATAAATGAAGTGGAATACCAAACTTTTATTAGGTAGCTCTCGGCTATTTACATCATTCAAAAATAATATTTTTTGAGATTATCTACATTTCAGGTTCGAGGCAAGGGTTGACCGTCTGGTGTTTCCAGACGGTAGGTGCCATCCTGGACTTCTTCACATATTCGGTAGGGTCCTTCCCAGTTGGGTGTTAATTTGCCGGACTCATTAGCCCTACCGATTACTTCCATCTTTCTTAGTACAAAGTCCCCCACTTTGAGTGGACGCCTGTACACTTTTTTGTTATATGATCTAGTCATTCTTAGGCGGTAAGTTTCATGGCGCAAGACTGCATTGCCTCTCCTTTCTGGGAGTGAGTCCAGGGCCAGGCGCATGGACTCCCAGTTCGCCTCTTCGTTGTATAACATTACTCGAAGAGTCGGCTCGTAGTGTTCAATTGGGAGAACAGCTTCCGCACCATAGGTTAGGAAAAATGGAGTCTCTCCTGTTGACCCTTTTTCAGTCGTCCTAATGGCCCAGAGAACATGTGGTAGTTCATCTGCCCATAGGCCGCCTGCTCGTTCAATCTTCTTCTTAAGACCGTCTGAGATGATATTATTGAAAGCTTCTACTTGGCCGTTTGCTTGTGGACAGCCGACTGATGCGAAGTAATGTGAAATACCTTGGTCTCCCAACCAGTTTTTGAGAACAGGCGTCTCAAATTGGGGACCATTGTCAAAAACCATAGACATGGGAACCCCAAACCGAGTGATGATATTTTTCCAGATGAATGAGATCACATCCTTCGTCTTGATTCCCTTGACAGCCTCTGCCTCTACCCATTTAGTAAAGTAATCGACTGCCACAAGTATGTACCTCCTGCCGCCTGTAGCAGGCGTATAGGGACCTAGAATATCCATGCCCCACTTAGCAAACGGTAGTGGGCTATGGATAGTAGTGAGATCAGTAGCCGGACGATGAATTAGCTTGCCAAACTTTTGACACTTGTCACATTTTTTCACCATCTCCATTGCATCTGCTTCTAAAGTAGGCCAAAAGTAACCCTGCTGCCTTGCCCGTTGAGCAAGCGACCTGCCGCCTACATGGGAAGCGCAGTAACCAGAGTGAAGGTCTTCTAGTATCTCTCGCCCTTTTCATAGTAACACACTTCAAGAAGGGTTGGAGGTACCCTCTCTTGTGAAGTTCTCCCCTTATCATTTCAAAACTGGACGCTCGTTTTTTCAGTGTGGCCGCCTGGTGATGGTCATCCGGCAAGGTGCGTCTGTCATATATGCCCAGATTGGATCCATCCAAGTGGAACTTCTATCTAAGATTCCAATAGGGTCTTCCTCGATGCTTCTTTTCTCCATAACTTCCCAGAAAACGGTTCGTGGAGTATCACAGGAGGCCGAGGATGCTAACTTGGAAAGAGCATCCGCCTGGTTGTTTTCAGATCTTGGTACCTGAGTCAGATGAAAGTCTTCAAGGGATCCGACTGCTTGTCGTACTGCCTGTAGATACTTGATCATTGCCGGATGGGTTGCTTCATATTCACCATTGTACTGGCTCACTATCAATTGTGAATCAGAACAAGCGTCTATCTTTCTTGCCCCAGCCGCCTTGCACATGTGGATTCCGGCTAGTAAAGCTTCGTATTCTGCCTCGCTGTTCGAGGCTTGAAAATTGAAGCGTAGAGCATACTCATACCTGTCGCCCTCTGGCGACTGACATATGATGCCTGCTCCGCAACCATTTGAGGTGGAGCTCCCGTCCACGTAAACCTTCCAGACTTGGTCTGGTACTTGAGAATCAGGGGGCCGAGTCATCTCTACAATAAAATCAGCAAAGGCTTGCCCCTTCACTGCTTTTCTGGGCTCGAATGTGAGTTCGAGGCTCTGAATTTCTATTGCCCATTTGATCATCCGGCTTGACGACTCCATGGTTGTCAGTGGCCGCTTGATTGGTTAATCTGTATACACAACAACTGCATGTGCCAAGAAATAGGGCTTCAATTTTTTGACGGCCATGAAGAGGGCAAGACCGAACTTTTCCACTAAAGGATATCTCAACTCGGCATTTTTCAGTACATGACTGACAAAGTAGACCGGGAGCTAGCAGCCGTCTCTTTCAGCAAGAAGGACAGCGCTTAGAGCATGATCAGAGACGGCCAGGTACATGTAAAGCACTTCTTTGGGCAAAGGACTGACCAGCCTTGGCAAGGAATGTAAGTGAACTTTCAATTTTTGGAAGGCCGCCTTAGCATCCGGCCCCCATTCAAACCTTGCCTTCTTCTTTATAGCCTGGAAAAAGTAAAGGCACTTGTCGCCTGATCGGCTTAGAAATCTTCCCAGAGCCGCCAGACAACCTGTTAGCTTCTGAACCTCTCGGACGGTGTGAGGCGACTGCATGTCGATGACCGCCTGCACTTTCTCAGGGTTCGCCTCTATTCCTCTCTGATTGATGAGGAATCCGAGAAATTTCCCAGACTCAACCCCAAACACACATTTCTTGGGATTGAGCATGACATGGTGCCGCCTGAGTGTGGAGAAAGTTTCTCGGAGGTCCGACAGATGATCTATCTGAAGCTTAGACTTAACAATCATATCATCAATGTATGCCTCGACGTTCCTCCTAATCTGGTCAAAGAATACAGTATTTATCATTCTTTGGAAGGTGGCCGAGGCATTCTTCAGACCAAGCGGCATGACCGTGTAGCAGTATAACCCTTGATCAGTGACGAAGGTCGTCTTCTCCTGATCTTTCTTCCACAAAGGAATTTGATGAAAGCCAGAGTAGGCGTCTATAAAGCTCATCAAAGCATGGCCGGCTGTTGAGTCGACCAGATTATCAATTTTGGGCAGAGGGTAACTGTCCTACGGGCACGCCTTGTTTAGGTCCGTGTAGTCACACACATTCACCAGGTACCATTCGGCTTTTTAACAAGCACAACATTTGCAACCCAGTCTGGGAAGTAACATTGCCGAATGAACCCTGCATCAAGAAGCTTCTTAACTTCGGTGGCTACCGCCTGACTCCTCTCTTCTCCATGGTTCCGCTTCTTCTGCCTTACCGGCTTCTTTTTCGGATCCACGGCCAGTTTATGTACCGCCAGATCAGGACTGATGCCTTGCATTTCATGGACTTCGAATGTAAAGATGTCTTTGTATTCTTTTAGAAGTTGGTGAAAATCTTCACCCAGAACTCTAAGAGCAGTCGTCCCGACCTGGACTATCCGGTCAGGGCGGGAGTCGTCCAGGACCAGGTCCGTATGCTCACCAGCCGGCTGAGGGCGGAATTCATCTGACCACTCCTCTGTCAGTGATTGCTATCTTTTTTCTTTTCTTGCGGCTCCCAACTGGGCAGCCTTTCTTTTCTTGCCGCTTGTTCTGGAGCAAGCGCATCCTGCTTGACAACGTCAGGATCTAATTTTTCACCACTTGACCCAACGGCCATGACAGTGGGTTTGATATCCAAGAGGTAGCACTCTCGAGCCATCTTTTGATCTCCCCTTAGGGAGCCGACTGTTCCATCATCCTTCTCAAATTTGAGCAACATAAGAGATGGGATAATGATAGCTTTTGAATTATTTAGGGTACGTCGTCCCAGAATCATGTTGTAGGCCGAGAGTTCCTCAACTACCAGGAACCGGACCACCATGTGGCGACCCTCCCCCTTTTCACCCAGGCGGATGGGTAAATCCACTCGCCCTACAGGGTGGACTCCTCCTCCTCCAAACCCTACTAGAGGGTGGGATACCGGATGTATGCAATCAGTCTTGTATTTGAGCTTTGACAGACACTTGCTACTGATAAGGTCGGAGGAACTACCGGTATCTATGAGGATTCGACCAACTCTTTGGTTGGCCACTTTGCATTCAATAACAATGGGGTCGTCATGCGGCCCCCTAACCCCTCCTAAATCTTCTTCGGTGATGACAATTTCAAGGAATGAATTTTTGGAGGGCCGTTCTTGGTGAACGGAATTGACATCTAGCCGCCTGATGTTGTCTTTGTTGCCCCTGATAGTGGGGCCGCCTCCTGAGAACCGCCTGCAATTGTGTAGACGACTGCATCATCTGTATCAGAATTGTCGGCCTGTTGGCTTTTTTTGGCCGACTGCTTATTCTTTGAGGAAGTATTCCCCTTTGACTTCTTGACATAGGATTCAAGGTCGCCTTGTTCAGCCAGGCGGTCTAGATATCGCATGAGACTGATGCATTCGTTGGTTTCATGACCAACATCTTCATGATAATTGCAGAATTTATCTTGGTTTCGATTGCTCACAGAACCCTTCATCGGGGCCGGCTTCTCAATTGAGATCCGTCCCTTTATTTCTTTGAGGATAGCTTGGCTATCCTTGTTGAACGCATACTTTGGGGAGTATGGTTTGAATTATTTTTTCTTCTTCTGGGCCGGCTGTTTTGAGGAATCAACCGCCCAGACCTCTTTTCTCTTCTTATCATCTTTATTGGCCGACTTCTTTGGTCGGCCTTCTTTTTTGTCGGACCTCCTTCCGTCCGCCTGTTTACCAGTACTACAGAGATCAGTCGCTTGTATATAGGCTTCTGCTTCGATCAAGGCTTCTTGAAGAGTCGCAACCCTCTTTCGAACCAGGTCAAACTTGAAGGTCGACCCATCCTTAAGACCTCTGAAAAATTCAGTATAGGCCACCTCATCCGGTAGCCCTTGAATCTGTATCCTCATCAGGTTGAACCGCCTGATGTATGAACGGAGCCCCTCCTTCTCGCCCTGCTGAATCGTCCCTAAATCAAGAGTCGTCTTCTTTGCAGGTATGTTCATGGAAAAATTGGAGGTGAATAAGTAAGCAAGCGTCCTGAAGTTGTTCACACAACCAGTCGGCAGGTTGCCGAACCATTGCTGTGCGATTCCTTTGAGAGTCGCTGGGAAACACTTGCACCAGGTGGGATCATCCAACCCTTGGAGATACATTAGGTTGGTGAACGCCATCAAATGGTCTTCAGGGTTAGTAGTGCCGTCATAGGCGCCTACTAACACGTTTTTAACTTTGGTCGGCTGAGCGGCTTCAGTAATTTCCTTGGAGAAAGCAGACGGTTGTTCTCCAAGTCTTAGCAACCGTAGTTGCCAGTCCAAAGGCTGGACATTTTTTGCCGCCTGCCCTCCAAATAGAGGCGGCTGCAGAAAATATTGTTGTTGCGGTACAAATGGTAAGTTTGGTACCGCCTGGTCGTTATGAAATCCAGACCGACGGGAGGTACCGTCTGTTTGACTCTCATGATTTGACTGTGTATACCTCATAGAGGTATTGCACAAACTATCTTGGAAATCTGAAGTCGAGGCCGACTCTGACAGTCGGTCGTTCTTCTTCTGCTCCAGCAGTAGCCGAGCGTCTGAGTATGTTTTCTTTGACCCGTCCGCTTGTATATGACGAACAGGCTTCCTCTTCCCTGGCGTGGGAAAATGGTACTTTGTGAAATCAAGCACAGGCGGCTCCCACTTCCTAGAGTTAGGATGAGGGGTCGCCTCTCGTCCTTGAACAGGCTTCCTTCTTCCTGAATGGGAAGGTTTTTTAGCCGACTGCTCCTTAGAGAGAGCAGGCGTCTTCTTATTGATCAACTCTTGGATTTCCCCCTTGAACCCTCTCATGAAGGTCATGAGTTCGTTTCTTGTAATGGGAGCAGACCCTTCTGCCGCCTGTTGCTGATCAGGCGGTGTGCCGACTGGATTACTGAGTCCAGTTTGGTGATTTACCCATTCTCTCCTTTCGGTGTGACGGGTGCGTCGGGCCCTTAGAGTCCCATCTGAGGCTGTGTGCGCTTCAACTTCAACTTGAGGGTCGTCCAGGGGACGCCTCTCTTCTGGAGTCGGTACGGACGTTGATGCCATCTCAAAAGTACTCTCCCCACAGACGGCGCCAAAATGTTTCGGGGTTTTTTTGTTGTTCTGCGGGAGAGTTACAATTCCGAGACTGGAACCGGACGCCTGTACCTGCAAAACAAACGGAGACTCCGGATGGTTGGAGCTCCGCCTCCGACGGTCAAGTTAGTACTTGTTTAGGGAGTAATTAATGCGGAATAAGGTAAATGAGTCTCTCTAGGTGAAAGTGTTTAATGTGCGTCATCCCCCTTAATGAGGATTAATGAAGGTATTTATAACCTTGGGAAGCGTGCCAATCAAGGTTTAGGCTAAACCTAGGGCTGACTGGGCCTTCCACAAGAGTTGGGCCTTGGTGGCCGGTTGTCCCATGTGTCATGGGGTGGACACGTGTCGGGTCGTAATTGGTCCATGGTGGACAGTTCACTGCTTGACACGTGGCAGGATCCTATTGGCCCATGTGAAGGACACATGGCGGAACCTGGTTGGTTCACTTGTCAGATGGTGATTGGCTGGAAAAATCCCCTAATCAGGTAGGTCGGCCTACATTGAATTCAAACGGTGGCGTTGTAGACGTTGATGCTGGTGTTAATTCTTGTTGATCTTCTTCGTAGAAGGCTCTTAGAACTTCGGCTCGAGTGTAGTTGTGGCGCTCATCTTCAACAATCATGTTGTGCATAATGATACATGCTTTCATTATGTCCCGCAGTATGTCCTCATCGTACGCCAGCGACGATTTTCGTATTATTGCAAATCGAGCTTGCAAAACACCGAAAGCTCTTTCAACGTCCTTTCGAGCGGCAGCCTGGTGGTCAGCAAACATTTTATCTTTGGCCAGTTGAGGGAATGTGATACCCTGAACAAAAGTTGCCCACTTCGGATAAATGTCGTCGGCTAAGTAATAAGCCATGTTGTATTCATGGCCGTTAACTGTAAAATTTACCGGAGGAGCTCGACCATGCAGAACCTCATCGAACACTGGTGAACGGTACAACACATTAAGATCATTACAAGATCCGGGAATACCAAAGAAGGAATTCCATATCCATAAATCCTGATCCGCAACGGCTTCCAGTATTAGCGTTGCTTTCTTGTTCCTACCGGCGTACTGCGCTTTAAAGTGTTTACAAAATTATATCAAAATATATCAAAATGCATGTCTATTTAAAGTGTTTACAAAATTATATCAAAATATATCAAAATGCATGTCTATTTATAGACAATTTAATTTTATGACCGTTGGTATTTTTATTTTTTTACTAAATATATTTTTCAGAAAATGAATTACAAAATTATAATCGTTGTAAACGGCTATAATTTTCTCATTGGCCAATAGACTGCCCAGGACACGTGTCGCGTGCCCATTCGTCATCATGCCTGACGCGCAACAGCAGGCTTTCTTTTTTTTTTTTTTAAATTCTGACCCTCAAAACGACGTGTTTTGAGGCGTTGCTTGCCCAAAACACATCGTTTTGAGTTGCTGGCAGCCAAATTTTTTTACAAACAGCAGCAAGTTGTGGGCCCCACCGCTATCACTGTTCATCAATAAAAATGCCCATGTTGTGGGCATTTTTGGATTTGCCCATGAGCTTTTTTTGAGGTTTTTGTTTTTCCTCACCATTGTAAGTGGTGAGCATTTTATTTGCTCATCAAATATGCCCATGAGCAAATAAAATGCCCACCATTGGCAATGCTCTAAAGGGGAACTTGTAACACAAAATTAGGATAATTCTACAATAGAGGTCGTGCACAGCTATGTACTATTAAAGTAGCATACCGCTATGTACCATTTATGAGATTAATTTAAATATTATTTGTTTTTTGTATTTATAAAACATGTAGTTAAATTTAGCTAAGATGGTGAATAATTTTATCAATTTTATTAGCGTGGTACTAAGATCAAATCTTTTCCACATTATATTTATTTTTAATTGACTTATTTTACATCAAATTTTTTAATTAAATTTATTTTAAATATTCTCGTATCATCAATTTTAAGCCGAAGAAAACATGATTTTTTACACCGTACAACTAATCAAGTTTTTTAAAATTAATTTTTTTTTTAAAAAAAAATCTTTTTTTAAGCTAATATTTGTATGTATTTTTTATGTTGTAGTTTGAGTCTTACATATTCTGACAAATTTTAAGGCTAATTTATAAATAATAAAAAATTATCTAACTCGAATCATCCCACGCAATTTGATATTTACGATTCTATTAATATCAACTCAACCACTACAATCAATTTTTTATTTTTTTTAAAGAAGTCCCACCCGAAATCCAAAGGACACTAATTTTCATTGATTAAAGCCATCCGACATAACAATTGACAATTAAAGATAAAGAAAATAGATTTAAAAAAATCAAACAAGAATTAAATGGAAAAGGACTAAGAATCCAAATTTACTTGTATATATATACATTGTAACTATTTTATTCTCAACCTGTCAATAATTAGAGAGAATAATAATCTTTTCCATCTAATATTTTTTCTATAACATACGTAGTATTATTTAAGTAGCGTAGAAGTTTGAAAAAATATATATTTAATTTCATATCTTATATACAATTGTTAAACCGTCTGATACCTTTAAATTTGTTGCAAACTCTATTAAAAATGTAAATTGTCAACATATTTCCACCCAACATAAACAATGCATGTATATTTACTGGAAAAGAAAAAAAAAAAAAAGGTTGTGGATCAGGATAAAAAGGGAAAAAAGAAAATAAACAAAACAATAGCCTAAACCTCATTAGGCTCACTTACGTAAATTTTTTGTTTTCCTGAAAAAAAAAATCTAATATATATAAATAAAGTAGGCATTTTTGGAGAACATTCGGAGCGCCATATAACAAATATGCTTATTTCGACTCAATAAGAAGAAAGATTTGTTTTATTTTTGAATTAAAAAATTATGTCGTCACCTAGATAAAAGTAACAAATTAGATTTGATATATCTAAAATTTTAATGCTACATAGATTATAATCCACGAATTAAATTATTTTAATAAAAAAAAATAAAGTAAAAATATAGGAAAAGATAATTTATTAATTCAATACTAAGAGTATAAGAAATCCGAAAAACAATGTACTAAGAAATATTTAAATGATGAACGCTTATAATAAAGTTTGATACCTATTATTATAAGATAAATTTTGATAGTATATATGATAAGAAATACAAATTGTTCGCTAATTATAATTAAATTAAAATTTGTGTTACCTACCATTATAAATTGACACATCATACGACACAAACAAAATTTCGTATCAATAAAAAACCCCTATCAATAAAAAACCCCATCAAGCGAATTTTGTGTTAGCAATTTTGTGTTAATTTTTGGTCATCAATGGCCGGGTAATTTTTAGCTTAATTTTTAAAATCCTATGTTTAAATTAGTATTTCTAATTATTACTTACATTGTATTAATTTGGGATACTCAACGAATATATGTTTATGTTTTATTTACTAAATGTTTTTTACATGCAGATCTAACACATCATACGATACAAATAAAATTTCATATCAATCCAAAACCCATCAAGCGAATTTTGTGTTAGTTTTAGGTCATCAATGTCCGGGTAATTTTTAGAATCTTATGTTTAAATTTATATTTGTAATGCAGATCTAACACATCATACGACACAAATAAAATTTTGTATCAATACAAAACCCCATCAAGCGAATTTTGTGTTAATAATTTTGTGTTAGTTTTAGGTCATCAATGTCCGGGTAATTTTTAGAATCTTATGTTTAAATTTATATTTGTAATTATTAGTTACATTGTATTTATTTAGGATACTTAACGATTATTTGTTTATATAATGGCATACGATTAGATGTTGTATAATTAATACATGGATGGCTTTGGTTATTTTTGGAGATGATGAAAAAATTTCAATGCATAGATTTGATTTTATATCGCAACAATTTTTGTAAATATATTGATTTATTTTATATAAATGTAAATATTTAATTTATATCAATTTCAGTTTGGCTAATATTTCACGGTTCAATTTATTTGTAGTAGGTTGGTTGTGGACGAGGTTGGTGATTCTATCGAAATAAAAGATATGGTAAAACAATGAATAATGATTTAGGATTTAAATTATTAAAAATATATCATTTCACATTAAAGATTTTATATAACGGAAAAAAAATAATATTTACAATTTATTTATATTTAATAAATTCATTATAAATTATAGTAAAAAAATAGTTATTAAACTTTTGTAATTTTGTCTGAAATTATTAAATACAATAAATCAAATAATTAAAAATAAATAAAACAGGCATTTTTGGAGAGCATTTGGCGCGCCACATAAGCAAAGGTATTATTTCGACCAATTAAAAGATTTGTATTTTATTTTAGAATTAAAAAATTCACTCGCCACATAAGCAAAAGTGACGAATGAAATTTAAAATTTTCGCCACATAGGTCAAAACGACGAATAAATATTTATTAAGAATTAAATTATTATAAACTAAAAATTATCTTTTTTAAAAGATGATCTTTTGATATTAGGATTTAAATTAAAAAAAAAACACTATAAATTATACAATTATGATATACAAACACTTTAAAATTAAATATTTGAAAAAGGAAAAATATGTTCATTTTGTTTTTAAGAAAACGTTCAATCAATTTTTTTTTCTTTAAAATTTTTTTTAAATAAATATAAATTATTAATAATTAACTAATATTCTTCAATTTTATTTTTTTTTTTAAAAATCAATATTCTTCAAAAAAATCTAATCTAATATATATAAATAAAGTAGGCATTTTTACAGAGCATTTGGCGCGCCACATAAGCAAAGGTATGTTTTCAACCAATTAAAAAATTCCAATGCATAGATTTGATTTTATACCGCAAAAATTTTTCATTTATTTGTAAATATATTGATTCATTTTATATAAATGTAAAGATTTTATTTGTATTTAATAGATTCATTACAAATTATAGTAAAAAAAAATTAAACTTTTGTAATTTTGTCTGAAATTATTAAATACAATATATCAAATAAATAAAAATCTTAGATGAAAAAACCGTAACAATAGCCTAAACCTCATTAGGCTCACTTACGTAAATTTTTTGTTTTCCTGAAGAAAAATATATATATATATATATATATATAAATATATATATAATCTTTTTAATGATCCTAATAATAATAATAATAATAATACTAATAATAATAATAATAATAATAATAATAAAAGAAACACAATATCCAACTAAAAACAATGAAATATAAATTTAAAAGGAATCTAAAAGGGATTAAGTTTTTTTTTTAATTACTTACTAATACATAGCAGTACATAACAGTTAAAGTACATAGCAGTCCACGTCATGTATTGTAGACTCTCCCCACAAAATTAAAGCTCAGTTGTTTTTGTTAAGGCTTTGTTAATACATTCTTGAATAAAACTCAACTTTTGTTGATTACTAATTAAGTGATTAGTTATCAATTTGCCTGGTTGATTACTGATTAGTTATCAATTGCCTTTCCCTGCGTGGGTCTGATTTGTATAAATGTTTGTATTATCTCCGTTTCATATTATGTGAATCAAAGGCTTTGACACGGAATTCTCACGTGATGAAAAGAGAAATAGTATGAAAAGTAATTTTTAGTAAATGTGTAGTAACTAAAAAAAAAAAGGAATACATTTGTTGTACATAATGTGTAGCAACTATTTTTAGTAAATATTGCATATAATATGAAACGGAAGTAGTATGAAAAGTTATTTTTCATTTTTTTTCTCATTTTCTTTTATTTGGTTTTCAAAAGGGTGGAAAATATTTTTCCTAACAAAAGAAGGGAAGTCATATTTTCACTTTAGGTTATTCGCCATTCAAAAATCCCAATGAGGACAAAAATCAATGCACAGAGAAGACTACAACGAAAGAACTAATGTGATATTATAGCTGTAAATTATGGTAATGCAAGAATAAAGATGTGGACCTCAAGAGATACTTTGTCTTTTCTAACAGTATTACTTTAGGTAACTCAGTGCTTCTTACTAGGCTCAAGAAATGAATTTTCCAAATGTCATGCATGCTTGAGAGAATTAATGTTTGTGTTACCAACATTTTTTCTTTAACGACATTAAAGCTATCAAAGATTAGTGTTGCAGATCAAATGATAGTAATAAGAAGAAGATTAAGCAAATTCAGGAAGGGTGTATGACAATTGTCTTTACTGTTGTGTACTCCTTATCATTTATAGGGAACAAGAAATGCACTTTGCTAGTCATAAACGACTTCAATTGGAATAACAAAGTTTACATGATTGGTTTGGAGTTTGGACCTCTCCATATGACCATATATCAACTTAGTATCATTTCTATATAGTATTATTGTTGATAGAATTGTGCAATGAACATTTATAGTGTAGAACTCAATCAACTCATCCATGGGAATTGTCACTAAGAGGAACTATTTAGCACCCGTGCTATGCATGGTTAACAGTACAATAGTATTTCATTATTTGTTTATTAAAAACTATGCAAAACGGAATCATTATAAGTAAAAAAAAAAGTACAATAAACATTGTGATATTTTATAGTACAAGTAATGTGAGATGGAAGGTGTTTTGGGGTTTTTTGTGATATGTCCTATGGGAGAGTTACGTCACCAAGATTGGCTCCTCGTTCGTCTGTACCTGCAACAATCAGAAGCTCCGGTTGTTCGGAATTCCGCCTCCGACGATCAAGTTAGTACGTGGTCGGAGAGTAAAATGCAGAAAGTAACTAAATCTTCTTGGATCCCGAGATCAGGTGATTTCTCTGTTGTAAGGGAATAATAAATGATATAATCAATGAACGTGTCCCCAAAATGGGGTAAATGTCCCTATTTATAGGGCATTGGGATTTGTGCCCTTACGTAGGTCTGAATGATCTACGTTTGACAGGCTACGCCGTTTTATGGCGCCTCGGGAAATAGGCCTGAGAAGGCCGCCAATTCCCTTTAGGCTCCACAAGCCACGTGTCATGTCCTGGTTGCCCTTTTAGAGCATTCTGAGGGGACACGTATCATGCTAGCACTTATTAGACCACGTGGCTCGGTAAAATTACCCAAATCATTTGCCCTTCACAGGGGTGACCGTGCCACGTGGTGCCTGTGACAAATGTCACACATGCATTAGTGAACAGTATTTTAACTGTTTACCTTCTAGAGTAAATTTCATAATTGCCTCTGAGATTCTACCCCTCTATAAATTTCTTTTTACCCCCTCATTTTCGCATATTCACGAAAAATCTCCGCGAGAATCTTTGACTTTTGAGAGAATTTTGATCGATGCCGCTTGTGTTTGATCCGCCTGCATCGCAGCTGTCCCAAGCAGTTTCAACAGTACCTTCATCCTAAAGGTAACCGCCTACTTTCCTTCTCTTTCTTGCTTTTTATTTACCGTCTGTGTTTGTTTTCCTTTGTTTTCAAAAATGGTTTCACAAACACACACGGCACAGCCTAGGATAGCTGTTAGCCGGTCACCTAGGACGGTTGAATCTAGGATTAGGAGTGCCGCTTGCCCCTTCTTGGACTCCCCCCTCGAACATTTTCAAATCCGACCGTCTTTGTGTCTGTGCAGGACACTATGGCCAGAACGAAGAGAACGACCAGAGAACAAAATGAGGACGACTTCTTTAGGGTGCCAGTTAGTGAAGTCTCTGGCCACCCACCCAGTTCTACAAGTACGCCTAATGACTCTATTTTGAGGGAGTCAGGGGACGAGTTAGAAAGTGATGCTTCTGGCTCGGTTCAGGGATCGTCCCATTTGGGCGATGAGTCAGGCGGCTCCAAGGTGGAAATTGGACCGTCTGCTATGAATGAGGAAATTGAGAGCTCTGAAGCTTAATCCGAGTCGGCGGAGGAGGCCACCTCAGCCGAGAGAGGGCGAGGGGAGACTTCTTCCTCTCCCCAAAAGGAATTCACCCCTTACTTCACCCATATTTTTGCAGGCACCGAGAAAAACATGTTCAAAAAATTGAACGACTTCCGTGCCACCTACGTCATGGGGGCCGGTTATGAAATCCACATTCCTGACTTGGATGATACGGTTGTCTGGTCGTTGGGCCTAGTTATAGAGATCAATGCTTCGGTTGTTATGAAGCAACAACACAAGTGGGCCTAAGATTTCCCCTCCATCCGGTCGTAGAAAAGATTTTGGACGGATACCGCTTGGGGGTTGGCAACTTGCCCCTAATTCCTAGGTGAACATACTGGGGTATGTCGTCGCCTGCGAAATGCTCAAGGTAGAGCCGGGTTTTGAAGCTTTTGCCTCGATGCATTATCTGAGCAAGGCCCCTAAATCAAGCGGTCCCAGCTGGTATACCTTAACTTGCCACAAAGGGTATATAATGACCGTTGGCAAGGAATCCAAGTGGAAGGACTGGCGGAACAAATTTTACATTATTTCTTCATCCGACACCCGGAGGAATCGAAAGTATAATTCCTACAACCAAAACCCATATCTCTTAGGACATAAGGTTATCCTGCCGCCTGTACCTATAGACGGCTGGGATCAAATCTTCACGCCTGGCCTTTTTAAAGTTACAACCAAAATCATAGAGGGAAAGAACAAGAGGGAAATAATTCCCCACAGTTATATCCCTAGGTTTAAGTGGTTGACGGACGACACTTATCTTTCCGCCTGCGGCCTTAGTACAAAAAAACCTAAAGGTAGAGGTGTAGACACCTGATTGTGTCTCCCCAAAAACCAAACCCAGTGATGTGTACCTTTCACGTCTTTGATTATAGAGTTAGGTGAAATGTTGAAGAGTCTCATGAATTTACCTTAAGCCCCGACCGTATCTAACCTTTCCTTAAATGTTTTAAACCAAAATCATTTATTTCGTGTCCTTAAAATCATTCATTTCGTATCCAACTTGTAAAAACGTCCAAACCAGATTATTTTGGTCCATAGTATCGGTCCAATTATTGTTTAGATGGACGGGGCTTGAAAAGAGCTTTCCAACGATATATTATAAACCCAAATCCGACTTATAATGAAGAAGTTATGGCCAAAATACAGCATAATCTTGGTTGCATGTTTGTGCAACTAGAATAGCAACACCACTGCTAAACGCAGTTGTTTCTTAATGAAACGCAACACTAACTTCTTCCTCCTCATTTCCTTAATGTTCTTCCCTGGGATTCCTTCTTTCCTTTTTCTTAGTTTCCTTCTTTCCCTTTTCTTAGCTTTTTTCTTTCCTATAATAATTTTGATCCCAATTTTCTTTCTCCTTTGTTTTCTCTTTCGATCTACATTTTCTCTCTCCTTTGATTTTTCTATTTTATCTTTTATTCAAGATTTTCTCTCTCCTCTATTTTCTCTAATTTTGTTTTCAATTGATTTCGTTGCCCAGTATGGATTTAGTTGTTATTCTCGCACAGATCGTTAATGCAAGTTAGCTTTTTGTGTTGTTGATTTATAATTAGGTTTATTTAGGTTAGATTTTTCTTAATTCGTAATTGTATTTTGTTTGTAATTATTATGTAATTAGTTAGGTTTGTGAATATGTAATTAATATGAAATGATTTTCAATTGATTTTCTGATTTTTCCGATGTATTTGCATTGTTTTTTTTTTTTTTTAAAATTTCAAATGAATATTAATTTCATTGATTATTTGTTGATTTCGTGATGAATTTCGATTGATTTTGTGATTTTAAAGGATCCTTCAATTTATTTTCAAATTCCTTCTACGGAATTAACATACAGTACAAATATTATGAACATAAGGTATTTAATTATGAACACAAGAAAATTGAAGAAATGTAAAATACAATGATTATGAAACATACGCATTATAAGTATTAAAAGTATGAACATATGCATTAAAAATGTGAATATATGCATTTAGTAAATGAACATACGCATTTAAAATATGAACATATGCATTGGTTCCCAGAAAGTGAACATATGCATAAAAAAATATGAACATATGCATTTAAGAAAGTGAACATAATCATTCAAAATAAGAACATAATGCATTGGTTCCCTGAAAGTGAACATATGCATTTCAGAAAGCGAACATATGCATAAGAAATATAAACATATGCATTTCAGAAAGTAAACATAAGCATTCAAAATATGGACATATTTTATGAACATTAATACTTAAGAATATTTATCATATGAATAACAAATACTTTATTATGAACATTTTAAAACATTCTATGAACATAAGGTATCCAAATAATGAACATGCACTAATATAGGCTAAAAGGTTTTGTTTTTTTTTTCAATTAATATTTTAAGAAAATATGGCGATTGGGAAGTGACGGTTTTTCTGTAAAAATTTCAAAACATTCTATGAACATAAGGTATCCAAATCAAATAGAGGAAAGAGAATGAACTTTGTTTGATTGTTAGAGAGAGAAAATCACAGAGAGAAGAAATTAAACCCAGAAATTTAATTTTGAAATGACTAAACGGATTTTAAAAAAAAATATATATTTAAAAAAGTATATGGCGGTTGGGAAGAGACAGTTTTTCTGTAAAATTTGTGTTGGTGGGTTGCGTTTTTGTTTGGATTGCGTGTACAATTGGGCGCGTTGCAATTGGGTTTCTTTAATGGGCTGGTGTTGCAGCTATTGTAGACGCACAAGGGTGTAGCTTAAACCAATTGGCCAAAATACTAAAGCGAGTCTTAACCAAGTCTTAACTGCGACCTAATGATCATGTAGAGGGTCCATTTACCTTAATCCTATTTCTAAACCAATTAGGATTTATTACAAGCTTCTAGAAGCCTCTAGAAGGTTGTTTTCGATCCTAAATCCATTAGGATTTATTATGAGCTTCTGGAATTCTCTAGAAGGTTCTAATTTATCCTGTTTTCTAAAGATAAAGATTTAAGAATTTGACTTTGAATAAAACATCTCTTTTTT
The DNA here is from genome assembly GCF_001683475.1 of Chenopodium quinoa. Lineage (NCBI taxonomy): Eukaryota > Viridiplantae > Streptophyta > Magnoliopsida > Caryophyllales > Amaranthaceae > Chenopodium > Chenopodium quinoa. The sequence goes on along the minus strand of NW_018745170.1, from coordinate 4,059,459 downwards.
CCCTATAAATAGAGGTCGTATCACCCCGTTTTCAATCACTAACAATCATCATCAATACCCTTTCTAATATTCTCTCTCTCTCTCTTAATTTTTCATGTTCTAGCCTAGCATAAACACATCCAAAACACATCCTTGATACTCTCCCCAATCAACAACATACTTCATTTGCAAGATTTGAATACTCCTAGCCATCCTCGACGTTGCCTTCGACCTCGACGGGAAAGGTTGATAATTCTGAGGTTTGGTCCCATATCTCTATTTCAATTAATATTTGATTTACTTACTTTGTTGATTTAATCTTTCTTGAAGTTACTAACATGTTTATTGTTTTAATAGTACGAAAGTCAAGGCATCAAACTGAGTAGATCTACTATCTCTATTCTACGATTTTGGAGTAGAAATCATGTTTAGAATATTATTTTAATTCCTAGTATCTTGTTAGGATGTTATTATAATTTCTAGTATCATTTTTAGGGTGTTATTTTGATTGATAGTATCATGTTTAGGATAATGCTTTGATTATAATTTTTATTAGTAACATGTTAGGGTTTGTTATTTTAGGTTGATTGATTATCATATTTTGATTGATAGTATCTCTTTTAGGTTGGATTCGTACCATCATCCCTGAATATCCAATCATGGTTTCGGACCACTATGGAGTTAGCGATCTCCGTGATCGTGAATGGGTTGTAACCTTCGCACTTATGAACAGTTTACAAGTTCCTAAAACTTGTTGGCTACTCTTTCTATCTCTAGCTTTCTTTCATTGGAGCGCCGCCATGCCTAAAAGCATGAACACAGTGGGGCTCAAAAAGTTGAGTTTTGAAAAATTCCCTACAAGAGGGCCAACTACGTCTGTTAACAAATTGCTAGTTTTTTTTTTCTTAACCTGCATTCGGCCTATTTTTGCAGACGAAGCAATGGAGCACGTCTCTTCGAGCAAGAAACCTGCTAATTCTGCCGCCGCCTACCGCCAAATGATGAAGCAGAAGGCTCAGACCTTCAAGAGAGATCAGTTGGACCACGTAAGAAATATTTACCAACATTTTGTTTGCATACATCCGGACTGTGCTGTCTTATATTGACAGCTTTATCTTTTAATATTGCAAGAGGGACATAACAAGTCGCTTGTGCCCCCTCATTTTGGCCAAAAACCACATAAGCGCCCGTCTGCAGATGATCGAACGCCTACCAAATCAAGGAAGACGGTGGCGCAGAAGAACTCCTTGGCCGCCAAATATGGGGAAGACTCTCACCCCTTCACTGGTGGCAAGTCTCCTGCTTCCCTAGAAGCTTTGAAAAAGCCGGACACCCCTAAAGCGTCGAAGAGTGGCCGGCCATTCACCGCTGTTGTCGGCTTAGCAGCAACAGGCGGGCTTGCCCTAGGTGGACATAAAGAAAGGTGTCACAGATATTTGGAGGCTGACCTTCCTCAAGGTATTATTGCCTTTAACCCCTTGCCCTACCGTTGTAGGGTAAAGTCTTATCAGCAGTCGCCCAACAGCTCCGAAGATACCCGGTCTATAGGCCGAGCTTATGCCAACTTCTTACCAGATGTTGAATGTGCAGATGTTGCCCACAGGTAAGATATATACTAGCTTGCCAAGAACATGCTCAAGGCCGTCTCCCATGCTGAACAGGAGTCTGTACGGGGGGTTGGCACCTTCAATTTTGACGCTATATTGGCTCTCCCGGCTTAGGTAAAGCAGCCAAGTTAGAATTTCTCTTCTATCTTTCTTTTGCCGCCTGTTATTAACAAGGCGTTTTTTACGGATGTAGGCAATGCTACAAGTAAATGGGCTTAAGAAGCTGTTCTCAGACAAATAGAATGAGGTAAAGAATGCCAAAGAACGGGTCGCCTCTACCCTTGACCGAGCCATGTTTGATATTTGTAAAAATGAGGCACTGACAAGTGATATCCTGTATTCACATGCGGAGGCCAATCTGTAGGTCAAGGCCCAACTGGACACGACCAACAAGAGGGTTGTTGACCTTGAGGCTCAACTGAAGATGGCCAAGTCCAAGCTCGAGGTGCTTGAAAAGGCTTGCAAGGAAACCGACAACCTTCGTCGTCAGAATGAGACCTTGAAACAAAAGTTGTCCAACCAGGAGGTACAGTTGAAGAAAAAATTTGAGGCCAGGGCCGAGGAAGAAAAGAAACAGTTGATTTCTGACAATGAGGCCGATTGTGTCACACGGATGAAGATGGCCTGGAAAGTTCTATTTCCTAAGAACGACTACTCTATCTGGGAGTATCATTTTGATGAGGCCACTGATGCGCTTAACGAGCAGCAGTTGCAACAGGAAATAGAGGATACGCCCGAGGATGAGGAGATGACCGAAAATCAGGAGCTCGAACATAATGAGGAGCATCCAGCTAATGCTGGTGAAAAGCCTGATGGTAATGAAGAGCAGCCCTCCCCTCGAACAAATTAAGCTTTGTAATTCTTTTCTTTGGCCGGATAGCCTAGTACTTACTTTTCCGGCCTGCGCGCCGAGTAACTTTATATCCTTACCGACTGTGGAGTCATGTCTAATCAACATTCCTCTACTATTTCCGCCGATTGTATATCAGTTAACAATTTCTTTTGACCGGTTGTGGGGTCGGTTTTTAATATTTATGAATTTGCCGACTGTGAGGTCGGTTTTGTATCCTTTGCATTCTTGCAGATTTTTTTTCTTAAGTTCTTAAATTTTTGTTGCTATACATAAATTTGATTAAGTATATAGCCTGCTTTATTCTATGCATGCGGTTTTTTGTTATACCGGATGTTCTTGCCCCTGGACGGCTATACGCTTGGTCTCAAAAGGTGGGTTGATTGACTTAGAAGTTTTTGATACTTGAAAGAGTATGACTAATTTCCAAGTCAATCAATCACTATGGTGATTGCCCCAAACCAAGCGATCAGTTGTCCATAGAGCAGACGGGTAAAGTTTAGATATCAGACAACCATTGGTCGTATTCAGTCGTCGGGACAGACGATTTTTTGGTAAATTTAGACAATAAGTAGCTACGATTGCTAAGTTTGGACTTAGCCTCTAGTACTAATTAGGGCCACCTTTGCTTCTTTTGAGCAGACGACGTGATCCCATTCGTTTATATTTTTCAAGCTCACTCAGAGTGAGTTGCTCTCTCATTAAGAAGAGCAAACGGTCTGGTAGACCTTCTGGAAAGTAGGTCAGTATACTTGTTTAAGCAAGTTTGACCCATTTACGTGGACGCTTCCTTTCCCATAAAGGAGGCTACGTTTATGAGCCGTCTGTGTTGCCCCAGGGAAATTGCAGATGTTCATGTGGTTAAGTTTAACCCCATTAAATTTTTAATCTAAGGTGTCCTATGGCCGATTTCCATCTGCATTCCCATAAGGAAGACGGTTGGTTAAATCGTGATGGTCGTTCGATAGATTTACGAGGACTAATGGCTACGAGCTTTATTGAAGCAGTCGGTTGGGCCGTTTGTGTTATAAGTTTACATAGCAATGTACCACTCGAATGGGAGATGCTCTCTGTAAGAGAATTCACCCGAATTGGCGTCGCCGAATGTCTCACCCTATCAGAGTGGACCATTGGTTTAGATTTTATCGTATGCACATTGCACAAGCGGCGGTGCTCCCATAGGGAAGCGCATCTAATAATATGATTGCAAAATGAAAATAAATTGAAATAAAAAGCATATTTCATTATTAAGCCTTTCATTTACAAAAAATTTACAAGTCTATGAAGTAGTACTTTGTCAAGTTGTCAAATCTCGGAAGTAGTACTTTGTCAAGTCTTAGAAGTAGTACTTTGTCAAGTTGTCTACATTCCAAGTTCTGGCTAGCTTCCTGCCGTCTGGTGTTTCCAGGTGATAGGTGCCGCCTCTTACTTCTTCATAGATCCGGTAGGGACCTTCTCAATCGGGTGTCAACTTGCCTTGCTCATTAGCCCTACCGGTTGCCTCCATCTTGCGTAGTACAAAGTCCCCCACTTTCAAGGGTTGTTTGTGCACTCTCTTGTTGTAGGATCTTGTCATTCTTAGACGGTAAATCTCATGGCGTAATGCGACATTACCTCGGCGTTCTGGGAGAGAGTCCAATGCTAGCCACATGGCTCCTAGTTTGCCTCTTCATCATACAACATGACCCGAAGAGTCAGCTCGATAAGCTCAATAAGTAAAACGGCCTCAGCACCATATACCATGAGGAATGGGGTTTTGCCGGTTGCCCCTTTTGTTGTGGTTCTAATGGCCCAAAGCACATGAATTAACTCCTCAGCCCATAGGTCGCTAGCTCTTTCAATTTTCTTTTTAATGCCGTATGAGATTAGCTTGTTGAAGGCTTCAACCTGGCCGTCTGCTTGGGGTCGGCCGACTGATGCAAAGCAGTGAGAGATCCCTTGGTCTCCCAGCCAATTCTTGAGGATATACGTCTTAAATTGAGGGCCATTTTCAAAAACCATAGTCATAGATACCCCATACCGGGTGATGATGTTCTTCTAGATGAATGAGATGACATCCTTTGTCTTGATGCCCTTGACAACCTCAGATTCCACCCACTTGGTGAAGTAGTCAACAGCCACTAGGATATACCGTCGACCACCTGACGCAGGTTTATACGAACCTAAGATATCCATGCTCCATTTGGCGAATGGTACTAGGCCATGAATTGCCGTCAGATCAGTAGCTGGACGGTGGATAAGCTTGCCAAATCTTTGGCACTTGTCACACTTCTTCACCATTTCCTTGGAGAACGTAGAGGGTTGTTCTCCAAGTTTGAGCAGACGTATCTTCCAGTCCAGGGGCTGGACTTGATATGTCGCCTGACCTCCAAAGAGGGCAGGTTGCTGATAAGGTTGGGTAAACGACCTGTATGTTTGATGGGGCACATACGGCACCGAGCCTATCATTTGAGGACCTGTATGGACGGACTAGCCACCTGACAGGTGCTCCTGTGCAGATTAGGGATACCTCATCGAGATATTCTTAAATATGTTTGGCATTGTCGGCGTTGAAGCCGTGTCAGACAGTTCGTTGTTCCTCCTATGCTCGATGAAATGCCGAGCATTAGTGTAAGTCTTTTTGTTTCCATCCGGATACACATGCCGGATGGGATTTTTCTGGTTTTCCCTTAGGAGATGGAGTTTACTCTAGTCAATTAGGGGCCGGTCCCCTTCCTTATGCTTGGGATGCGGAATGGGTTGCCTGTCCTTGACGGGCTTTATCTTCCTAGAGCGAGAGGGTTTCTTGGCCGACTGTCTTTTGCTAGGACCATCTGTCTAGGTCTTGATGAGGTCTCTCATCTCACCTTTAAAGTTCATCATAAACTTGACAAACTCCTCATGAGTGATGTGAGCAGTCTGTCCTGTAGTCTGAGGCTGGCCGACTGTCTTGCTTGGACCCACCTGGTTATCGCCCCGCTTCCTGTAATATTTTTGGCGAATGCACTTAGAGATGAGGGATCCATCTTTGGCTATGTGAATTTCGACCTCTAGATCCAAATCTGTATCCTGGTCCGAATGGACCTCTGCTAACGGATGCTTTACCTTAGGAGACGGTACAGTTTCTTGAAAAACCATATAAAAGGTACTCTCCCCACAAAAGGCGCCAAATGTTTTGGGGTTTTTTGCGAGATATCCTACGGGAGAGTTACGTCACTAAGACTGGCTCCTCGTTCGTCTGTACCTGCAACAAACGGAAGCTTCGCTTGTTTGGAGTTCCGCCTCTGACGATCAAGTTAGTACGTGTTCGCAGAGTAAAATGCGAAAAGTAAGTAAATCTTCTCGGATCCCGAGTTCAGGTGATTTCTCTGTTGTAAGAGAATAGTAAATGATGTAATCAATGAACATGTCCCCAAAATAGGGTAAATGTCCTTATTTATAGGGCATTGGGATTTGTGCCCTTATGTAGGTCTGAATGACCTACGTTTGATGGGCTGCACCGTTTTATGGTGCCTCGGGAAATGGGCCTGAGAAGGCCACCAATTCCCTTTAGGCTCCGCAGACCACGTGTCATGTCCTGGTTGCCCTTTTAGAGCATTCCAAGGGGACACGTGTCGTGCTCTTATTGGACCATGTAGCAGGGTAAAAGTACCCAAATCAGAAGGAGTAATAATATTTTAGTATTCGTAATATGAAAGCTTACCCTTTTTATAATATACTAAGTAGTATTTTATAAAATTACATAACATTTCTTTTTTTGTTCTTTACTATTATATTTTTTATTTTATTTAAATTATTAATTTTGTGCATCATTCCATACCGTAAATATAAGGCCATAACTTAACAATGCAACCTTCTTTCAAAAAAAAAAAAAGTGTAACAAATTTTGTGGCGGGAAAATTTTTTATGAGGTGATGACATGTGTACTTTGGGGATAATTACGGGGATTACTTTAGTATATAAGTATAGATTATCAAGTTTGTCTCAAATCTCTCAATTATAATGGATGTCCTATGTTACGACAAAAACTTGGACTTTGATCCATAAATTAATTGAAAATTTTATGTAATTACATTTTTTATTTGCTTTTCATGGATGTGATTACATTTTATTCGCGAGTGTCAAACGCTACTAAGTAGACAATATATATATTTCTCACCTCCAATTAGTATAATATATTAAAAGAAAATAAACGGATTTTTGTCAAATATTAAAACTTGAAAAAAAATATTATTTAAAAATATAGCACTTTACACTTCTTATTTGATCATCTGGGATGGGTTCTCTATAAGAGAGAAGGATGAACAACCAAAAAGAGTACTAGAATTGAACCTATGACCATATAAAAAATGAAAACTTTAAGATAACATTTGGAGATCACTAGGCCTCTACCTAAAATATGTTACAATATTGTAACACTCATTAGTCATTACATATAGAGTATTTATTTATTTTAGAGGCCCTATTTTCTTGAGCAGGCCTGTTCTATGTCCCATATTGGACATGCTATAGCCGGGCTTGGGAATTATTTAGTTAGATCTATATATTGTTGAAGACTCCAAGGTAGCAAACCTTGAGTTGAGAACATTTGATTAAACAAATCCACAAATTCAAAAATCATATTTTGAATGAAATAGAAAGTTTTTTTTTTTTTTAACACAATAGGAAGCCTATATTACTTGGACAAGGCCCTAAAAATTACCACCTAACTTTCAAATACATGCGCAAAACCAAAATGAATTCTTTGAACCCAAAGTAACTAAAGTAGCAGAATACATAGCCGTTAGAAAATTTCATAAAGCAAACAGTTGAAGAACAATCATTTAAGAAAAGCCTAGGTAGAGGGTGGAGATTGCGGAGCAGTAAGATCATCTTCATATGCAGCAACAACACTGGTAGGAACTACATAATGTGGAGTATGACCCATATGCATGTCCATAGCATATTTTGCTAGATAGTGAGCCAAAGCATTGCCATTTTCTTGTTGTTGAGGGCTCTGGCTACATCAATGATTACTGCAGCTAATTCATGGTCATATGATCTCCTTCCCTGTTGAGCAGACTTCTTATTGCTTAGGCATCAGTTTCAACCTCCAGATATTGAAGAGGTATAGCTTGAGCATAGTTCAAGCCTTCCCTTAATGCATACAGCTCTACAGCTAAAGCATTGGGTGCATTGTACTTGTTGGAGTAGCCAAAGTACCATTCTCCTTTTACATTTATGAAAACACCTCCTCCTCCTCCTTCTTTTGTTGAAATCCAAGCTCCATCTGTATTCAACTTAATGAAACCACCTCTAAGAGGGTGCTAGCATGGAGGCTTGAAAATTGAAGGACCTGGACCATCAGTACTCTTTCCTTTACCCCCTCCAGTACATACCCTGTAAAACAAAGGAGTTGATTTGATAATCTATAATAAATCTGTTGAACACAGAGTTACAATTATAGATATCATCATTAAAAACAATTCCATTCCTCAATTTCCAAAGATGCCACATTCCCATAATAAAGATATAGACTTCCAATTTGGTGTTTGGGAAAAGTTGAAAATCAACCAATCATCCCAGTCAGAATTCATGAAGGTGGAGTAGTTAAAAGTAGGTGGTGGCTTTATCTTCTGAAAAATCATCTTCCAAAGAATACCAGAGTTGTGGCGGTATCTAAATAGATGAATGAAAGATTCAGCAGATGTACAACACCTGGAGCAAGTATCATTAAAACATGGGATTTTGGTAGTAAGAAGAGAAGTTGAGGGCATGATTAAAAGAACACAATTCACATAAACATTTGGTATTTGAAAGGCACTTTAATCTTCTAGAAGGATTTCTAGTTGAAAGAAAAGGGAAGGTAAAAAGGGGAAGTATTCTTAGAAAGGAAGTAAGTTGTTTTAATGGTTGAAGACTCCAGAAACGTGATGCTGCCATCGAAGTTGATCTGGAGAGGAGGAGGGATCAAAAGTAGAAATAGGAGTGCAAAGAATTAGAGAGCAAATATAATCAGGTAAAAGGTATTTGATGTCATCAATGTACCATTTACCATTTCTTATAATGTTAGAAACTCTCCAATGACCAGTGGCAGAGACAAGATTTTGACAATGGTAGGGCACCGCCACACCGTACCTTCCGGAGGTTTGGAACCCTTATATCAAGTCCTTAATTTTTTTCCACGAGTGAGATTCAAAATTATTACTTAATAATCGTATTTATCGAACCTTTTTATTCCAAAATCCATTAAATATTACCCCAATTCAAGGCTTTAATCAATGACCCTATTAATTTCTTTTAAGATCTTTTAAATTATTATAGGTTCGGATCAATATCATCAGATAGATTCTGCGTATCAAATTAAATAGCTAGCATGATCCAATATACCGATTATAAGGATTTGTAACTAATAATCCAAGTGTGCACTTAACATGTTAGAAGAAATTTTTACAATTAAACTTAATGAGTCTTCAAGTTTTATTGTTATTTGGGATAATGGATAAATAGGACCTTACGAGGGAAAAAAATAAAACAAAATAAGAAAAAAAAACGAAGGAAAAAAAAAAGAAAGAAAGGAGAAAATAAAAAGGACATTAAACCAAAAAAAAGAGAGAGAGAGAAAAAAAAAAACAAATGTTGGATAAGAGATTAGAACCCATGACCTTTAATGCCCTAGTTAATGCTCCAACCACTAGGCTATTAGTAAGTTTGTACATAGTAATGTACTTTGTATTCTATTTAAATATAACTAGTTTTTATCTCGTGCAATACACTGCTGAAGTGAATTTTTAATTATGTAAATATATATTATATTATTAATATATAAAATATTTATTCTCAAATATAAATAACTTAAATTCATATATTGTATCTTGTTCATTTAAAAAGAAAAGTGATGTAAATCATATATAATGATTTGGAAGGTTAAGGAATATCGAGAAATTAAACAATTAATAAAACTTAAAAAGGGTTAATGACACCCTTTGGAAAAAAAAATAAAATAAAAGGATTAATGCAATTTTAAAAAATACATTAAATTTAGAATATGACATGTGAAGCTTAAATTTTTCGGTCATGGTTATCAATAATGTAAAATAAATTTTTTGAAACAATGTAAGATGATGAGTTTTAGTTTGTTAAAATTGAGATGTGAAACTAAGATAATAAAGTTAAAATGAAAACACATGATGGTTTAAATATCAAGGAAATGGCTTAATTTTCCTATAGAAATGATTGGAAAGGGGAAGTTAAAGATGATTAAGGGAATGAAATGGCATGAAGGTAAGAAGCAAATAAATTGTTTTTTTACAAAAAAAAAAAATGGAATATTTATATGGTGACACGTGGTAGTTTGTATGACTTGCAAATTTTCTTATTATGAAATATTAGTATAGATTTAACTAACTTCTTCTTTTTTTCTTTTTTTTTTCTTCTCCCTGGTAGGGCACGTGCCCTACTAGAACTCAATGTGGCTCCGCCACTGCCAATGACACTTTGATTGAGGTATATCAGTGGGAATAATCTTGTAAAGTGGTTTTGAATCAACCCAATGATGATACTATAAGGAAGTATCTTCACCATTTCCAATTCTAATGATAATGCCCTTGAATAACAAATTTCTTCCTTTTAAAATCTCTCTCCACATTGGTGATTGAAAGGCATTTGGAAAATAGTCTTGCAGGTTTGATCTTCTAGCATATTTATCCTTATGGATCTTAACCTAAAGCTTATCAGGCTTAGTTATATAAATCCAACCCAACTTAGCCATAAAGGAAAGATTCCAAGCTTGTAAGGATCTTAAACCTAAACCCCCCATAGCTATATGAATGGTGACATTCTGCTATTAGGTTCTTAGAGTGTATCTAATGGAATCAGTCCTGTTCCAAAGAAAGTTTTTGCATTATTTCTCAATGTCATTCAAAATAGAAGTAGGAAAAAGAATATGCTGCATAACATGGGCAGGATAGGAACTTAGAACTGATTTGATTAAAGTGCATCTACCGGCTATGTTTAACAATTTAGCTTGCCAACCCTTAATTTTATCCAAAGTCTTAGAAACTAGCTCCCAGTAATCCCCTTTTTTAATTGTTAGGACTAATGTTGATTCCTAAGTACTTTCCAAAGGAGAAACTAGACTTGAAATTGCACAAGGTAGTAAGCTGAGGCCTAATATTATATTCCATTTTACTTGGAAAAATAATACTAAACTTAAGATCATTAACCTTTAGGCCAGAGAAAACCCCAAACTCATCAAGAATACTCATCATAGTGTTTAGGTTATGAACATTAGCAGTGCCAAAGAGAAACACATCATCTGCATAAAAAAGGTGTGAAAGGCTATAGTTTTTTGAGATTTTGAGAGGCATTCAACTACCCTTTCTTACAATGTCCTCAATTAGAAGAGAAAGTCTTTCCATACATAAGACAAAAAGATAAGAAGAGAGAGGATCCCCTTGCCTTATGCCCCTTGAAGGTTTAAAACTTTATGTGATTTCACCATTCCATAAAACAGAAATTTGAGTAAAAGAAACACAACCAAAACTATTGAGAGATTCAGAGATGAATGACCATTCTAGCCAATCATAAACTTTAGCTAACCAATTTTAAAGCCATCAAGTTCTTACCCATCCTACTCTTATGAAAAAGATGAGCAACCTCTTTAATGAGAATGATGTTATCTCCCATACATCTATCCTTAATGAAGCTGGATTGGAAAAGGACTAATGACACAGTGCAAAGCCTTGAAGAAATGATTTTGGTTACTAGCTTATAAATGGTATTGCAAAGTCTAATAGGCCTAAACTCAAACATGGAAATAGGATGATCTTTTTTTGAGATTAAAGAAATATAGGAATGATTGACATTATCAGGGATTTAAGAATCTGTAAAGATTTGGACAATAAATTCATGAATAGAATTCCCAATATCCTCCTAAAATTGTTGATAGAAAAGAGGTTGGATATCATCTGGGCTTAGGCTTTTGATAGGATCCATCCTAAATAGATTTAACTTAACTTCATCAATACTTGGAATAAAAGCAAGTAAATTCTGTTCTAAATCATTCAAAGCTACAATATGACTAGAAGACATGGAGGGTCCATTACTCAAAGTAGTACTAGTGAACAAGGAGATAAAATGATTTCTGGCTAACCCCTTAAGTAACATTTGATCATCAATCAAAGTGCCAGAAGAGTCATTTAAAGCAACTATTTTCCCTCTACTTTTCTTAACCTTAGCTAGAATGTGAAAATATTTAGTGTTATAATCCCCATACTTTCTCCAATTTATCCTGCTTTCTGAGCCCAGATCACTCTTTCCATTTTGTAAATGACATTCAATTCTTGAATAAGGCTATACTCCAAATTGACAAGAAAATAGGAGTATTTATTAGCTAATGATAGTTGAATGCCATTTATTCTAGCTAAAAGCACTTTTCTTCTTATTTAAATTCCCAAAAAATATTAGAATTCCAATGGGGGATATTTGATAGAAAATTGGACCTGCCAACTAGAAAATAGAGGGTCTGAGAACAATTTTTCCAATTTGAAATGAAAAAATCTTTGAAATTATCATGTTGTAACCAAACTTCCTTACATCTAAAGGGGAAAGGACCTTTAGTAGGTTCATCACACAAACTAATAAAGATAGGATTATGATCAGAATATGTTCTTACACGATTAGTAACCTTTACCTAAGGGAAGATTTCAACAAAGGCAGCATTAGCAATTGCACGATCAAGGCATTCTCTTAAGCGTATCCCAAGCCTTGCATTCTCCCAGGTGTAAGGATTTCCTCCCAAATCCATAAGACCTGCTTTATTAGTGAAATTATTGAAATCCCTACATTGGGAATCCTAAAAGCACGACCTCCCTGCTTCTCTGCTTGAGAAGTAACCTCATTCATATCCCCAACAACCATCCAAGGTGTAGTAAAGGGAGGAAGATGAGATTGCATGTCATTCTAAAATGCATGTCTCTCCCTTACAACACTTGGAGCATGCAAGCCTGTGATTATGGAACTTGAAGAGAAAGTGGAATTTATGCTCATCATCAGCGTAAAAGACCAAATCCAAGGTAGCTTTCCAAAAACACAAATCCCACCTTTCAAATCACGGGCAGGAATAACACTATCTTCATGAAACCCTAACTGCTTCTTAATGTCAGAACTTAGAAGCTTTACCAGCATCACATTTAGTTTCAAGCAGGATCAAAATATCAAGCTTATGAGTTCTAATTAAATCCCAAGCATGCGAGATGAAATCATCATTGTTCACTCCCCTAACATTCCAAACTATTAGCTTCATTTTTAAATTTGGAAGAGGTTTTTGAGGTAAAAAAACGTGGAATATCACCTGGTTGATGATTCTAGGGTAGAAAGAATTCCTCCTAGTCCCTCCAGTGAGCCCAATGCCCTAATTTGTGGACATCCTCCACCTTGATTGATGAGATGTAGCTCCTCAGAGCTACTAGAGAGCGAGGATCCTCCATGCACAACACTTGAGCTTGAATCCCTAAGATTTCCCTTTGAGTTTGATAAATTGCCATAAGGTGCCTTTGCTGAGCCATGTTTTGTCATTTTGTGGCGCATTGTAAGGGAATGATTGGTAAATTTTCGTGCATGCGTCTGAACCAAAGCAGCCTCTTGTGAAATGACCATTGGAGAGATATGTTCATTCTCGCATGATGAGGCATCTCCTCCTCCCTTCTCCTCAAGGCATCTAGGTAGACTTGTCAATTTTCGACTCGACTCGAACCTAACCCGTTTTTCTGGGTCTTGAACAAAGTTTTTTGACCCGTAACCCGATATAACCCAAACTCGTTTAACCCGTAAACTTGTGGGTCAAACCCGACCCGAACCCGAACCCAACCCGACAACCCAATTTTATGGGTTTTTTTTTTTTTAAATAAATACATTTATTTGAAAATTAATATTAGTTTATTGATTAAGTTTGATTGTTTGTCTACCATCGGACATTCATTTTAACTCTTTCTCATTTATCTATCTCATATAACTCTTGCAGTCTTGCTCAAATCCACACAAATCACCTCCTACACAAATTATCGACCCACACTAATTGCATCCGTATAATCCACATCACCGTAATACCACCGATATACAGGTCTATTGATATTATGTCAAGAGATATTATACTCCACATATATATAATTATATTGGTCTTTACCTTAAATTTTGGGATGTTTAAAAGTTTTATTTTTAGGTTTATTATCATTTTTTATTAGTTAGGAATTGATGAGCTTTGGTGAAATGGTGACGAGTTAAATTATGTAGTATGTAATGGCTAAAAATAATATGATGAAAATGTTCGATTAATTATAAAAAATTGGAGAAAAAAAATTAGCAAAGTAAGATTGAAAAAACAGAATTTTTTAATAAATAAGTCAAAAAAATTTAAAAATAGTTGTTCTAAACCCGTTGGGTTGACCCGAACCCGAAACTTTGGGTTAAAGTTGAGCATTTCTCGACCCGTGACCCGAAGCAACCCAACCCAAAGCAACCCAACCCGAACCCGACTCGACCGACCCGATTGACAGGTCTACATCCAGGGTTGCCATTGCTAATGTTGTCTATAAGGATGTTGTTGTGGGAATCCTTGTAGTTGTGCAAAGTGGTCTCGGAATCAGGGGGAAAAGGGCAAGAGTGGTTGGTTGGGGTGGTTGAACCCTGTATGTCCAATTTCTAGTCAATGCAGGGCCTTGGAACAGCAGGTAAGTTAGTGATTGTGGAGGTGAGGTTTGTGGTGGTGGAAGATTGAGGTTCATCATGGTTGGAGAGAGCTGGAATGGGTTCGCAGGAGGAGTTATGTTTGGTGGAAGAACTGGGATTAGATGATGTCGAGATGGAAGTGATTTCCATACTGGTGATGGTCGTGGTGGTTGAGACGAAGCTGGTTAGGTCATTGTCAAAGTTGAGGGAACTATCATTTTTTTGTTTTCCATTTTGATCAAGATTTTGATTTTTTGGTGAAGAAGATGAAAGGACGGAACTAGAAATAGCAGGAGAAGAAAAGAAAATAGGAGTTAAAGCAATAGTAAGTGTATTTAATTCCAGTGTAGGGTTTTCTTTATGGAAAAAGCTTAAGAAGAGGAAGTGTGTAAAATAGGCAAATCTTGAAATTAAATATCAATATCTTTCACAAGATTGTCTTCTGACACTTTATCCAAGTGTTGAGAAGAAGAAGTTAACTCTAGCTTATCAATTATACAACCAGAGCTCAAACTAGAGAGAGAATGAGAAGTACTGGCTAGATGTAGGTGGCAATAAATGATGAACAGTAGCATTTTGGAGCTATTCATCTCCCAAAATACCTTCATTAAAAACTTTCCATAAATGCCTTGAGCCCTGAGCATATTTAATGCTAGAGTTTATTTGTTTCTGAATTTGAACCTTTGAGTTCTGATTTTTATTCTTCCAATTTGGATTATTGGCGCTATTTTTTGGAACTGGGTTATACTTTGCCTTTTGATTTCTTGGATCATGTAACCAAAGTCTATGGGCCATACCCATCAGAATATTCATCAGGCTTTTCAACGTGGGCCCCTACATTCAATTTGGAAATATTTGCTTTAGGTTGTACTTGTTTTTCTAGAGAATGTTGTGTCACCATTGGATTTGTGGGCTCCATAGAAGGTGCCAAATCTTTTTGTGGGCCTGATCCATGCACTGTCTCAGTTGGATCAAATTTTGTCATTTGTTTGCAATCCTTTATAAGGTGCCCAATTTTGCCGCAAGAAAAACAAAGAGAATGAATATTCTCATATTGGACGTGTTGCCATCCACCGCCTACCCAAACTTTTGTAATGAGTGGATTAGCCATGTTAATCTCAATGCAAACTCTTGCATACCGTGCCCTTAAAAGCTTACCAGTTGCATAATCAACACGAATAGGTATGCCAACCTTTTTTGCAATTTGGAAAAAAGCTTCCTTATCATAATATTCAACTGGTAACTCAGGAAATCTAATCCAAACAGACATTACATCAAAATTTATGATGGAGGAACGAAAGTTAGGCTTCCATTTAAAAATAACTAGGTGGTGGTCAAGGATAAACCATGGCCCTCCATATAGAGCTCTTTCATAATCATCCAGAGTAGAAAAACGAAAGAGATATACGTTATTCCCTACATCAATTGTCTCCAATGAGCTCTTAACCTTCCACATGATTTTAGTACGTGAAGCCATAAAACTAGGCCTAATATTCAACCCTAAACATCTCCCCATTAGAGTGAGCTTCCATGGTTCATGAAGCCTTGAAAGCATTTGTAGGGTGAATTTCACAAAGAGATTTGAATTAGGTAACTCCTCCGGTTGTTCCTCCCAATCCAAAGTTGTGATTGCAATGTTTCGTGCTTCACTAAACCATTGTGAAGAATAAGCTACCGCCTCCCTAAAAGAAATAGGGGTTGGATTAATTCCCTTTGGACTCAAAGCAATAGATATTGGTGTCATTGATTGACAATCCTCCATTTGATCATCAACCATCTCATCATCGGTGTTTTTTGAAGTAGGATTTTTGGTGGAATTACCCTCTTCCATTGAAAGGAAGAGTTAAAAAGAAAGAAAAACAACTAATAAAATTAAACTAAAGCAAACTCTCAAGGTCCTCATACCCCGTGGTGTGAAGAAAACCCCTAATTATTCACAATAGCAACAAAATAAGTCGAGAGAGAAATTCTAGAGAGAGAAATGACCATATGTTGGACTAATTCTTTGATTAAATAGAAAGTTAGGTGATGGAAATCAATAATTTGAATTTTAATGATTAAGGAAAAATGTACACAGACATGATTTCAAAAAATTAACACTAACTCTAGGAATAAAAGTATGTAGTAAGATTATGATGAAATTGTGCTAGCTAGAGTGGATTGCTAGAGCGTAGAAATAAAGAAGGGAAAAATGATGAAATGTTGCTTAGGTTGCTACACGTCTTTTTTTTTTATATATATAGATATTGTGGGAGAAGAAAGTACATGCTAGTTTGAGTTATTTTTTTTACGTAAGGAGATAAATGATTATATAATTAATTTTTTTTACATTTCAAGGATGATTGAAGGAGGGTGAGAGCTCTACGTCATATTAAATTTTTATTTGTAATAACGAGTTATTGATTAATCATATCATCTCATATCATATCACTAATAAATAAAGCCGATCTCGCAGTCAGGCCACGAGACAACAACACTTGACATTTCATTTTTTTTTTGCCAAGTGTCGTGCCACGTAAGCGACAATTATACATAAACATGCCACATAAGATGTCATGTAAGGATAATTAGATAGATTTGTTTAGGATAAAAAAGTTATCTTGGAATTTTAATTTCGATAGACTTTTAATCTTTTTTTTAGTTTTAAATTCCTTTTTTAAATGTTAAAATATATGTAGATAAAATATTGACATCTATCTTGAATATCTAATTAACAATAATATTTTATTTCTATCAATATAGCACATAATTATAATTAGTATGAGTATTCAAATAAAAATAGAATTTCACTCTTATACGCATACTACACCACATAATTATAACTATAAATAAGGTCAAGTATCATTAATTTTTTAGCCTACCATCAAAGCTTTATCTTTAAATTCAATTTTAATAATTGTGTACGTTTATGGTTTTGTTTTTGGTTTCATCAATTTTGTTTATGCCGGCGGCTTATTCGTATATTGGGCTTATTAAAAAGTGTACGTTACGTAAATAGATAGTGTACATGTCCTTTCCTTTTACAGGTGTCCAAGTACTTCTCAATTCATAAACAATTTTTCAAGATAATTCGATACTAATAGCATAGATATGATACCAAAAACAATAAAATGCATTATTGACATGAAAAAATTATATTAGGCATCTCATCATAGAATCAATATCTAAACCAAAAATCATAGTTATCGTGCCAATCTTAAAATTATATACCCTGCCTTAGCTCCTCAATGTTTTCGGTTTCAATATAATCTAGAGTAGATAATTATTTTCATCCTAATCATATCATTATTGTTTTTTACAGCTTATTTGAGGAAGAATGGATGTAATAAACTAAAAAAGGTACTACTTAAATTAGTACTGCAATTAGTTTCTTTTTTGCTTTTTTTTTTTCTTCTAATGTTAACTCAAATTTCTCAAAAACTTTTGGTAAAAAAAAATAAATTAAAAATTCACAAAAACTATCTAGATTTTGGAATTAAGTGATTTAAAATATTTTAACTTAACAATTCAGAGGCATAGAACATCACATGAACAAGAATTTATCATTTGATCAAGGATTTAGAAATTAATAACGAGAGACAAGAATAGATTTTGAAAGTGAGGATCCAAAAAGGAACGTTGGTTTAAGTAGGTCAAGCTAATAGTGCCAAAGTCCAAATGTGACATTAAAATAATGGAGGCAGTAGTAATTTATTTAAAAGCAAGTAACAAAAGTTAATAACAATGGGTACCATAAAAAATTACGAAGCATGTATAAAAATAGGTACACGTACTCTTCAAAAAATAGAAATTCGGGGCAACGCCCGGCGTATATACTTGTAACTAATATATAAAGCTAAACTTTTAGTCAGACCACGAGACAACGACACTTGACGTTCCAACTTTTCGCCAAGTGTCGCGCCACGTTGGCAAGTTTATTTTTACACTTAGGATTTATTTGTATTTATATATTTTTTATTAATAAAAAAGTTGGGTAGATTTAGATAGAGTTTGTATGAAAATAAATTTGTTTAGAATTTTATTTTCAATAAATTTGGATATAATTTTAGAATAATATTGTTGATTTAGAATTTTATTTTCGATAAAATACCAATATTTCATATTTACAAATTAAATTATAATTCTATTCAATAAAATTATTCGATTATAAGTTTATAACGGTTAATAATTATCATATAAATTTATTTTTTACATCATAAATTTTTTTTTTGGAAAGAAGAAAATAGTTCAAAACATACAACATCCATCTATAACACATTCTAATGGATTGAAATACAATACTTCACAATCTTAATGATTTTAAACCTGTCTGTAAACCTATCAATCAGGTCGGGTCACGGGTCATTTCGGGTCAGGTCACGAGTCAAGAAATGTTCAACCCTAGCCTAAAGTTTTGGGTTTAGGTCAACTCAACGAGCTTAGAACAATTTTTTATTTAATTTATTTTTGGCTAATTTTTAAAAATTTCTAAAATTTCAAGATTTCTTTGGTATTTTTTTTTTTTTTTAATAATTTTTCAATCAAACATTTTCACCAATATTATTATCAGTCACTACGTGCCTACTACATAATTTAATTGTCGCAAATGTACATTAATAACTAATTTTGTATCAATGATATATTTTAAAATTTGGCACAAAAATGAAAATTTATCTTAAAATTTAATATATAACCCGGGCATCGCACGGGGTACAAAACTAGTTAATGATGATAGACTAATTATAAATAAAAATGCTTTTTGTAGTGTTTTTGTAATTCTGATGTATAACATATTAGCAAGTCCTCTTTAACACAATTGTAAGACTTTATTCTAAAAAGTATCCAACCAAATTGAACCAAAAAAAAACCCAATACCTAAAAATGCAGAATTGCAAAAAAATTGGAACAATTTTGGGTTATGTACAACATGATAGTAACAATTTTAATAATTTTTCACTCGCCACTTAAGCAAAAGTAATGAATGAGATTAAAAAAAATTTCCATGTGAGTAAGAACGACGATAGTGATTTATTAGGATTTTAATTATTTATGAAAACTAAAAATTATTATTTTTTGTCTTAAAGAACTAAAAACTATCTTTAGAAATTAGGGATTAAATTATTTTAAAAAGCTAATAATTATATTTTGATATTATGTTTTAAATTATTTAAAAGATATAAATTATTTTTTTGATATTAATGGTTTTATCTAAAAATCCAATAAATGAGATGATTTTTTCATAATAAATAAAACTTATAATGCAAGAAAAAAAATTCCTTCTGCGAAATTTATGTCAAAAAATTTAAATAGCAAAAGTTGTTAGAGAGTAAGAGATCACAAGAAATAAACAAAATGCATATAAAAAAATCGTGCATTGCACGCTGCATAAGCAAAAGTATTATTTCAATCAATGAAAAAAGCAACAGATAGTAATTTATGATTTAAATTTTGTCAAAAAAAAAAGATTTAAATTATTAAAAAAAAAATTATCTTTTATATAAGTATTTAAATTATTTTAAAACGAATTAGAAATTAAATTTACACGTGATAATATTTTCATAATTTATTTCATTTAATAAATTCAAGCTCTACATATGTAATTAATGAATAAGAATAACTTTAAAAACTTAAGAAAAAATGTTACCTTAAATTTATGTAAAAATTAGAACACAAAAAGAAATGTTAGATATTAAGGGATTACATAAAATATACAAAATGAAATATAAAAAGAATTTGTACAACGCACGGGATTATAATAATAATAATAACCATATTTTCAAAAAAAAAAAAAAAAATAATAACCAGCACTCTACTTTGCTCTAATATGTTCATAAACTTAAAATAACAGGGTGTTAGATAGCTAGATACTTTTTGAGGTTGGCAAATGATGATGGCAATATGGCATTATTCCTTCAAGCAAAATTGTCTTAGTTCTTATTTATTAAAGACATAGACAAACGTCTTTAAAAAAAAAAAGGAAAACAGACACAGACAAACAACAACTTTCTACAAAATTCTTTCAACTTAATACTTCGTATTAGTTTTTCTTGTTAAGAAATTTTAGTAATTCTATTTAATCAAAAAGATAAACCTTAGCCTTGAAGGTAAACAAGTAACCCTAAACCCGATTCATATATGTCATCCATTCATATAAAACGGTAAACCCGAAAAGAAGCCCAAGGCCCAACGGCATGACCGCCATCCTTCTTCCTCAATGCCAGCACTATAAATTCACCTCTAACGTTAACCCTATTTCACTTCTGTCTCTCTTTCAAATCTCTCTCTCAATTCACAACTGCGGCTAGGGTTTACGAATCTTCTCTCAGGTCTATTTCCTCTCTACTCTCTTTCAACTTCTCCTTAATTTGCAGAAAACTTAATCTCTGTTCTTATAGATTCATGTTCTTCATTGATTGATTCATTGTTTTTCCTCGATTTTTAATCATGTTTGACCTCTATTTTTTATTAAGAAGTTGTTAATTAGTGATGAAATTGCTCGTTTTCAATCTTAATACATGTTTAACTTGATTTTCTGTGTTAGAAAATTTTTGTTTGATGCTGAATTGTTGTTGTGTTTGTTGATTCGTTGATTTTCTTATGAAGTATTGATATGTTGAGTTGCATGTATTGTAGTATGAGATTGTGTAGATCAATGCATTGAAGATGATATTCATAAGGCTAAGTTCCTCTGTAAATCGATGATTTAACAGAGTATTATGATCCGGTTGCTCCGATTAGTGAATGTGTTTTTGGAATATTGGTTTTGATGAGTTCGTATTAAATTGATATTGTTATTTGTATATTTTGATAAAATTACTTGCATATTTAATGAAATTTACATTTCTTCACATTTGAATGCTTTTAAGTAATCACCTTATACGTCAGATGTATTCTTTAACTATTGTCATTGAAAATTAATCAAATCAGGATTAACCACTCCTTGTGCCTTATGTCATAGTAGATTTATGTGTAAATTGGAATCGTTGACGTATAAGATCGAAATTGTAAGGTGTAGTTTAAGCATGATGTTATTGTGGATTGGTAGTGCTCACGAGACATGTAATGTGATACTCATGAGCCAACTATCGATTCATAATGATTTAGTAATTTGGTCAGGATAGCTCAGGGGTAGAGCAAGGGGTATGTAATCCTCTGGTCACCAGTTCAAATCTGGTTCCTGGCACATGATGTGTTATTAATTTGCATCTTGATCAAATATTGTAATGTGCATCTGATATAAGCTACAATTGTCCCTGAGATTTAATCTTCTTTGGTACAGGGTGATTAATTACATCTGAATATGTTTTTTTCGTTGCTTGTTTATTGCCTTCTAAGTTTTTGTTCTTGCTACAGATCTAAGTTAAAAAGTTACCATGGGTAAGGAAAAGATTCATATCAGTTTGGTGGTCATTGGCCACGTCGACTCTGGAAAGTCGACCACCACTGGTCACTTGATCTACAAGCTTGGTGGTATTGACAAGCGTGTGATCGAGAGATTCGAGAAGGAAGCTGCTGAGATGAACAAGAGGTCCTTTAAGTACGCCTGGGTGCTCGACAAACTTAAGGCCGAGCGTGAGCGTGGTATTACCATTGATATTGCCTTGTGGAAGTTTGAGACCAACAAGTACTACTGTACCGTCATTGATGCCCCCGGACATCGTGACTTTATCAAGAACATGATTACTGGTACCTCCCAGGCTGATTGTGCTATCCTCATTATTGACTCCACCACTGGAGGATTTGAGGCTGGTATCTCCAAGGATGGTCAGACCCGTGAGCACGCTCTTCTTGCCTTCACCCTTGGTGTCAAGCAAATGATCTGTTGTTGTAACAAGGTATAATTTAAAACTGTTTCGTTGATAAGCAGTATATTAAGTCCTCTGATCTGTCGGAATTTATTTTTGTTTTCCTTGTTTGTGCTATTCTGATCATGTCCTGTTTTTTGTAATAGATGGATGCCACCACCCCCAAGTACTCAAAGGGTAGGTACGAAGAAATTGTCAAGGAAGTCTCCTCATACCTCAAGAAGGTTGGTTACAACCCAGACAAAATCCCATTCGTTCCCATTTCTGGGTTTGAGGGTGACAACATGATTGAGAGGTCCACCAACCTCGACTGGTACAAGGGACCAACACTTCTTGAAGCTCTTGACTTGATCAATGAGCCAAAGAGGCCCTCAGACAAGCCCCTCCGTCTTCCACTTCAGGATGTGTACAAGATTGGAGGTATTGGAACGGTGCCAGTGGGACGTGTTGAGACTGGTGTGTTGAAGCCTGGTATGCTTGTTACCTTCGGTCCCACTGGACTGACCACTGAAGTTAAGTCAGTTGAGATGCACCACGAGTCCCTTCCAGAGGCTCTTCCCGGTGACAACGTTGGGTTCAATGTTAAGAATGTTGCTGTCAAGGATCTCAAGCGTGGTTTCGTTGCTTCTGACTCCAAGAATGACCCTGCCAAGGAAGCAGCCAACTTCACTGCCCAGGTCATCATCATGAACCACCCTGGACAAATTGGAAACGGTTATGCTCCAGTGTTGGACTGCCACACTTCTCACATTGCTGTCAAGTTTGCTGAGCTCGTCACCAAGATTGACAGGCGTTCAGGTAAGGAGATTGAGAAGGAGCCTAAGTTCTTGAAGAATGGTGATGCCGGTATGGTTAAGATGATTCCCACCAAGCCTATGGTGGTGGAGACTTTCGCTGAGTACCCACCCCTTGGTCGTTTTGCCGTGAGGGACATGAGGCAGACTGTTGCTGTTGGTGTCATCAAGAATGTTGAGAAGAAGGACCCAACTGGCGCCAAGGTGACCAAGGCTGCTTTGAAGAAGAAGTGAACAGATTTTTCGTCAGTTGAGGCAGATAATTGCTGTTACAAGTATACAAACTTGTATTCTATCAGTAGTTTCTGTGTGTTTTATTTAGAATTGTGTTCTCTGTGTCTGAAACTTTTGTCTCCAGCGTCTTCCGGCACTTGTTCTCAGTATTGGGTGCTGGATCGACGGTGGCATGATTTTGGTCTGCGGTACTTTGTTTCTGTTTTTTAGAATTCTGATTTCATATCCCCTTTGAAGGGGCTCCTTCAAAAATTTCTTCTGCTGAGCATTTAATCAATCAAAGAACTTCATTTAGTAATTAGTATGGTGTTTCCTTAGTATTTCATAGTTAATGCTTTGTTTATTGTTAACTCGTATGCTAAGTTATGTGCAGGTATATGATTTTGCATGATTTAAGAAAATTTTCAATACATTTTATGAACTCTGCAATTTTGTATAAGGAAGTGTAGAGCAAACTACAGGGGATTATAGACGTGATGAAAAAAGGAGTGAATATTATTGAGTATTCCAATTGTTAATTGTAGCCGATATAAATCAGACGAAGATGTAGTTAAACTGAACTCATTAAAAAGTTAGGAACACCCACAATTTAGCACCAATAAAATAAAGAACACCACAATGGTGAGTTCATGGTAATAAAAGAAGTTGCGTCAGTTTATACTCTTATTGACTTAGTTTTGCCACTTAATTACGGAATCTCTACACTTCTCTTTTTTTTTTTTTTTTTTCCTTTATAAGTTCATCGATTAATACTTTATATGTACTTTCTCCGCCCATAATTATCTGCAACATTTACCATAAATGGGTGCTCTATATTATCTGCAACAAAATTTTTTCTTCCTCTTTTAGTAAATTTTTAACAGCAAAATGTCAACCTTACCCTTACTTAAATTTTTTAACTTCGTTTACAATTTGTTAATTACACTGAATTAAATCCTAACTATCTAACTCACCCTAATGATTCCCACCAAAATATAACTCCTCCCCTCCTGTCTCATCAACAACCTTTTATCTCTCAACCACCACATTCAATGAACTGCATTGAATTGGCCTTGAAGATGCAGCCCAGATTGATTCATCTTCAAAAGAATTCTCCAGAATTCATTCAAACGCCTCCTCTCTCCCCTCTTCTCTCTCCACTTCTCCGTTTGTTGTTCTTCCCATTTGCTCTGCGAAACCCTAACTCCAATTTCTTCATCTCTCTCCGAAAAAATGAGTAACAATCCAGATCTGAACGAGTCCCCTTGAACGCCTCACCCTTGAGAGGCACACTGAGCCTTCGTTTACTCGGTACAAGTTACAACGAGGACCTGCGATCTTGAAACCAGTTCGTAGGTGCTCTTCCTCCTTTTCCAGATTCACCCATGGAAAAATAGGAACGAAACTCGTTGAGTACACAGGGAGTGATGAAGAAAAGGAGGAGGGTGCTACCTTATTCGTAGAGGAGAAGGAGGTTGTGGTGATTCCCGACTTCCCGGAGGGTTCGAGGACATATCTAGCGAAGAAGGGGGTCCAGAAGGAACCAGTAGTGGTTGTGGAGGTTCCTGACTCCTTGGAGGAGGTGACTGCGGTCTTCTTTGACCCTCCAACGGCTCCGGCCACCTCTGGCTCCGCCAATGGGAGGAAAAGGTCCAGATCTGTGTTTACAGAGGACTACAGTGAGTGGGACCCTGATTACATGACCTATCTAAGGGACAAATACCCTTATGACTTCCCTCCCACAAACTGATCTTGCAGCGTAATTATTACTAAACCCTAATTTTGATTTTAGTTGTTTTGATTTAGGTTTGCCTTATTTAAATGGTTGTTGTTGGTGCTTATCATTGTCGAAACGCATGTGAAGTGTGTGCATGTGAGTTCCTACAATTGTTTGTTGCTGGATTATGATGCTTGATTGTGTTGTTTTGGAGGTTGGATTATGTATTCTTCTGTATATGACGCTGGATTATATTGGATGGTTGTTTGTGTACACTACTGGTTTTTTGTTTATGTATGCTTGGTTATATTATGTTGGATTGAAGTTGATGGATTATGTTAGATGGTCTGTGTTGGATTTGGTGGGTGCTTGTAGTGTTGGAATGGCCAAGGGAATGCATGGTTGATGGATGATGGGTTATGTTGGATGGTTGTTTGTGTATAGTCCCACTGAATGTTGCCTAGTAGTGCTTGCAAGTCAGGGCCTGTGCCTTTCTGTATGAGTCCCCCGTAAAGTGTTTTGTGCGTGAACAAATTCCAAATGATGAAGGGACTCACTTTGAGTTGGATGTGTAGGTTTGTTTTTCTCTAACAACTGCCTTTTAACTCTTGTTGTTGAGGTAACAACCTACAACATGCCACTGAAACAAAAGCAAACTCCCTGATGGAATTCATTTTTCAACATTCATCCTAATATTCATTCATTACACTTCAAAAACTTACATGTTCACAAACCTTAAACCTAATCATTCATTACATGACTGCCTGAAAATAAGAAAGTTTATCTACCTAAATACACATAACCAAATCATTATAAGCATCAACAAAAAAAACAGTTGCTTACTTAACACAAAAACCAGTTGTGAGTCCATATTTGGTTATGTGTGGAAGTTATGTTGTCATTGAATGATGGTGTTGTACCTAGTCTGCATTAACCTCTGTCTCCATGTAGTCTGCATTGTCTTGATTAGTTGGAATAAAAAGAGTGTTGAGGTGCTCAACTACTTTCCAAATGAGTCCCCTTTCAACTTCCAAAAACTCAGAAGAAGACCTAGGTTGTCCAACCTTTTCTTGCCCATATGAGGTGGATTGAAGTTATTACCCCCTTCTTTCTCTAAAATCTTTTTCATTACTCCTTGCAAAGTGATCCATGTGTACTTGTTGAGTATTGGATCAAGCCATTCATAAGCCTCATACACTTTCTCTATTAGTTCATTAATTATTGTGGGAAAGGACTGGTATTGCAAGGACTGAATGACCTTGAATAGACCAAGGTCCAGAACATTCAGATCTGGAGATTGAGCTGGTTGAAACACCATTTGAATGTTGAAACCCTTAGATGTACATGCTGCAATGAATTCATCATCCCTTGGAATTTGATGTGGCTTTGCATTGTCCCATTGAATGAATATGTCCTTAGACAGACTAGGATGTCATTGCCTGTGTATTGCTAGAATGATGTTGTTCATTAGCATTTTCCTGATTTCTTCTTTGGTCATACTCTGCACAGCCTTTGTCTCCATGACCCCTACATCTCTGTTCTTGCTTTTCTTCTTAGCCCTTTGCTGGTAAGTAAATGGAAAAATTCCATACTTCCCATCATGCAGCATATGGCCATAGATGTCATAAAGGGGCTTGTCAATCATCCCTATGAACATAGCTTTAATTTTGTATCTCTTGGACTGCTGACATCTGTAGGGGTTTTCTTCTTTTGGTAAGAGGTAGAACCTCCTTGTTTCAGGGTTCATATAGAACCATTTTTCATCTATGTGTATAACCTGTTGCATATCCATGAAAGTTGGATCCCCAACTGTTGGAATAGGGTGAATATGGCCTAATGCCCACTTCAGTCTAGCCACTTTGTGATTTGATGTAGGTGTTGGATGGTTGGTGCTTGTATGTGTTCTTAATCTTCCCTTTTTCTTCAAGTTATGGAGAAATCCATGCGACACTTTCAAAGCAGATGCATAGCTCCTCTCTATTGTCCTTTTGTATAAAGGCACTGACTGCAAGTACTCATCAGAAATGAGTCTAGGTTTGGGACCACTTTTCCCTAGTTTTTTGCTTCTGACATCAATCACATTCCCTTGTGCTATATTTTGCTTTACAAACTGTCAGACCCTCAGCGATGTGCTTTTGTGAATGCCATATTTTCTTGCCATCTATGACAAAAAGTCTCTGGGTAATTCCCCACCATGCATGTTCAGTAGATAGTCATCAACCATTTGGCGTTTCTGCTGCACTGTTAATTGCTTCCTACTTGTTGCATGTTCCTCTGCCTGTTGTTCCTCTTCACTGCTGTCCCCCTCAGATTCATCATCCATGCTGTCATCAGCAGTGTCGTACTGAAATAGTCCCTCATTTAGTAGTTGCTCTATATCAAAAACTCCTGATCAAAGTATTCTTCCATGTGTTGTGTGTCCCTTTTCTTGTTTTTGCAGATTTGAAGGATGGTGATGAAGTTTTTTGGTTGCTGTTGTTTTTTTATGAAACTGAACCATAATGCTACCCTTAGTTTTGGACTAATTTTTGACTAATTATGGATGTAATTAATGGGTTTTTTTTTTGAGAAACTTGAAGATGAATTTAATGCCCATGGTGGGTTAAATTTGTAATGAATGGAACAATGAATGCTCTATGCCTTTTATATGGGGCACCTTTTGTTTGCATCAATAGTAAAATTTGAAAATATGGTGAAATTTGAAATTTTAGTGAAAGTGAAAATTTTGGGTGAAATTTAAAAATTTCACACCAAAAAAAAAAAAAAAAGAGGGAAACACCCCCTCCCTCTCCACTGGCAACGAAATTCAGAAAATGGGGGGAAGAGTGGGACCCTTTTCCAGCTTTTACCCACTATCTTAAACCCACACAAAAACAAAAATAAGTGGGACCATATATTTCCCTCCATTTTCCAACTTAATTAAACTCACCCAAACTTAATTACAATCCACTAAAAGTTTTGCCTAGGAGTCCACAAATATGTCCTTTGGTGCAGATAATTGTGGGCAGAGGGAGTATGTGATTTTCACAGCATGTCTATTATATAGTTTGAATAGTTTTGTGATTAAGCTCATTTAGCTAGTATTTTGTAAGTATGTTGGAAACCTCACAAAATGCAAGTAGAACAAAAAAGAACAGACGGAATATTTTGTAAGTATCGTTCTTTTATTAAGTCATGAAGATTTACGGAGTATTATTCTAAAATTTCATTGATAACGTTAAAATCCCAAATGATATAATTTAAATTAAATATAAGGGCATTTTATCGTGAAAAGGAGCGCTTAATTCTATACCAATTCAATTAATTATCCAATAAAGAACAATTTTATACCGCTTAATTCTATACCAATTCAATTAATTATCCAATAAAGAACAATTTTATACCGCTTAATTCTATACCAATTCAATTAATTATCCAAGAAAGAACAATTTTATACCACTTCGATTAAACCAGTTCAATTAATTTTTCGAGAAAAATCGATTGTATAACATTGAATGAATTTTATACCTAATACAAGTTTGTATATATAATGTTAGTGTATTCTATTCACCTAATTATTAATACCTCTCAAAAAAGAGAGAGCTTGAAAAAATAGAAAAAAGGTAAATTAAGGGGGCATTCCGAGAATTGAACTCGGGACCTCTCGCACCCTAAGCGAGAATCATACCACTAGACCAAATGCCCTTTGTTGTTAAAATTATTGATCTTATATTATAGAATTTTAAATTAAATGTACCAACTTACTGTTTACAGGCTAAAACCCTCCCTAAGACCTTCGAAAGAGTTGTCTCCATTTCTCCGATTTACAGAGGAGAGAGAAAATTTAATCAAAGTTGCTCAAAAATGGCGAGAATTGGACTAAACTACTTGATCCGTTCTCAAGCGACTCAACTCATTTCCAGAAATGTTTCTTCAGGTACGCACATCTTTTACTCCCTAACTTTTGCTATTTGCTACAAATCACAGAAATGTCTTTATTTTTCTTGTAAGTTTGGTTTTAAATCATCCAAAATAATTCATGTTTATGGAAATTATCATGTTTTTTGACTACCCATTTCAATTTTATGATGACCTGGGTGTTGGGTGCATAGTAATTTTATGTGGGTGTGAATTAACTTAGATTAAAGGTGCTGAGAAATCACAGATAGTCTAAGATTGATTGATTGTATTATTGAAGAACGATTTGTGATAAAAAGAGTGAATTTTGACGCCACTTTGAATGGTTGATGTTCAATATGGATGTAGTCATGTAGTTATGTAGTTTATTGTGATTTTGGAAATGGTAAAAAAAATTGATTGCATATGCGAGGTGTCTTTCATTGATGTTTTTATAGTTTGGTCCTAAAGCTTCGGACTCCGATAACGATTGCCTTGAGCACTTGAGTACTTGAAGACTCTTTTGTATTGGATTTATAGAGTTACTGGAGATTAATGAAGTCTATTAGACTTTTCATTATTGAGATTGAGGGAGAAGGGAAGTTTAGTAATAGCTTGGCTCATTTTAGGTTTGGGATAATTGGGAGCCAAAATACAGTAGAGTAGATGTGAGCAAGCTGAATTATATATAGGAAGATTAATTCTAGAGAAGAACTGTTTGTTGGGTGGAATCTCTAACAAAGGGGGAAAGGAGAAAGAACCGCAGTAGAACGAGGTTTTGATTCTGACTTGTTTAGTGAAATGTGTTAATAGTGGACACCTTTACAAGTATGCTGTCACTTTTGTCAAATCATACCATGTCCAAAAGTTTAAAAGTTACTGGAGTAGCTAATAATGTGATGGTAATCATTGGATTTGGGTTGCTGTAGTCTGAAATCAAAAGCTGTTGGAATTCAAAGTTTAGTCTTGTGCTACTGCAGTTGTTGTGTCTCCACTCTCCAGTTTGGGTGTTAGTTCTATGAATCTTATTTCCCGTTTTAGTGTAGGTTTGTTTAAGGGTAATTATGACTACCCTTGATGTGCTTTTCTAAACTCTATTTAGCATGATTTCTTTTTCTGGATATATCTCATTAACCATTGAACATGGTGGTTGCATAGTCGACAGGATATTTCTGTTAGCCACAATAAGCCAGCTTCCAGTAGGAATTGATTTAGTTGATTATGTGTAGCTTGCAATCTTTGAACTCTCTTCTTTGAATGAGAATTCCTGATGACTCTAGTAAGTGAGAAGTCGATGGCTAAGATCTTATTTGAGTGATAAGTTTAACATGTTTGTTCCTATAATGTGTAGTTGTCGATATGGTTGTTTTAGATTAATGTGGCAAATTTTCCATACTTTTACGTTTTAATGTGAGCTCTTGTTAGATTCGTTCCAATGTTCAAGGGTTTTCCATGTTGATTAGCCCTACTGGCTGACCATTTGCTCTTCTATTGTTAGAAGAATATTAGTAAGGTTGAGTTAGAGAATTTTCCTGAAGTAATATAATGCTAAATAATTCTTTTTAAGCAAGAAAGATTTGTGCGCATCAAAGATGGCCTTCTTTATGCACTTTAGCTGTCTTTTGTTAGTTCCTGCACTTTGTCTGGGCTCTTATGTAATGGTGGTGATCTGGTGAACTAGTGACTAGTTTCATATGCAGGAGTCTCTTCTAGATAGACGGATCCACATAGTCTAGTGTGTGTTTGAGGGACGATGGGTTAAAATTCCAAATTTGGGAGTTGGATAGCTACCTGCCTACCTCTGCTCTTAGAAGACTTGTAGTTTTTATTGGAATTTTAGGTTGTTAGAAGAGTGGAGGATATGCAAGGAAGACAAACCTTGTTGCGTAGCAAATTGTAGGTGAATAGAAACGAAATTGCATGCAGTGCTACCTCCACAATAGCCAAGAAATCTCTTCCTTCGTTCTTCCCTTCCCGCTTTCTCCTTTTTAGATTGGTTTTTGGAAGGTAAGGATAGATTATGTTTTTGGTAATACTAGCTTCAACTTCCTCTAAAAGGCACCATAATTTTTACTCAGTCCCTTCCTAAGTTCCTAGAAAGTTTCCACGCTTGTGTTCGGCACATTAATTAAGGATTGTTGTTGAATATGAACCAGACTGACATGATGATAGAAAGAAAATGCTGTGAGTTGATGTGATGGAGTGATAAAAATGAAAAGTTAACTTCAAATGCAAGTGTGAACATTCTATTGGGGTAACAATAAGGCAAGAAGCTTGTTTATAATAGGGCTGAAGGGAGTATCCTGAACACTTGCTCACAGATGGCTTTTTTTTTTTTAGTAAAACACGGGTATGCGTCCATTGTCTATGTATCAGACATGGATATATTATGATATTCTATATTTCTGGTCCAAAACGTAATGCTAATTGTTTAAACTCATGTTCAAGTGTTAACAATCCAAAACGAATACTTGTGATAACATGAAGAGTATGAGTATCACTGCATCCCACTCTCAAGTCATATAATAATCCCCTGCCCCTTCTTATCTCACTCATTGTTATGAACTTACGATATCATCGACATGATCATAGATGATCAAGCCTTGATTGCCTCCACAAACCTAGTTTATCTGCTGTAAGGTTATGCTTGCCTAAACCTATTTTCGGTTGGTTGCTATACATCAACTAGATTTGGAACCCTCATATAAGGTCTTTTCTTCCTTTTGGGTGGACAAGTAAATAGCAAACATAACACCTCTTGTTGGGTAGCATTGTAGCACTCATCTAATTTGAGTAACTCTCTGTTCTGACATGCCAACAATCTCATACATTGCTACCACCTTAGTGCATCATTGGCTAAGGGAGTTCAGTTAAAACCAGTGCCTCTTCCCTAAAAAAACCAATATCAATATTGCTCAGCATTTTCACAAAATTCTCAGGGTAACACAAGGATCCATATGTTGATGACTTCCAGCAAATTTCAATTTAAGTGGAATCACCATCAATTTGTTCTTTGGATAGAAGAGTTGGCTTTGAAGCGTACTAGGGATTAAGGGACAGGAGAGATAAGAATGATCCTTGATCCAGATGAAACCTGAGACTCTATCCAACCTCCTCCCCAATTAAAACAAACCTAGTGTATGTTATTACCAGAGTTTTCGCCCTGTTCCGGCAATGTGTGCAATGATATTGGCTGTTTTTTGATTTTTCTTGTAATTACATTGGAGCTTGTTGATCAGGATGAGACAAAATAAAATACAGCTGCTCTAAAGTTGAGTGCTATTATGACTTGTATTTTTAATGAGCCCATACTCGGTTGCTGATTAGCTCACAATTATGAGAATCACCTGGATAAGATGCACATCATATATGTGACATATTTTCTGTGACTATCTTTTTACCATCAGTATCATATGCTCTTTGGAAAGTCCTTCTAAGATCTTTTTTGGTCTCTCATTTTTGTTTGTTAATCCAGTTTCAGGTTATAGCAGCATTAGGTCAGAAGCACCAAGACTATACCCAAGTGCAGAATTATACTCTAGCTCTTCTATTCTAACTACTTTCCAGAAGAGGTGGGCATCTCACAGCCCTAAAACACAAGATGACAACAAGATCAGCATAGGACCGCGTAAAGGGCTAGAATCTGATGAAGATGGCAAGGATGCTCGGGTGGCCTATTATGGTCCAATTTCATCCACTATCAGGAAAGTCAAGCTTCTCTCTCTTTCCACCTGCTGCCTATCTGTATCTTTGGGGCCTGTGATAACCTTTATGACATCCCCCGAGATGAATGTAATCTTGAAAGGTGGTGTTGCAGCTTCTGTCATGTTCTTCAGTGCTACTACCACTGCTGTCCTTCACTGGTTTGTGAGCCCTTACATTCATAAGATCAGGTGGCAACCTGGTTCTGATACCTTTGAGGCAGAAATGATGTCGTGGTTGGCTACCCCAATTACCAAGACTATCAAATTTTCTGATATAAGGGTTGCTGAGACCAACAGGCCATTCGTGACGTTCAAAGCTAATGAAACATTCTATTTCGTGGATGCAGACCACTGCCCAAACAAAGCTTTGCTTGCCAAATTGACTCCCCAGAAATCTACTCATGACTCTGCCTTCAAGAACTTGTGATTGAACAATTGCGCAACGGAGATTCTGTAGTATACTATCTCCTTAAGTTAATTTCTTTGAACAATTCTTAGTCTACAGTGACTTTTTTAAGTGAGTCAAACATTGAATTGCCTAACAGAGGAAAGCACAATGTCCTGAGGTTTTGGTCTATTATAAATGAAATAATGTGTTTGTTTATGATGTTGGAAGTGCATTGCAATAGGAAAATTTTGCTGATGCAAGATCATTACAAGACACTGAAAATACCAAAGTTTAATACGAAGTACATCAATTGTTGAAGCTCTAACTCTTTTTTTTAAGACTGAAGAAGTTCCAACTTTTTTTTTCCTTTGACTGTTCTTTGACTGGAGAAGCTCTAACTCCTTGCTAGAAAATGATTTTGTACAGAGTATTGATTGCCAAAACGAAATTCGCCGAGTAATCGAATCAAAATTTAAATAGTTAAACCCAATCATAATGAGCTCTGAAATTCACCTGGATTTTTGAGATAAATTAGCATTTTAGTAGTGGCTTTGGCTTTGGCTTTCGACTGAATAATTATAAATGGTGATAAATAACTGTTGTGGAAAAACATTCTTATTAATTTTTTTTTTTCTATTGTGAACAAGTCTACCAAATAGAATAAAGGAATAATTTGAGAGGTTTAGCAGTTAACTATGTTAGCTTCAATTGTGAATATCAAAGATAACGTAGGGAAAGAGGTATTGTGAATTGGAAAGAAGAAAGGGAAGGAAGAATTTAAATGTTTGGAATTTTATCAAGGGAACTGATACAATATTTCTAATTATTAGATTCTAAAGAACTTTGATTATTACTACGAAGAATTATTTCCCACCTCTTATTCCACATCAATCAATGGAATCATGAAAATAACTTATATTAATATACCTTAATTAGTATTAAATCAACCTTTTTTTCTAATTTGGCATGGACAAAGTTCCATTGAATATATATAATACCAATGATCCATAAAAGTTCGCTCAACTACAATTCAACCTACTTGTCATCCTAATTTTTAATATATATACAAGCTGTTCTAACTTTTAACTTTCCTACTCACCACTTCGTCGAAACTAGAGGTGGGCATGGCCATAAATTAATAATTTAATAATATAAAAACATAAATATAAGTTAATAAAATTATTTAAATAGTATATTCATTTTAAAAGTTGTTCAAAAAAAATTAAAAAAATAATAGGCTGTCCGGTCTCCGGCACGCCAGGCAGCCCAGCACGTCACGTTGCCCACCTCTAGTCAAAACATTAAAAAAACATTGTTTCGTACTAATCAGTTAAGACATTAAAAAGCATTTGAAAAAAAAAAAAAAAAAACAAACACCAAAGGTTAAATAAACAAGCTAGAATTAATTCAAATACTAAGTACTTTAGTTATCTGATATGCTGTTTCACGAGTATCTTAGAGTCTTAGACTAAAAAGTAAAAATTACCAATTCAAAGAATCATAAGGAATTGCAAAGTGGAAACAGCAATTTAGAAAGATGCAGAAAAACGAAGCATATCAGCAAACACATTAAAACGCAAAAGCATAAGATAATAATAATATTGACCTCAATGAACTCCGGAAAACAAAACTTCCGTCTCAGCTAAACAGCAAAGTTCAACCACAAATTTAACAAACAGCAGACGATAAACAAGACTGCAGATTATAAACCCGCCACCGGCGATCAAGTACCCAATTCTGAGAATAGGCACTTGATGTTGATGAAGGCACGAGTTTAAAACCCGCAAAAATATGACCGAACAATAAAATAAAGACACTACTAATAGAAACCACCAAGTCTTTATAAGAGGACTCCTGATAGCATTTATCATATGCTTTTATTAACACACTAACAGTTCATTTCTTCTTTAGGGCAGCCTTGGTAACCTTGGCACTGGTTGGTTCCTTCTTCTCAACATTCTTGATGACACCGACAGCAACAGTCTGCCTCATGTCCCTGACAGCAAAACGTCCGAGGGGTGGGTACTCAGCAAAAGTCTCCACAACCATGGGCTTGGTGGGAATCATCTTCACGAAACCAGCATCACCATTCTTCAAGAACTTGGGCTCCTTCTCGAGCTCCTTACCAGAACGCCTGTCAATCTTGGTAACAAGCTCGGAAAACTTGACAGCAATGTGGGAGGTGTGACAGTCAAGAACTGGGGCGTAACCATTTCCAATCTGTCCAGGGTGGTTCATGATGATGACCTGAGCAGTGAAGTTAGCAGCTTCCTTAGCAGGGTCGTTCTTGGAGTCAGAAGCAACGTAACCACGCTTGAGATCCTTGACAGCAACATTCTTAACGTTGAAACCAACATTGTCGCCAGGGAGAGCCTCTGGAAGGGACTCGTGGTGCATCTCAACTGACTTTACTTCAGTGGTCAATCCAGTAGGACCAAAGGTAACAACCATACCGGGCTTCAACACACCAGTCTCAACACGTCCGACTGGCACAGTTCCAATACCTCCAATCTTGTAGACATCCTGAAGTGGAAGACGGAGGGGCTTGTCTGAGGGCCTCTTTGGCTCGTTGATCAAGTCAAGAGCCTCAAGAAGGGTTGGTCCTTTGTACCAGTCGAGGTTGGTGGACCTCTCAATCATGTTGTCACCCTCAAACCCAGAGATGGGAACGAAGGGGATTTTGTCTGGGTTGTAACCAACCTTCTTGAGGTATGAGGCAACTTCCTTGACAATTTCATCGTACCTAGCCTTAGAGTACTTGGGGGTGGTGGCATCCATCTGTTTCAAAGAGTCAGCATTGTCAGCATAAGAATATGAAATAAACCACAAATCTATAACTTAGAAATTATAAGATTAATATACTGCAACATTAGAAACTGTAGTTATACCTTGTTACAAGCACAAATCATCTGTTTGACACCAAGGGTGAAAGCAAGAAGAGCGTGCTCACGGGTCTGACCATCCTTGGAGATACCAGCCTCAAAACCTCCAGTGGTGGAGTCGATAATGAGGATAGCACAGTCAGCTTGGGAGGTACCAGTAATCATGTTCTTGATAAAGTCACGATGTCCGGGGGCATCGATGACGGTACAGTAGTACTTGTTGGTCTCAAACTTCCACAAGGCAATATCAATGGTAATACCACGCTCACGCTCGGCCTTAAGTTTGTCGAGCACCCAGGCGTACTTGAAGGATCTCTTGTTCATCTCAGCAGCTTCCTTCTCGAATCTCTCGATCACACGCTTGTCAATACCTCCAAGCTTGTAGATCAAGTGACCAGTGGTGGTCGACTTTCCGGAGTCGACGTGGCCAATGACCACCAAACTGATATGAATCTTTTCCTTACCCATGGTAAACTGTTAACCTGTAAGAGCAGGAACAAAGAAAAAACTTAGAACACCGAAAACACACAGCACAAATTAAATTCAACTGTAACACAACAAAACACAACAAATAGTGACACTTGGCATTCTACAAATTCAGATAAAACATGCTTCATCCTAGAAAACTTAGAAAATGAATATTTATAAATTACAATCATAGGTGCAAAACAACCTGTCAACCTTATCTGGAAATGATTGACAAAAGAACAAACAGGAATATTAAAACATTATAATTAATGTCAAAATGAGTCAGAAAGTTAATCATATTATAACATAAATGTTACTTTTATAATATTATAACAATGCTCATCAATTTACACATGCCAGGAACCAGATTCGAACTGGTGACTAGAGGATAACAGATCCTTTCCTCTACCAACCTGAGCTATCCTGACCAAATTACTAATTCATTATGAATTGATAGTTGGCTCATAAGGATCACATTACATGACTTATGAGCACTTTCAATCCACAATAACATCAGACATATACACTATCAATACAAAACTTGCAACGAGTTATACAAAAAGCAAATAAATCTGAAGCAGAAATCATGGATTTAAAGTTTTGAAACATAAAAAACATCATAATATTTAGAAAAATCACAATTTTGGCATGAAAACAGGTACGTACAGTAACATCAGACATTTACACTATCAATACAAAACTTGCAACGATTTATACATATAGCATATAAATCTGAAGCAGAAATCATGGATTTAAAGTTTTGAAACATAAAAAACATCATAATATTTAGAAAAATCACAATTTTGGCATGAAAACAGGTACGTACAGTAGAGCATGACCACTTAAACCTTCAAAACTCGGAAAATATTCATTAATATCAAATTCAATCACTTAATCAACAGATTTAAGCATAATCAACATAATGAACTACTAAATCTAAGGTAGAAGATGACTTCCTTGCATTCAAAATTCAGAAAATAATCATCAATTTAAATCCAAGCACTTAATCAACAGATTTGAACATTACTAGCATGATCAACTACTAAATCTACAGAACACTTAAACAGACTAAAAACAAACGAATTAAAACATTTTCGAAACAAAATCAAACATTCAGAATTTCGAAAAAACAGAGTCATCTAAACTTAAACTCAAATCTCACATATACA
This sequence comes from Chenopodium quinoa, assembly GCF_001683475.1. Classification (NCBI taxonomy): domain Eukaryota; kingdom Viridiplantae; phylum Streptophyta; class Magnoliopsida; order Caryophyllales; family Amaranthaceae; genus Chenopodium; species Chenopodium quinoa. The sequence goes on along the minus strand of NW_018745170.1, from coordinate 4,022,343 downwards.
GCATCAAATCGACAATACAAACGATCAAATCTCCAGATAAACAAAATCAAAGAGCTAATATCAAAAAATAAAACAATGATTTCAAAAAACATCGAAAAATTTCAATCAATCATAAATTCAAATGAAAATAATCAACTAAAATCCAAAAACAGAGCAATCACACCAATAATTCATCACTTAAACAAACAAACCTCGAAAACAGCAAAATCAAACAATACATTTAATAATAAAACCAATATAATAATCAAAATACAACAATTGAACAATAAATCTAATGAAAATAATACAAGTAGGAAAAGATCGACAAACCTGAAAGAAGAGAAAGCTGCGCAAAAACCCTAGCGGCAGAGGAGAGAGAAAACAGGAGAGAGAGAATAAAGAAATGGGAAGATAAGAAATTAGGGTTTCGAGGTGAGGCTTTTGTCAGGGTTTATATAGTGAAAAAACAGTGGTCGAAATTAAATCTATTTCTGACGAAAATAACCTCATTCCTATAATTAATATACGAGAATATCCTCAATTAACCGACTTAAAAACATTAAACAAAAAGACGCGTGTAAAATGCTGATAAGATGACGACGATGTGAGTAATCACGCGCTAATTAATCGCGTGAGTTTAGATTAATTAGGGTTTTGATTTGAAAAATGTGTGGGAATGCGGAAGTCGTAAGCTGATTGGGCGAAAATAAAGAATAAAGATAGGAAATTGTTTGGTCGTGAAATTAGGGGCGGCAATTTTAAAGGGTGTACACTGTACATTTTATAAATAGTTTTACTAGGGTTTTAAAGTGAGCTTAAACGAAGTTGTGTATTTGTGTGTACCACTACTATTACCACTTTTTTGAAGTGGGTTTACCAATAACCGGATCGATCCCAGATTTTACACCATAAATGGTACGGAGTACTCTTGGTTTTTGAAAAATTGTATCTAATCCTGGGCACCGTGCCGGGCCGTGCCTGGCGGGCCACGGGCTGGTTCGTGTCGTGCCGGTCGTGCCGGCGGGCCCAGGATTTCGTGTCGTGCCGTGCCGGCCATTTTCACAGGCTAGCCCACGGCACGGCACGGCCCTCGTGCCTGGCGGGCTCGTGCCGTGCCGGCCTGCGGGCTGGCAGCGGGCTGGTGCAGTTTTCAATTTTTTTTTTTTTTTTTTTATATGACAACATTATAAATTAATAAGTTTATAATGTATATAAGTTATAAAATTATAATTATAAGTTTTATAAGGTAACTTATAAGTTTATAACTTATAAGTTATAAGTTATTAAGTTATGAATTTTATAATTATAAGTTGAATATTTATGTTTTATAATTTGTATATTCAATATTTATATTTATATATTTACTTTATACTATTACTTTAAAATTTAATGTTTATGATTTATTAGTAATTGGTATAATTTTATTTTATTTTAATATGAATTTACAAATTGTAACAAAACGGGGAAAAAAGGCAAATTGGACTTTGGATGTGAATAATGCGTACTTTATATTATTATTACTTGAGTTGAGAAAATTGTACAATGATAACAATGATAAAAATCATACAATGATAGTATTAAACAAAAATTGGAAAATGATAAAATTGATATTTTTAAAATCGTACAATATACAATAATTGTCTATTCTTCTTCTCCTTCTTCTTGCTCGTCTTCGTCTTCGTCTTCGTCTTCGTCTTCGCCTTCGCCTTCAAGGTCATCGGCTAGTTGCATAGATTGGGAACTAGTCGAACCCGAACCGGAAGCGGAGGTTCCTTCTTCGTTGTCGTTGTGGTCGTAAGAACGGTCTTGTGAGCGATTTTCCGCATCCAACCAATCTTTGAAACACACGCACATTTCTAGTGTTTCGGGTTTTAGACTTGTTCTTCTATCGTCTAAAACCCTTCCGGATGCGCTGAAAGCTCGTTCGGAGGCGACGGAGGAAACTTGGATAGCAAGAATGTCTCGTGCCATTGCCGCCAAAGTTGGATGCTTCGAGCTTTGTTGTTTCCACCATGCAAGGAGATCGAGGCTGTTTATCTCATCGTCGTCCATGCCTTTGGTGAAGTCGTAACTCAGGTACATCTGCAACTCCGAGACGTCGCTTTGCGTTCTCCTGATTGATGAATCACCTGAAAACCTTGAAATCAAGTTAGTAGCTTGTGAAAATAAATGTTTGGCCTTCTTACTTACGTTTTTGGATGGTTGGGAAGGCCCTGAGCGAGGAACGGTGCCATATTTGGCTTCATAGACTCTATATAAAGCAAAAAACTGATCCTTCACATTAGTCTTATAGTTTTCTACATCATCGTCAAGAAACATGCATTGAAAGTAAATGTCAACTAACATAAATGTGTTTTCATACTTTTGCCTAGGATCTAATATGGAAGCAAAAATATAAATCAAAGGAATCTCACTATAATATTTACGCCACTTTTTTTCCATTGCTGGAAGATACTGATCATAATCACTTTAATGGCGATGATCAGCGAAAAGTTGGGCGAGTAAGCATGCATTAGAAAGAAAGTTTTGAGCACAAGGATTGTAAACAGTAGAAAAACAATACGTCATGTTATATAATAACTGTAAAAATTGCATATATCTTTCACAGTTTTTCCAATCATCATCATACAAAGCATTTTGTGGAAATTTTTGGTTGTAAAATAATGTTAACGGGCCCTTGTACTCAATTGCCTTTGTTAACATGTCATAGGTGGAATTCCACCTAGTTGGGTAATCGGTTCTAATTTTTATTACCCTTATCTTTTGTTGTTTTAGAAAACTCTTCCATTATTGGTATCTCATGTTAGAGCTATTAATAGACATAATAGCATCTCTGATTTTGATGTAGTATGGGCCAATTGCCCGAACTCCATCCTGTACACATAAGTTAAGTACATGGCAAACACATCTAGTATGAAGAGATTCACCGTCTAATAGTACATCGGTTAAGTTTTGTTTGATAAGATTAGTTGTGTATGTCATAGAGGTTGCATTATCAAAAGTCATAGACATCATTTTATCTCGAAGGTTGTATTCGTCTATTGCTTGCATTAAATGGTGAGCAATGTTAATGCCGGTGTGTGGGTATTCCAGCATTTTGAAATGTATTATTCTTTTTTGTAACATCCATTGATCATCTACCCAATGGCAAGTCACACATAAATAGTGATATTTATAACCACTATCCCAAGAATCGGCTGTTAAAGATACTCTACAGTTAAGGTTACTCAATTCGGCTTGTAACCGGACTTTGTACTCTAGGAAATTTTTCATTGCGGCGGAACGAACGGTTTTCCTAGAGATTCTTTTATGTTGGGGTTGTAGTGCTTTGTTAATGTAGGTGTTGAATGCGTCACTTTCCGAGAAAAGAAAAGGTTGTTCGGCGTGTACTATCATTTTTCCTAGTTCATTCTTATCCCTCTCATAGTTGTATGTAAAGCCGTATGGATGAAATTGGGAAATTTTGGGCTGGGTTGGATCACTAGCTGGTTTTGCACAAGCTTTCATGTGTCTAGATAAGTGTCCCGTCCCGTTTTTGGTAACTGCCGTGAATACACTATTACATGTTTTACATTTTGCCCATTGTTCACCATCTTTACTTAGGAAAAAATAACGCCATACCTCACTCCTTCGGTTTTTCAAAAGTAGCATCTCAGTTTCGGTTAACCATTCATGATGTGTGTGATGGTTAGTAGTGAGACTAGTGGGAGTGGCAGTAGAAGGGGTAGAACCGGAGGGAATTCGGGTACTTTCTTGGCTACCTTGGCTAGAACAATAGTTTTGTTGATCATCGATATAATTAGGTGGAAATTGGTATGGTGGTAGTGGAAATTGGTTTAGTGGTGGTGCTGGAAATCCCGACGTATTATATGGCTCATAGCCCGGGGGGAAGTAAATGGGGTCATTGGTTTGACTCGTAATTTGGGGGCTCGTTGTATTTGGTGGTTCCCTAGAACTACTACTACGGATAAGTCGGCCTTTCCCCCTAGACCTAGATGATGGGTTGTTCGATGCCATAATTAACAATTAATTTTTTAATAAAAAGTGGTTAACTATAATAATAATAATTAATAACAACAATTTTAACAATAAAAATATCAATAATAATAATTAATAACAACAACTATAACAATAACAATAACAACAAAAATAAATAATAACAACAATTGTAACAATAATAATAATTAATAACAACAATTATAACAACAACAATAACAATTAACAACAATAATAATTAAACAAGATTATTCTAATAATAACAATAAAACAATAATAAATTTAACATTAGTTTAGATCTTACAACCGTGCTTCAACGCTCCACTAATTACGATTACGAACTTTTTAATTTTTTTCGATATTAGGAAAATAATTAGAGAATTTAAGAGAATAATTAGAGAATTTAAGAAAATAAGGATTATTAGAGATTTAGAGAATATAAGAGATAAGAAGAAGAGATTGTGATTTTGTGATTTGGGAATGAAATGGAGGTGAGTATTTATAGAATTTTTGGGGAGCAAATTGGCAAAAAACTAGCCGTTTTTTAGCCGTTTTTTTGGCTTATTAGAGCTAGAATAAACGGTAACATTACCGTTGGCCCGCGGGCCGTGCATGCGGGCCAGCACGGCGGGCCATGCCCGTGCTCGTGCCGGGCCGTGCCTGGGAATTCTCAACCCTGTCCGTGGCACGGCCCGTGGCACGGGAGTTGAACTTCGTGCCGTGCCGTGCTTGAATTCGGGCCGTGCCGGGCTGCGCCGAACGGCGGGCCGTGCCGGGCGGCACGCGGGCCACCCCGGCCCGTGCCCAGGTTTAATTGTATCACTGTGATTTCTGCAGTATTTATATACGAGTATTAACTTTGACCATATATTATATCTACTACGTAATATTATAATCGCGTAAAATGTTATTGAATTATGGCCTATTTGGTAATTTGTTGACAGCTGATTGATAAAGCTGGTTATTTTAACTGGTTGATTTGACTAGATGATTATATTAGTTGGTTACAAATAGCCGATTGTGTAAAAGAATTTGGTAATTAGCTGCTAATAAACTAAGGGTGTGCTCGGCACTAGCTTGTTGATGATATATAATATACTTTCAGGAAAAAAATATTATTTTGTATATGTAACAGTTAGTCAACAGCTACTGACCAAACACTCATACTTTAATTTCTATCTTCACAGCTAACAACTACCTTTACAGGTACATTTTGCCGAACACGTCCTAAAAGTTAAAAAAACTAATTTTAAAAACTTCTTTTTTGAGATTTTTTAAAAAGAGCTTTTTGAACCAAAAAAATATTTTAATAAGTTATACCAAACACTCAAATTAGCTTTTTAAAATGGTCAAATCTCTAAAAAGTCTTAATAAGTTAAAAGCTTTTTACTAAACAAAGTCTATATGTAGTATAGATTATGATATACGGAGCATGTATTTACATAATGTATTTTTTTTATTAGTAGTAGTAGATTATTCAATACATTAATGGCGAGTAATTAAATTAAAACTTATTGGCATGCAGTACAAATTACTTTGTTTCGCGCAATTAAATTACTCGTACAAAGTAATAATTTTATGCATTTTTCATAATTAACTAGTTAGTGATGCGGGCGATGCCCCGAGTTTAAATTTTTTTGATGATTGTAGATATAGTGATAATTCAAACTTATGACAAATTAAGAGAATCAACTCTTATATATGACTATAAAATTTTATTCCACAACGCTTTTTTGCTAGAATTTTCTATCTATAATTTGAAAAATTATATCAAAATTTTAAATAGCATATATATTGAAAATCAAAGAGCAATAATAAAATTCTGTAAATGCAAAACTAATAGTTAGAGTAATCGTTGGTTGGTACACCCGGGTGTTATATGCGCATGGTACACCCGGATCAAAACTAGTTTAAAAAAAAAGAAAAAAAAAGCGGAAAGAACATAACTTATATTTGTAATGAACATCACTACTTTATAAAAGAACACAACATTTAAATATAAAGAAAGTGATAATTTTGGTGAAACAGCTTTTAAAAAACGTAAAAGATAATTACCAATTGATTTTTACCATGTATTTAATATCAAATCATTTCAAAATATTCAGTTTTCTATAATTTTTCTCTCTAAAATTATTTTTATCAAGATTTCATTTTCAAATTTCAAATTTTAAAATTTGAAATTCATTTTCAAAATTTCAAATTCCAATATTTTTTATTCTGTTCTGTTTCCTTTTTAAAAAAAATTCTCTAAATAACCAATTATATATTTTTATATTTTGTTATAATATTCATCTTGGTCATGTGTATCTATTATGATGTTCATTATATGATTTTTAAATTTCCATGTTCTTTGATTGTAATTTTAATATACCTTTATTGTCACACAATGATCATTATTTATTGTGAAATATTTTCTGAATTTTATTTTAACATGTTGGGTAAATATAAATAATGTTCTTTAAATGATATTATCATGTTCTTTATTAATATAGCGAATGTTCTTTAGATTTATCAGCAAATCAATCATCAATAGAAAAGTTTCCAAAAGTATATCGTCTTCATCAACCTTTATGATCCTGATTTCAAAAAATATACATATACACAATTAGATGATTTTTTTTTGAAAGAAATACGCAATTAGATGAACATAGTTTGTAACGTAAAGAACATATAATTCAAATCCAAAGAACATAGTTTGTGACTATAAAGAACATATAGCTTAGACCCAAAGAACATATTGATTAAACTCAATGAACATATTCATTCCAATGAATATAGATAAAAAAAACTGAAAAAAAGAACATTTATCCCTATCCAAAAGAACTTCATCTTCAATCTCCAAAAATAACACAAATTTAAAATAAAATAAATAAATTACATTTTCTTTCAGTTATGAATTCAATTCGTTAACAATGATCCATGAACAAATATAATAATCTAAAAAAATCATCATCAACAACAAAATTATGAAATATAAATTAAAAAAATAATAATTAAAAACTACCTTCTCATTTGGTGACAAAATCTAAAATTAAATATCAATTGTCAAAAGCATCAATCTGGTGATCATCAAGTGCAAATCGACAATCATAGATCGTGACGAAATTCACCATGAGCCGTCATTATTTTCTCTCTAAAAAATTTATTTCTTTCTCTTGAAATTTTATCTTCTCTCTAAAAATTCTCTATTTTTCAAAAACTAATTATGAACAATTATGGATATGGGAAGCTAAGATTATGGAAAGGAAATAACAAAAATCCTTCAATTAAGGAGCATAAATTCTGTAAGCTGACTTTTTTTTTTAATGACAATTTTCATCCAGCATGGTACACCCTGGTGTACAATGTAAATTTCATACTTAGAGAGAATAAATAACAATACCCTTTTGTTGCTTATCCTACTACACCATCTTGTTTTTTTCTCCCCCCTTATTCTGCTCACGGTCTCCCTACCCTACTTAATTGCTAATTCTCACATTCATTAGGATATTTTATTTATCAAGTAAATCATATAAAGAGTCCTATCTATATCTCATTTTTTTTCATCTTGCGATGCTTCTTCGTTATATGCAGGGAGTTATTATTCTTCTGCATCTTCTCCTTGCATAGATTTATTTCCAGAGTTAAGAAGCTTCTTTTGTTCAGTTTCCCTATCAAAATTTCAAACACACACAAAAAACTTAAAATTCACAACACAAAAAAAAAGCTCAATTATGTTAAAAATCATAAATTATCATGCAATCATCACTTAATTATATGAAATCCAGCTCAAAATCAATTCGAAAATCACTCTAAATACTTCAAATACATAGATTAAGGTGATCCACTGTCAAAAAATACACAGGATTACAAAAATTCTACTAACACCTAGTTGATATACCATAGATTAAGGTGAGTCCTATCTATGTCTCATTTTGATTTGATATATTACTGAAATTAACTGACATTGTATTATAGGCATGCACATCTAATCACAGAAGGTAAGATGACAATATAACAAATTAAACTAACGATCAACTTGTGTTTTTTAAAAAAGTGTAGGAAGCCAAATTAGAACAACCAATACAAAAATTACCTTTCTTTATTCAGGTTTTCTAAATGTAATCAAAGACGTTTAGGTGATTTTTGATCACTCTACGACAATAGTTACCACCACAAATCAATAAAAGGCGGATACTTTTAGAGCAAAACACCTTTGCTTGATCACTCGACCGCAATAACTACAAACAAAATCAATGAAACATGGAAACCCCTTAAGTTTTAAGCATAAAAAGAGATGAGAAAAGTATAAAATCAATGTGAATTGTCATCTGTTATTCTATAGTCATATCACGTGGGACAATAGCTACGATGACACACCTTTGCTGCATAATATGACTAGTTTTATAGTGAAAGGTTAAGTGTTAAAATACTAATCTCACACGTATTAATTTTGCCATCAATTCCACAAATTTAGCCATAAAATATGTAACTGTTAGAATATGGCAATTTAACAGTTTTGTCTAATTACTTTTTTTTTTTTTTTTTTTTGCACTTCGAAGTACTCTTTTAATGATTTGAATACTAAATTGAGTCAAAAATAATACTGTAGTTATAAACTTCATAACGATTACTTATTCAACTAATTTATAATCATTTCAATTATTCTATTTAATGATTTAATTATAATTTTATAATCAAGACAATTAAATGATTTTATTTAACAATCAAGACATTAGAAACCCAATTTCACTTAGGATACTTTGTAATATCATAGATCAGTTACCTTTTGTTTTTAGGGGTTGCAAGTAAATGCATCTTCTAAGCCCATTGTCATATACCGTCAATTGAAACACCTGGATGGCATCATCCATGTTGTCGACGACCCAACCTCCACCACGGCGGACATGGCATCCCCGTCCTCTATAACGCCAATGTCCAAACATCGTGAATCTGATATTTGTTGGAGTTTTCCTTGGTTGAACCATGAAGATTCCATTTAATTTTGATAGAAACATTTTAGACTTTGGGACTTTGTGTGGTTGCTTTTGTTTCATGAGAAACAATGGATTCACAGTGGGTGTAACACCCCCAAATCTCCCTCTACGTAAATACTATATTTATACGTATAAGTTACCGTAGAGATAGACTTGGGCGTATTACCGCCACGTGAAAACGTAAGGCTTTTTAACTACTAATAATGACAGCGGAAAAATAACTGACTTTATTCATAATGTAGTAACTACATTATATAGTTTGAAAAAGAAATAATACTCCAAATAATACATGTCTGACTCGTGAATGAACAAACTCCAAACTAAGTGATCCCAATCCCGACTCAAGTATGCGCACGATCAACTTCAATTCACACCTGAAATCAAGATTGCTTACCAACAGTAGTAAACAGGGCGAACCAAAACAAAAAGGAAAACGGGTTAGCAAAAACGTTAAGTACATATAAGTGCAAGACATGTAAATGCTTTTATTAGACAAACATGCTTTCGAAATAATTATTCCAATTCAAACTTGCCAAAAGTCACTTTCCAAAATTATACTTTCCAAATTTAAATCTTCCAAAAGTGGTAACGTCCATTAATAGAAACTTTCCCAACCAATAGAATTCCAATTTTAGACGAGTTTCTAAAATCAACTTTCCTCACATAAGTGTGCACACCCCCCAAGCAAGTTAAACTGTACTCGAGGAAAGACCAGATCATACAAAGCTCATGGTCTTACTTAACCAGTCCCAGGTAGAGGGACAATAAATATTAAATACTCAGGCCCATAATGAGCTGCAAATTTTAAATAAATTCCTTTAATTCAATAACATGTAATCAAGTGGTTTATAAACAACTTTTATTAAATTAAACAACACTTTTAAAGATCAAACCTTTAAGTCATAAAAATTATATTTTTTAACTCATCGTAATATTTAACAATTACTGAAATAAAACACGCATTCAATACTTTGTATCAGGGACCTATCCACCTATACGTACCTTGATCACGATGACAATTAAGGTACGATTACTACACTTGACCTCGATCAGGGGAAACCTCCTACACAATTAAAATAACCTTAATTAATATAAGGTTAACAAAATAAACAATCAACAAGACCATACTACTCTTATTTGTGCATGAATTACCAAACCATTAAACTTTGTTTTAATTCAAAACAATTATTAACTTTGTTTTATAATAATTCATAAAGTATTATTAACATTGTGCTTTGGTCAAAAGCACATGATATGTGGTGTATGTTACGTACTATATGCATGCAAGAATATTTTTATTTTTTTGGTTAACAATTACGAAGCTAGCATGCAAAAGTAGTAGCAGTGGCATGGAGACGAAGGAAAAGACAAGAGCTGTAGCAGCACCTTGCGGGCAGCAGCAACCCGTGAGGAAGGATGAGCAGTAGGCGGCAGCAAGGTCGATAAAGAAGACAACAGTGGTGGTTCGGCTTCGATTGTAGTACGAGAGAGGAAGGAAACAAGGGGGAGAATAGGAGGACCGTGGGTTTAAGAGAATAAAGAAGAGGAAGGAAATTCTGATTTTTGGTGTGAATGAATGAAGGGGATTAAGGGTCTATTTATAGGTGATTAAGGGTGGAAAAGATAGAGATTAATGTATGATATGATTACTAGAAAACATGATAAGTTTTGGGGTTGTTAAGGTACTTGAACCAAATTAAGTCTAGATTAGTTGGGTGTAAAAGATGAGTGGAAAGTTGATAAAATTTTATTTGATTGGAGGATTAGAAGAAGGAAGATAGGGATAAAATAAGATGATGGAGAGGGTTTAATGGATAAGTAAAGAATAAGATAGAAATAACAAAATAATTAATATTTTTTATATATATATACAACTTTCGGCCAGCTGATTTTAAGAAAAAAAATCTGTTTTTTTTAATTTTATTATTATTAAAAACGAAAATCATATTTAAATGGATAAAATAATTGAATTCGATATTTAAATTAAGTTATTATAATTATATAAATATTTTAGATAATATCAAAACTAAAATTTGTTAAAAATCATAATGTATATTAGGTATTATCTTTAAAACTCTTGGAATTTCTAAAAAAATTTGGATTGACCTTTAAAAGATAATTAAACCAATATAATTAATTTAGATATTCGAAAATAATTAATTATTTAATTGGTTAAGTGCTTATATTTGGCGCCAAAATTTCAAATTCATTTTAGCTCCAATTTAAATAATTCTAGGAATTATTAAAATATTTTCCCAAAATTCGGGGTATTACAGTGGGTTGTTAGGAAGAAGACTGAAGACCAACCTTTTTTGTTTTTTGTTTTTTATTTTTTTTTTGGAAAGAAAACAATCTTTTAGTAATACATAAATGTAAATGTTGGAAAAATAAGTCATATAATATGCACATTATATAATAAGGTAATGTTTTTATTTATTTTTTTATTTATTTTTTTTGACGAGAAGGTAATGTAATTGGGTATATGATTAATGGTTTTTTTTTTTTGTTTTTGAAAGAAATATGATTAATGGTTTAAACTATGTCTTAGTGGTATCTTTTTTGTAGAGACATTGCTATTTTAATAGAGTGAATAGAGTGAAAAGGTTTGATGACGTGGCAATTTGATGATGTGGCTAAATAAGGAAAAGAAAGTGACACATGGCGGATTGTAACTCCTTGCCTTTGAGTTTTAATAATAATATTGATATTGATTATAGCTTAGTTCACACTTATATACCATTTTCAAAATTTTGAAGTAGTGTCTTGTACTTGAACAAAAAATCTAATGTGTTCATCCAAAAAGCATGGTCTGATCTATTAATTATTATTAAAATAGGATTCGCTGATATCAATATTGTCCATGTTGCGACTTTTAAATGAAAAAAAAATCCGCCTATTCTAAAATCGATGTCGTTAATTTATGCTTTTTAATAGCGAAATAGTGTGTGGCCCGGGCGATGCCCCAGATTGCTAGCTTATTTGTATCTATTTAGTTTTTTAATCATGTTCGACTATTTTTTCTTAGTGTTGTGATAATTATTTTGAAATTTCATGACTTGAAAAATGATTTATAATAGGAGAACAATATTCAAAACTTGATATGTTATGAGTTAAAGATATTCAACAACTATTGATTGTTTAACAGAAAAATAAAATTATTATTTTTCATTAAATAGAAAAACAATACAAAGTTTTGCAAACTTCAAAATTAAAATTGTTAACCATCAAATGATCATTAGATAATGGAATAATATAATTAAACACTAATTATCTTATCCAAGTTAACAATAGTTTTGTTTGATAGAAAAGCACAACAAATAAATAGTTCAGTTGGTAAGACTTGTAACTTACTACTTGTTGGTCTTGAGTTCAAGTCTTATTATAAGCATTTTCAGTTGTCAAATCTAATACATGTTGTGGATGTGACATGCCATCTTAGTGTTTAAAAGTGTGACACATGGCACTCATTGATGACATGTCATGTTTATAATGCTTGAAAAAGGTGATCTGACATGTAGCACATATTCTGTTTTAGAAACGTTTTTAATACTCCGTAAAATATATTTTCAAATAATTATATACTCCCTTTGTCCCAGAATATCAAGATTGCACACATGCTAATGTACTTGTTTGATTTTATTTTTATATAATTAAATATTAATGAAAATTATTTTTAAAATTATATTATGAAATTTTATATTAATACCTACTTAACAACATATTTTATGATAAAATATGTTGTTATTATGTTAGTAAAAAATTATGGTAAAAAACTAATACATGAATAGTGAAAAAAGTCCAACGTCCTAGAGGGAGTATTTTCTTATGAGAAATTAATAATAACATAATACTAAAACAGACACTTCCTGGTACTGTTTTTTCCCTCTAAAACTCCCCATCCGTTTTTAGTATAAATCTTTTATTTTTGGAATATTTGTATAATACAACTAAAATAATATTCCTAATCTTATATATTATCTTTATAATAAATTGTATTCCTTATTATTTCGTGTTCTATTTACTTAAAATGATTACACAAGATTTTGAGACCTTTTAATTAAGAGAAAATAATCTATAATTTAAAAGGTTGAAATATGGTGGAGAGCATAAAATAACGGGGCCAAAAATACAATATTAACATTTAAATTACCATTATATAGTTGTACAATAGTGAGGTTCAAAAAAAAAAAACAAAAAAAAAAACCAATTCTATTCATATGGCTTTGATTTAAAATCTTATGAAATAATAATAATTGAGTTAGTTTTCTGTAATAATTTTACCTACTTATAACATTTTTTTTCCTTCAAAAATTCTATTAACTATTACTAAAACAGGTCATGCTTACATCGATCATTTTGGATATATGTCAAGCTACCATTAAAAAATTTCCCGCCAATACAATATATGATGTCAGCTTTAATTTTTCTTTTTTTAAATTACTCTACTTATCTTATTATTTGGAAGTACATTGTATAGTTTGTTTTTTTTTTTGGAACTAAATTAATTCATTAATAAAAAGGCATACGACATTTACATTGTATAGTGTTAGTGGGAATAACATGCATCATTAATGTAATATAATGTATACTATTTTTAAATATTTTCATCACAACTAATCAAAAATATATTTTTTTTCTCAATTTTAGTTTTAATAATTTTTGACTTATTATTTCATCTTTCTTATATGCGTTACATTTGTTTATTCCACATGAGTTGCCTCATTTTATATTATATCACAAATTAATTATGGGAAAAAAAATTATTACTATCGTGCATCGCACGAGCACTAATCTAGTAATTGTATAAAGCAATGGCGGTTACAAATAATTTATTTTCAATAATTTTATAATTTTCTTATAAAAAAGATAGAGAGTTTGGGATGGAGAAGAAATTTTAACATCATAAAAATGAGAGATATATTCATTAAATTATTAAGTATGGAGAATATGAAAGAAACATCATTCAATACATAAATTAAATAAGCAATTAAACTATTTTAATTTTCAAATTAAAGAAGGGGATGTGTAGGTGTTGCTCGAAGTGCGCCTACGTGGAGCATAGGTGAATATGCTTGGCAACCATAGGAAGTTGGATTTGACATATAACAATAGGGACAAAAAAGTAGGGAGCCGCCAACAAATTTTTAAGGAACCTGTAAACCGTTCATGGATCATTAAAGACAACCACAAAAAGAGACAAACCGAAAGACAACAACGTTTGATCCATGAAGGTTACAAATCGTTCATAATCCATGAGATTACTAACTCCATAGTGATCCTAAACCATAACTGGATATTCAGGGATGATGCATGGTACGGATTGAGTCATGAACCCAATGCCGCCCGTGTTGGCTTCTACTTGATTCTCATAGCGACATGTATTAATTGCAACTCAAAAGACATACAAACAATATTCAATTCGCTCCAAACTGATTAATCTAAGTCGGTTGAATATTTAATGCACACACAAATCAAATTATTGTGATCACTTGAATTTAGCAACAAGATTACTAGGAACCTAAACCGGTTGTCTAAATTATCTTATTAGGCGTGATTTTCAATTATATATTCCCAATTAGATATGCAATATAGTTGATCAAAACAATAGAAATATACATAGATTAAATAAGCATGCATGAAAATATTGGAAGCAACTAGATAATAATTAGGTAAACGAATTAAAAACGCCCTAAACATGATACTAAATAATTATTAATAAAATCCTAGGCATGATACTAACAAGATTAATATAACACCTAAACATGATACTAATAATTAAAATAACGATCCTAAACATGATGCTAGCAAGAATAAATATTGTAGAATTAATTAAACGGAAAGAATAATTAAATCCACTTACTTAGATTGCAAAACCTTGCAACTATATCATGAATAAACGGTTAGTAAACTTCAATAAAATATATAAATCAAAAGAAACTAAATTAAATTAAATTAAAGAAAAAAAATTAAATTGAGTTTAGATTGAAACCCCTAGGGTTTATGATCAATCTTTCACGTCGTGGACCGTCGATAGAGTTTCGGGTGAAGTATTGATGTCTGGGAGCACTCGGAGGAGGAATTTTAAAAGATTAGAGAGAGAGACTGAGAGATTTAGAGCATAAGAATATGCAAACAGAAAATGGTGTCCGTAACCCACGAAAGGCCACGGTATTTACAGAAAAAATAGGCGGGAAAAGGATAAAAATTAAATCGTCTAAATTAGAAAGACCATCGCGCCATCTCGGTATCATCGCGTGCTGCATCACGCCACAATGCAATTCGTCGTGACGCGATGCAACCTGGCGTGACACGATGCACGCATCGCCACGTGCCAGATTACGTTTTTGAGTTTTATTAAAATTAGTCTTTTGTACGTCCCGTTTTATGAAAATTCATCTATTTTAACACGATTTTGAACGTGTTTATACCTTTAGAAGTTTATTTCGAACTCAAATTACTTTATGATTTAGATAATTTATAGAAAATTGAGTTGGAAAAATAAGAATAAGAATGAAAATAAGAATAAAGATTAAAGCAAATGGATTGGGCTTGAGATTAAAATAAATGTGGGCAAGAAAGGTTAAATTAAATGGATTTTAAAAATAAAATTAAGTACTCCTTTATTCCAATACTAACCCCGAACCAAGTGGCAATGAAAGGCTTCTTTCATCATCGGGTTTCGGTCGGGGAGACATTTTTTGGTGTCTACAAAATCCCCCACTTTGACTGAGTTTGTAAGGACGTAAGTCTTGAAAGCGAAAGTCAAAGTAGGCAATAGGGACGGAGAATGATTTAAACGTTCTGCGATTTAAAACCACTCTATATACGTCGGTAATTGCAGAAAAGCGTTAGTTCCACATATAAAAGAGTAAAGGGATAGAAATGCGTATCTGACACCAGTGTGTGGCACCAAATACATTAGGTAGCTTTATGCGCCTTGAGAAATCTACCGTGAGCTCCTGCGCCTCGAGAAACTCATTAAATGTGGAAGAACGAATGAAGAGTGACGATTCTCTACGCTTGTAGGACATCGTCGGATGGATGATTGACAACTCACTACGCCCGTAGGACATTGTCGAAAGATGATTGGAAGACAAGTCTCCGTGCCTCGGAAAATGTGTCGGATGAATGAATGATTGGCAACTCGTTACGCCCGTAAGACGTTGCTGAAATATGGATGACAAGTCTCCACGCCTCGGGAAACATGTCGTAGACTCCAATGCCTCGAGTAGTCTACTAAATGTGAGTGGTAATCTTCCGCGCCTCGGGAAGAATACTAGATAATGAGTTGGAAGTCTTCCGCACCTCGGGAATATTCCGGATGATGAATGATAGTCTTCCACGCCTCAGGAATCCTATCGTGAACTCCTACGCTTCGAGCAGCTCACAAAATGAAAAGTGAAATTCCACGCCTTGGGAATTACACTGAAAAGGGTGTCCGCGCCTCAGGATAGTGCTGCAAACCTCTACGCCTCGAGAAGTTAGCAACGGTAAAATTGCCTTATGATGAAAGATCACAAGTCTCTATACCTTGAGAAACTTGCAATAGGAACGTATGAATTGTAATATCCCGTATTTTTATACGTATATTAATTTAAAGTATCATTTTATGGCGTATCTAAATAATTTGAAATGAATTATTTATGGTATTTTAATAATTAAAAAGGTTTAATTTATTTTAATTAAAAACCCATTACTATGTATTTATTTGATTTTGGAAATAGTTCATATTGTTATTTAAAAACTTTGGGGCATGTTTTAAATCATAAAGGAATATTAAAGTCAAAAAAGATTTTAATCAAAGTCAATATACCAATTTGAGTGGAAGTGGGAAGCATTAAGGGGAAGTTAAGTTAGGAGGATTTTGAGAGTGGGTATAAATACCCATCTTATGAACAAATTTAGACTTTGCCCAAGGTAGAGAATATCCAAAAGTAAACTCTCTTTCTCTTTCCTCTTATTTTTCTCTCTCCCTCACAAACACTCACATACACGCACCACTAGGGTGGCCGACCACCACCACCACTTCCCACCGGCCGGCCACCACCACCGCCACCAGCAGCCGCCGGCGTGGAGGGCGGAACAACCCCTTCCCCATGCGTGCTTGCGGTTGTGTAATAAAAAAAAACTCTTCTCTTTTCGTTTTAAATTAATCTAGCTTTGGTTAATTATTGAATTTGGGTTGTGTGTGATGATTTTATGATGTTTTAATGATGATTAATATGTATATAATTTCCAGATTTGGTTTTTGAATGAAAAAACCCCAAATTGTTAAACCCTAGGTTTATAAATTGATGTTTAATGAAGGAATTAAATTGTTATTGATTAAAACTATTGAATTTAATGTTTTTAAACTAGATTACAACAAGTTTAAGAGTTTTTTATATTGCTGGAATTTTTATCTAGAGGCTAGAATTAAGTGCTCTTGAAAGGATTTTTAATTACCCATTAGTTGGGAATAAAATAGATGGTTTTAATTAATTTCAACATGTTTTAGAAGGTTTGAAAGTTTTTTAAAGAGTGTATATATATTGCTGGAAATTTATATTGAATAGGTATTAATGTTTCTTGGTATTTGTGGGTTGTAGGAGACTTCCAAGTGAGTGATTTCGTGTAGTCGTGGCGATTTTGAGATCATATTCGAGGTACATTCGCGTACTTGGTATTTATTAAAGCGTGTAGAAATATGTTAGGACTTGTATAATTAATTCCAAGTTAGTATCATGATAGGTATTGATTGGAATTGTTGGTTGAATTGATTGTAATGACTGGTTTGTGAAGCATGAATTGTTTGAAATGAATTATTGGTGGAAATTATGATGTTGGATTATGGTATATGGACCACACTTTTATTCTTAGTATGATTGAAGGCATGTTTGATTAAACTAAATGTTTAATTTTGTTTAGAATGTAAAGAGGAAATTTTATTATGGTTCATTTTTATTGATGCTATAAGCATGGGAAAGGAGCTATTTAAGTATCTATGTACACGAGAATTAATTTATATTTTGGTGTCTAAGTTCACTTAATTAAGGTATTCTAAATACCGAGGGATAGGATATGCGGTGCATTATGTGGTTAAGGTGTTATTTAACGCCGAAGTAGTTTAAAAAGGATTGAACATTTAATTATTTGTGATAACTAATTATTCAAGAGTTAAATTGAAATGTTTGATTACTTGAATGAATTGTATGGATTGATTGTATTGTGGATTAAGAGTCATCACCAAGTCTAAAATATGTAAGCAACGTAAAGTGAAAGAGATTACACACCAAAACTCTTGGAACGTATATACCTCGAGTATGAACATATGAAAAAAGTTATGTGACTTTACATTTGATCATAATTTCTACTGGGAGTATAGGACGTTGTATTTTCCTATTTATTATGCGCCGCTTACGAGTGATTTTTTTATACTGGCATGGTTAGCTCCCATATTAGTACCCCTTTATTTGGGGCAGGTTAGGGGGGAAACCCGTCCGATGCATAATCAAATTAAATTAGCAATTTAATTATCTGTTGAATGAGTTGTATGTTGTATGCTTGTAAACAAGTGCAGCAAGGTAAGTTGTGTGATGCTAGGTTATATGTATGTTAGTGTGAATCATTTACGCTTATGTACTCAACATTGCTGATTGTGTGTTTGTATGTTTGTTTGATCTTGTTTTTATCTTGGCCCTACAACGACCCATTTCCAATGGCGAATAGTGGGGACAAAGTAAAGGGAAGCTTTTCAGGTGATGAAGCATATTCATGATGGGCATTAGTGAAGAGCGATTCTTGCTTAGTTTCTATAAGAATAAGATGTGTTTTAATTGCTTTGGTTATTATATATTTGCTTGTGAGACTAACACATGTTTTTAAATGTTTGATTTGGGTTTTGAAAGGGCGTACAATGGTTCCAAGTTGTAGATTGACTTCGTTTGACTTGGGTTTGAATTTACTTTCGTTTGGTTGACTTTCGAAGTTAGTTTTATTTTGAATGGTTTTTAAAACAAGTCTTCCATTGTGTGTCTTTGATAATTGGCTTAGCCGTTATCACGATGTGATAATATCTTAGAATTTCCTATTGTGTATTTTGAAAAGGGCAACATGTATTTTAAAGGAAAAGAATTTCTAGGGTGTTACATGAATAGTACTCCTCTGCGCCTCAGGATGATTACAGAGTGTTGAATGGTTGATCTCCACGCCTCGGGAGATTAACCAACGTTGAAAGGAAAAGATAGAAGTGTCTTCGATTGCCTCCGAAGAGAAGGATTGGGTGCTCGATTGTCTCCGGACAGAAGCGATAGTGTTGTTCGATTGTCTCCGAACAGAAGCGATAGATGCTTGTTGATGAAGAAGGTAATGTTGTTGATGATGAAAGTAATGATAAAGATAATGATGGTGGCACCTTCAAGTCATGTGTATCTGACTGTATAGGCGTTGTTTGATACCTTCAAGTCATGTGCGTCTGACTGTATAGGCATTGGTGATGATGATGATTAAAATAATGGTGAAGATAATGATAATGACAATGGTGAAGATGATGACAATGGATTTTCTTCTTGTCGAATTGAATTGCTCGACTTGAAAATAATGTATGCATGATGAATGTTCTTAGGCCAGGAGGCTAAGGACAATTACATTATTTGACACGATCAATGAATGTACTTAGGTCAGGAAGCTAAGCACATTATAATCGTAGTTTATTGTCGATTTATGTTGCTTAGGTCAGGAAGCTAAGCATCATATACAGTGGTGTTTGCTGAGTATTGCTAAGGTCAGGGAACTAAGAAAGTGTAACAATGAATATTGATGAATGTTGCTTAGGTCAGGGTGTAACACCCTAGAAATTCCTTCCCTTTAAAATACCTGTTTTGCCCTTATTAAAATACTGAATAGGAAAATCTAAGACATTACCGCCACTGAAAAAACGGCTAAGGCAAATAATCAAAGACACACAGCGGAAGACTATCTTTAAAACCATTCAAAACAAGTCAACTCAAAAGTCAAACTAAACAAAAGTAAATTCAAACAAAGTCAACCTACAATTTGGAACCATCTTAGGCCCTTAAAACCAAACAATACTGAAAACCTTTACGTTAGTCTCATGAGCATAATTAAATAAATATTATTCAAAGCAAATAAAACACATCATATTCCTATGAGAACTAAGCATGAATCACTCTTCACTCAAGCCCATCATGAAAATGTCTCATCACCTGAAAAACTTCTCTCTACTTGTCCCCACTACTCGCCATTAAAAATAGGTCGTCGTAGGGCCAAGGTAAAGACAAGGCCAAACAAACATACAACACACAATCAGCAATGCTGAGTTCATAAGCGTAATAAAGGACACTAACATGCTTTCATCCTATCATCACACAACTTACCTTGTTGCACCTGTAAACAAGCATACAAGACATTCAACACTTAACTAGACAAATACAAATGTCCATTTAATTTGATTACGCATCGAACAGGTTTTCAACCAAATCCCTGCCCCAAATAAATTGTGGTAAGCTACACTGGGAGCTAACCGGGTAGGCAAATGTCACATGAAGTGATTGGACATCCTGCGCATAAAATAAATAAAAAGGAAAATACAGTGTCCTGTACTCCCAGTAAAAGTTATGGTCAAATATAAAGTCGTATAACTCCCCCCATATGTTCACAGTCAAGGTATATACGTTTCAAGAGTTTTGGTGCGTAACCTCTTTCACTTTACGTTATTTTACATATTATTATACTTGGTGATGACTCTCAAACCATAACACAATCAAACATTACACTTTATTCAAGTAATCAAACATACCAATTTAATTCTTGAATAATTAGTGACCACATAAATTTAATTGTTGAACCCTTTTTAATCTTCCTCGGTGTCAAAGACACCTTAAAGGCATAATGCGCCGCAAATCCTATCCATCGGTGTTAGAAACACCTTAAGTGCACATAGGCACCGCAATATAATTTATTCTTGTGTACTAAGACACTTAAATAGCTCCTTCCTCATGCTTATAGCATCAATAAAAATTATATGAACCATCATAAAATTTCCTTTTCATATTCCAAACCAAATTAAACATTTAGTTTAATTAAACATGCTTTCTATCATGCCAACAATAAAAGTGTGGTTCATAATCAACCTGCCAACATAATTAATTCCAATCACCAATACATCATAAATAATTCATACATCACAAATCATTTACCAACATCAATCCGATCAACAAATTCCAACCAACACCTATCATGATACTACTTGGAATTAATTTAACAAAGCCTATCATGCTTCTACATATTAAAATAATTACCAAGTACGCGAACGTACCTTGAATATGATCTCAAAATCGCCACGACTAAATAAAATCCCTCACTTGGAAGTCTGCTACAAACCAAAATTATAAAGAGGCATTAATACCTATTCCACACAAATTTCCAGCAATATATACACTCTTTAAATCACTCATAAACCCTCTAAAACAAGCTAAAATTTAATTTAAAACCTTTACTTTTATTCCCAATTAATGGGTAATTAAAAATCCTTTCAAGAAACATAATTGTAGCTTATATATAAAAATTTCAGCTTTAATAAATCATTTAAAATTGTTGTAATTTTGTTTTAAAACGCCTATTCCAATAATTTAAATCACCCATAAACAATTTTCATCAATATACATAAACTTAGAAACCTAGGGTTTATAATTTGGGGCTTTATAATTCAAAACCAAAATCTGAAAATTTATATACAAAATACTTATTATCAAACATCATAAAAATCATTACAAAACCTAAAAACAATAATTAGATCAAGGCTAGATTAAGATTAAAAACAAAAGAGATTTTTTTTTTTTTTTACAAACACACTCACGTGCAAGGGGGAAGAAAGGGAGGGTGGCTGGCGCCACCTCCCACGGCTGCTGCTGTTGCCAGCCCTGTGCTGGCAGCGACGGCTGGCTATGGTGGTGGCGGCAGCCGGCCACCATTAGGTGTGTGTGGTGGTGGTGGTGAAAAAAAATTAAAATTGAAATAAAGGGGAAGGGGAAAAATTAAGGGGAAGGAAAATAAGAGGAGAGATAGAGAGTTTACCTTTGGGTACCCTCCACCTTGGGCATATGATGGGTATTTATACCCTCTCTCAATAACCCACCTACTTAAAATTCCTTTACTTCCCTTAATGACCCATTTCCTATTCAAACTAGTATTTTGACTTTCCTTAAAAACTCGTTGACTTTAAAATTTCTTTTTATAAAATAATATGCCCCAGAGTTTCCAAATCATGAAATAAAATATTTTCAATATTATTAAATAAGTAAAAATAAACTTTTAATTAAAATAATTCTTTTTAAATTAATGAAACACCATAAATAATTCATTTCAAATTATTTAAATAATTTAAGAAATACTTATTTAAGTTAAAATACGTATAAAAATACGAGGTATTACACAGGGAGCTAAGCACATCTTGCATGAATCTTGATAAATGTACCTAGGTGGAAGCTAAGTACATTTGTGATAATGCTATCGAATGATGATGACTTTGCTAGATGTTGTCGTGGAGCATGCGTGGTGTGGGAACAAGATTTCATGATAAGGGGTTCCTAAGCAAAGGAGGATATGGCCATGAATATGTGAATGAAGTGTGTGAAAGAGATACTAAGGTGAGGCTGCAAGGGTTATGGTGATGGAAAGAGATGTGAAAAGAGTCGAGATGGTGACTTTTTAGGCTGGGTAGGCTAAGTGATGCGGGTTCAATCCCCTAAGTCTAGCTCTAGATGGATAGGGATGAGAATTGGATATTTTTTGACTCGATCATACAGGGATATGAATATGATTGTGGCCGCACCTCAATGTGGGGTTGCCTACGTATCTGTTAGGAATCAGGTCGAACGTAGCTCTAGCCGAACTTCGCACAATTATGTGTATACCTCAAAGAGATCTTTTGAGGTTTGTAACGTGGTTAAGCTAGTGGTTTGAAGAAGAAAGGGTGAAAGGCTCAAGACCCGTGAGAAGCCCCCCAAGATGTGTAATTGTGTGTTTGAAATTTAAATTCGCAAGTTTTATTTTTTACATTTTTTGTTGTTTTGAATTTTTGTTCTTTTTATTCTTTTGAATCAATGTGGGTAATCTCGGATCATGCGGTCCATCACTCACTTAGCATTCATGTTTCTCAGGCACGGTACCAAGCACTCGATGAGAGACGCAATTCGAGACGTGTTCATATCAAAGACATTGGAACACTTGCCCTTAGACATTATTTTATTTTTTATCATTCTTTTTTGAACTTGCTTTTGAATGTTACACAAATCACACACCTTCCTATCCCAAGGTTGGGTGAATATGGGTTGAAGAAATGAAAGCCAATCGTTAGACAAGACTAATAGTGGTTAGTGAAAAAATGAAATATATGTTTGAATTGTTTAAGGGGAATGAAAGGGTTGCAAACGTGCCTCAAGTCATTGGTGTACCTTGTGTTTGGTTCGGCTATTGAATTGATTTATTTATTTAATTTTTTTTAATACTAAAATGACATGATCGAAATGTAAAAGAAATAATGCTCATTTTATTGATGAAAAGGTGAATAAACAAAACACATAAACACAATAGAGTCTGGGAATTAAAAGAAAAAAACCTATGCTAGACATAAATACGGGAATGGAAATGAATAATAAGAAAAGAAATCATGAAATCTTGCACGAAAGATTCGTCTTGCGCCTTGTCTTCATTGCTTTTTATTACTTTTTGTCGCCTGGAGGGACAGGAAGTTTGTTGGCATCCACTAGATCTTGAATAGCGTCCTTCAAATTCCAGCATTGCTCAGTAGTGTGGCCCCTTCCTTGATGGAACTTGCAGGTTGCATTGGTATTCCACTTAGCACTCCTTTCTTCAGGTTTTGGCTATGGGAATGGTCCAATAGGTGTAATCAAGCCTTGACTGTAGAGGCTATCAAAGGCAGCATCATAAGTCATTCCCAAAGGAGTGTAAGTTCTCCTTTTCTTTGGTAGAGGTGCATCAAGAGCTAAAACTTCATTGAGATCAACTTGGCTTATATTGTTGGTAGTATTTTCGGGCTTAGAAGACGAAGAAGAAGGAAGGTCGTTCTTCTTGTTTTTCCAAGTGTTATTATTGTTATTACTACCAGCAGTCTTTATTAGCTCGTCCTCAGTACCAATGCCAATATCGTATATAGCTTCGAAAGTGTTCAATGGCAGGAATTTGAGATGTTGCTTGTACTTGTGAGTCAGATTTTGGATAAAGAGATGAACCATCTCCTTTTCTTTGGGAGGATCCCCCAAGAGTGCAGCTGTTTCCCTCCACCTGTTCAGATAAGCAGTGAAACCTTCATTCTCTTTCTGTTTGAGAATGGAGAGTTCACGTTTAGAAGTTCTAGCTTGAATGTTACATTAGTAACGATTCATAAAACTTTCAGTGACATCTTGCCAAGTTGCAGTGTGCTTGGCATCTAGAGAATAAAACCATTGTTTGCAAGCACACTCTAAGGAGAGAGGGAACACCGTAGGGAAGAGTGCTACGTCCAAACCCTTGAGAGCCACGGTTGTAGAGAAGGCCTTCAAATGGAACATTGGGTTGCCAGTAGGCTTGAACTTTGGTATATCAGCAGTGGAGGACTTTTCACGGAGCTTGTCCTTCATATCCAAAGAAGTGGCAGGTTGTTCCACATAGGTAAAGTCCTTAGAAATCTTGCTCACTTGCTCCTTGATTTTGTCAACTGCGGCAACAGTGACCTTGGTTTGTTCCATGGTATTGACTTGGGTAGTGAGAGCTTTCATCATGGCAGAAAGTGTCTCGATGGACTTGTGAATGCCCTCAATGTCTTCCTTAGTGGCCATTGGAATGAATTGAAAGTAAATTGGAGATGGTGATGGAGATGAACTTCGTGGAGACGATTGTGGTGGTTTCCTTGTACGCTTCTAAGGTATAAGAGGTTGTTATGGCAGTGACTCGAATCATACCAATCTACCTCTACTTCTTGACCAAGTACTGCAATATAAAACAAATTCGCTTAATGGTTTGACTCACTGCTCAGGATAGGAGAGAAAGGGGGGAAAGACAACATTTTGAAAACAGGTGAGAAAACTCCACTCATTTTTTCATTATGACGGACAAGGGGGTGCATGAACCTAGTATACGATCATAAACTACATGGTGCACGACTCGAGTCGAGAATAAAGTGTGTGGACTATACTTGACTCATGAATGATTAAGTGATGGTATGATCTATGGCTAGACATGTAAACAGAATCAAAACGACTGACGCGAGGACCGAAATAGCACGGAAGACCAAAACAAGACAGACTGGACTCAAACCCTCGGTACCGCGCCACGGTACAACTGTCGTGGCACGGCAGACTATACCGTGGTACGTTACAGATTGTCGTGACACGGCACTGCTTGCCGTGGCACGACAACTTTAATTTGTCGTGACATAGTAAGCAGTTCCAGGCTCTGTTTTGCGCTCTTTTTTCCAGATTTTTGTCAATTTTAGAGTTTGCGCTAATTACTAAGTGAGTATGGTCCGTTGGCATTCATTAGTCGTAAATTAAACAAAATAAACCAACACCATAAACAAAGAACGATCATTAAGGTTAGGATTAAAACAATCAAATATGCATACATAGGGCACATAGTCACAATGATGCAATGAAGAATTCACAACCTAAGGTCAAGTTCTATGTTCCACTATGGTCAAGCTTTTTGGTGTCAAAAGGGTACCATGGTTAAGAGTTTGGACGCGTTAGCTAGGCAGCCTCCCTTGAGGGTGTATGCCAACGGGCGGCTCCGCAAGTTCGTGATTAAATCGAACTCGACTTTATGGTTTGGGTGGATTTAATAACTCGGATGAACCGTTATTGTCATGAACGTTTTCGGGTCGATAGAGCTTAAATCCCCCGGGGCTAAAACGTATGTAGAACACATACAGTTTTCAGAAAAAACGAAGGAAGTTAATAACGAGAAAAAGAAAAACCACTAGAGCGTTTTTAAGACTATCGTGCCACGACATGAATTGTCGTGCCACGGCACAAAGTGCCGCGCTGCGGTACTTTGTGCCGTGTCACGACAATTTTTCCGTTGCGCGACATAAATAAAAATGCAGCAGTGCTTTATTTTTTCGATCGCGATCAGGTTATTCGATTTTTCCTACAAAGCAAACCTAAATACGAAGTTAAAACGTCAATGCATATGCAAAAAATGCCAAATTAATCACAGGAATATGATTCAAGAATCTTTCAAGTCTCATCCATTCATCTTAATTAAATACCGATCACTCAAATCGATAAATAACCAAGAATCCTCCCCAGCGGATTTGCCAAATTGTAGGCGTCGTTCGAAGCGCCTACGTAAGCATGTGGTGAATATGCTTGGCACTCATAGGAAATGGGAATTGACATACGATTAAGGTCAAATAAAGTAGGGAGCCGCCAACAAGTTTTTAAGGAGCTTGTAAACCGTTCACGGATCATTTAAGGCAACCACGAATAAGAGACAACGATCGGCAACAACGATTGACCCGTGAAGGCTACACCCCATTCATAATCCATGAGATTACTAACTCCATATGGTTCGGAACCACGAAAGGAGGATCGGGGATGATGGTACGAAGTGAGTCATGGAGTCACATTCGCCCGTATTGGCCTCTACTCGATTGTTATAGTGAAAAGTATTTCCTGCGATCTCAAAGGCACACAAACAAAGATTCAATTTGCTCCAAACTGAATTAGGCTAAATTGGTTGAATGTTAATGCAACATATAATTCTAAAATATTGTGATCACTTGATTACACAATAAGATTAAAAAGGATCCTAAACCGGTCGTCTAAATTATCTTATTAAGCATGATATTCAATTACATATTCCCTTTAACATGCAATATGATGATAAATAAATATAAAATCATCATTAACATTGGAAGCATTATAGCCATAATAACACCGATTATTAAGTGACAAACACAATAAAAATCGTTAGAAATATAATAGGAACAAAAGGAGCATGATTCCTTACTTTGATTGTGTTTGCTTGTAACTATAAAACAATAAACGCGTTAGTAACTTCAAGGAGAATTAATAAACAACAATGAAAATTAAATTAAATTAAATTAAAGTAGAGTTGATTTGGGGCCAAACCCTCAAACAGTTCTACCTTTCACGCCTTAATTTAAGTTTAGAATTTCGGGTAAAGTACGGACTCCGGGGAGTACTTAAGGGATGTATTGTGAAAATAGGGAAGGTTAGTGTTTAGGCTAGAGCATTAGAGAGAAAGAGAGAATTTTTTGGTGTATAAGAGGGGAAGAGAGAATTGTTTGGTGCCCTGAAACTAAGAAATCAGCCTCGTATTTATAGAGGAAATGAGCAGGGTGATGCACGGAACCCTATAATTGAAAATGTGCCGCAGAAAAACCCTAGAAAATGTGCCGCGTTATAGAAATTTTTTTTCCAGAATTGCGCCCAAATTCATTTTAACCTTTTACTTAACATATAAGCATGTGATAATCAGACGCCGTATCAGAGTCCAGGACCTAATTAGGGTTTAATGTTTATTAGTCGGGCTTAATTAATAAATAAAACGAAATGAATTAAAAAGGGTTTGGGCTGAAATGAAGGTTGGACTGAGTTTGAATAAATGCTTGGACTGATTTGTGGACTGAATATGGGTTTTAAGCACTCCCGAGATTAAATACTCGACCCGACCAATAATGGCGGTGAAAGGTTGTTCATCATCGGGTTTGGTTTTGGGGAGATATTTTTAGGTGTCTATAGAAGCCCCCACTTTGACTGAGTTTGTAGAAACGTAAGCTTCGAAAACGATAATCAAAGTAGTCGATTGGGACGGAGAATGATTTAAGAAGTTCTGCGATCCTAAATAATTCTGTATACGCCGATACTTGCAAAAAAGTGTTAGTTCCACAGATAAAAGAGTAAAGGGATAAAACGCGTATCTGACACCAATGGGCCAGCAGCAAAAAATTAGTATTATTGTGGGTTATAAAATTGATGTCATCAAAATTTGGCCAAAAAAAGGAAAGAAGAAAAAGGCAGGAAAATTTTTAATTTCTGGTTTCGCCTTTACTATATAGTTATTGATACAATAATATATAGTTATAGTTATAGATTTATGTGTTAAAGTCAATTTGATGCAATATGACGTAAAGATTTTTTTTATTTCATAATATAAATTAAATCCATGTGGTTGTAATATATCAGAAAAATATCGTAAATAATATTAATATTGGTAGTAAGAATCTTTAATCTAATTTCTATTATAATATATAAACTAAATATATACAGAGTATAATTTTATTATCTTAATTGAGTTGTCAATCAAAAAGATATAAACAAAAAAAATAAAGTTAGCATATTTTATTTTATCTTTTTACCAAATGTTTTTTGGAGGGAAAAAACGACACCAGGAAGTGACATGTGTCATTCCCGGTGTCTGTTTTAGTATTATGTTATTGATTGATTGATATAGTTTCATATATTTTTAACGAAAAACACTTTTTTCTACCTAAATTGCTTATTTTATTTAATTAACTTAAAATCTATATATATGTTAATTAGTTATTAATAATAATAAAATGAAATATAAATATAATTAAATGAAATTAAGTAAGTGTATAAATAGTATATATAAGAGAGAGAAAGTGTGGTGGTAAAAAAAATTTATACCATTGGTGGAATGATTTTTGAAGGAAATATATTATTTTGTGGTATAGATAATATGGATGAGTGAGAAAGTGGTAGAGAGAAAGAGAGAGGGATGATATAAAATTTTATACCATGAGTGTTGATGGTCTTAAGCAACAACAATAACAAAAAATTAGATTGTTGATACGAGTTGTTTATCGTACAAAATTAAAAACCCATCTTTAACCTTCAAAAATAATAATAACTAGTAAAAGGGTAAGAAAGGGTCGATCTCACGAGGAGACTAATTAAATTCCGAAATATAAAGTTTAACTCATTCACTATTATATAGGTTACACTACGAAAATATACATAAAATACAACTATATACCTAGTTACATATAATTAGGGGGGTTAAAGGATCATAAACCATAAAGTAAATGAACTAAACTATAACTAGTCTAATATTTACAAGTGACAAATAAGTAACCAACATAGTTGAGGTTCGATCATTGATAAATAATTCGACACAACTGAAGCTCTTATTTCCATTCCATTAGTCTCATTCAATACTCGGTTTAGCATTTAGGTTGCCGAATTTCCGCTGCGGTTTAGCATTTAGCTCACACTAATTAAATTAAGTCGTTCACTCTAAATTACCATCAAACGCCGAGTCTAACAATAATCTAGTGTAGTTTAATTGCTTTATAAATGTAATCGTGCACTATCACACGTATAAAGAATAAACCTTCAAATTAAACAAACGATCATATGAATTGAATAAATACCAAACTCAATATTAAAATTCAAATAAACTCAGCGCTTAATCATTGAGACTAAAATCATGAAAAATCAAAGACAAAATTACATCTAATTAAACTAAGCAAGAACAACAAACCCAATAATAAAACTAGATAATTAAAGAGTAAGTAGGGAGGACTTATGAATAGGACTCGACCAAGCAGTCGCTGCTCAGGTTTGTCACCGATGTAGACCACTCGCCTTTCGATACTCTCCAACCTCATAGTCTCAATCGAACTTGTGCCTTTGCATATCCTCACAACCCTCAATTTTGCTGCTATGCTTGTGTCTGTAATTGGGTAGAAGGGCTCCCAATTTATAGAATTGTTACTCGAATTGACAGAATCAAGAGAATTTTGTTCCCAAAAATAATCAAAGTAATTTTTTCTTACTTTCTGCATTTTTCTTTAATTGGCACGAATTAAATCTCTTAATTATAGCAAGAAGTAGATTGTATATTCATCTCCTTTGTATTGTTTTGCTGTGAAGAGGAGATGAATAAGAGGGTTGAACTATTTCTGTTACTGGAGCATTATAGAGGAAGGAAATAAGAAATTTTTCCTCTTCTTCCTTCATTTTGAGCGTGAATAAAGAAAAAGGTGGACTTCTTTTATTTTGCTTGGCAATGTGAAATAACTTGCTCCAATTATAGTCCATAGTCACTTAATAACATAAAATGTATTACGTAATTAAGTTCAATTGTCAATAAAAAAAAATATATTGTTGCTAAATATAACTCATAAAATCGTAACATAGACAATAACTCGATATAATAAATTAAAGACGACTATAAATATAAAATTAGGGAATAAAAATATGGATAAATATGCACGTATCAATTGTTTTTGTCCTTTTGTATAGATTAATGCTAGAGTCTTGCTCAAGACTCTTCTCGAGACTACATGTAGTCTTTGTATAGAATATAGCTAGAGTCTTGCTCAAGACTCTTCTTGAGACTTAGCTTGGGATAAACTTACCCTAAATAAAAAATATCATTGTTAGATGAGGTGATGGATAAAAGGGATTAATATGCCTATTTTATTTTATTTTTTAATAATATCACCCAAACATAATAAATGTTCCACTTAAGCACTTGCTTAACAAATCTCTCTCCACTCTCTAAAACTCTAGCCTCCTCCTCCCTTCTCCTCTCTTTAAAACCCTAGCCTCCATTGTTGAATTGTAGATGGGCTTCCATCGATTTACTGGTGGAAAGCTTCATTCTTTATTTATTACGTGCTTTTCTCTATACCGTTGTTTGTTTTTTAGGTTTATAATAACTTTTTCCCTTATAGGAGGAACTTTCTCTCGCGAAAAATAAGGTTTTTTTTTTTTCTCTTTTAGGAGGATTTTTTTCTCCTTTAAAAGACAGGGTTTTTCGTCTCTTCTTTTGAGGGAAAATGTACTTCTTTTGCTTTAATGGATTGCCATGAACGTGTTTCATTGGTGAAGAATTATGCGGGACCACTAATTTTATCAATTCTTTTTTAATATAATCAGATGAACATAGGGATGACAATTTAATTCGAGTTCGATCCGTGTCCGAGGAAAAAACTCTGATAGGTCCAAGTCCGAAAAAATAAAATCCGAGTTCGAATCCGATAAAAAAAACTCCGAATCCTCGGACTCGGACCTTGCATAGAATCCGACCGAGTCTGACCCGCGAGTTTTACATGGTATAATTTTATTTTACCCTACTTTTTTTTTACTCCTCCGCCGCTTTTCTCACTCAATGCCCCTCAAGGCCTCAATTTTCTCTCTCCTTTCTCCCTCCTCTCCTTTCTCTCTCCTCATTCTCTGTTCATACTTCTCCAATAATCACTATATTTTACCAATTATCAATCAATAATGGAGATCTAAACTAAAATAACAACTTGTGAACAATCTCTCCTTATCAATTAATTTAAGTTTGTGTAGAAATGAAATTTATTTGATTTTCTTATAGTTGTTCAAGTGATAATCATCATTATTTTTCTGTGTACAAACTCTATACTTCATCAACCCCCTCTATTTGTCTTCTTTCTGCTTTTATTTTTAATCTAAGAAAAGGAAGAAAATTATGTTTGCAAAACGGACATGGATTCGGAGTCGGAGGAGGTCGAGTCCATCGGATTCAAATTCAGGTTTAGTATAAGCGGAGTCAGATCCGAAGTCGGGTTAAAATTTTAGGTCCGTTTAGTAAACGGATCGGATTTGGACCCTACACAGTCCGACTCGAGTTCCATCCGTTGTCATTCCTAGATGAAAATAATCCTCACAGCTACAACAAATCTTAGATTGTTTTCCAAAAAGGATGTATATTCCAGTGATTTAAGCGAAAAATGTTCTATAGTGCAAGATTTGCTCGACGGTCATAGTCTATATGAAGGATTTCTTTATTTAATCCAAAATGTTATATTTATGTTAAATTTGAATATATTTTGTAGATGTCGTATGACTTTTTCTTAATGGATTTATTGATTTTATATACTATTTAAAATATATATAAGTAGTTTCATAATCGAATTGAATATTCCTTAAAAAAAATTAAAACAACATTAATGCGTAATGTTTTGTTTAGAAGTCAAAATATAAAAATTGAATAAAATTTTCAATTCTCATCTAATGTTCAATCTTGGTCAATATTTTACACTAGATGATGATTCATGAAAATCTTCTATTTTAAGGGGTCAAATCTATAACATTAAACATGATACATGCATATAACATTTTTATTCAAAGAATAAACTTACTCATTTTGTAAAGTCATAATTTTTAAAATTGTAAAAAAGTTTATAAACAATAGTTTTGATATGCAATATCAATGTACCATCAATAGTATATTTTGATAAGATCTCGGACAAGAGAAATAGTTATCTCTAACTAACTCCTACATTATTTCACATAATTTTATATCATTATTTTTTTTTTTCTAACCAACAATCTAATGGGTAAACACAAACAAGGACGGGATCATCAAGTAAGAGATGTAAGCTTGGCCTTTATTCTTTTTCTCAATCCTTTTTCTCTACCTTCTATTCCTCATTTCGATTCCTTATTGTTTGCTTTATGATATCAAAAATCTTTTTTATTACATCATAATCAATAATTTGAATATATATCAAAAGAAGAACATATATAATAGGAAAATACATTAATTTATGTTATATTGTTATTGATTTGGTTGATTTATCATTATTAATCTTAATTTGCCTTTATTATGTTTATTCTAGGTGGTTGAAGTACATTTCAATATATCCATGCATTGCAATGCATGTGAGAAAAAGGTAGCTAATGTTGTTTCTAAAATAAAAGGTATTTATTTTTCTTTAATTTTATTGATGTAAGATTGAACCTATCTAATGCTAAATAATATTTTAAATTAAACAATGTCTATATATCAATAATGCAGGAGTTGAAAAGTTTATTACTGATATGACAAGAAATAAAGTGATAATTATAGGGCGTTTTTGTCCTGAGAAGGTTTTAAAGAAATTGAAGAAAAAGATTGGGAAAAAAGTGCATGTTATTGAATATGAAGGCATTGATAATAAAGGTAAGAGAGGAATCTTAAGTGAAGGAGAAACGAGATTGGGTGAAGACAACTTAGATTACAAATTTAGTTTAGATAAATTTTCGATGTGGTATGATGGAAATTATTATGGGAATGACAACCCAATTTTTACAATTTTTAGCGATGAAAATGCCAACTCTTGTGCGATAATGTAATTTGATCATTCATCCATATCATAAATATTACAACTTCTTCCTCTTATGTGGTTCTCTTTTCCATTTCATCCTTTTCTATTGTTTCCTTATTTACATACGATGTCTCTCTCCATTTATCCTTTATATTAGACATGTCTCTCTTTTTAAATTTTATCTATATATATCCTTATTACACGATTTTCTTAAATTGACATTTCTTGCAGCATGTAAGTATATATATGTAACAACATAATTATAATATACGATAGAAAAATATTCATTGCATCTTTCATATTCTTTAGTTTATAATAAAGTAGATTTTTTGGTTATAATATAATACATATGATTATATAGTGTTGTGACGAGGTAAGGGAGAGTAAACAAATAAAAACAATATGGAAAGAGAAATCAATTAAGAGCAAATCTAAACCTAAAGTAATTATATTGCCAATAAGTAGGTTTTTCTTCTTATATATTGTGAATAAGCATATGGCCTTGCTCTATGTTATTGCAAGGGTGGTAGTGTTGCATATATGCAATTCTCCCTTACCCCACTAATTTTGTTTGGCAGGGAGAGGGGGGAAGGGACACATACACTATATTATAAATTAAAGTAAGATCATGGAACTAAGGAAGACTAGGGAAAGAATGATATACAGAGTTGGATAGAAGATAAATGTAGTAGTAAGATAATATTGCTGTGTTGAATTTTAAGCAAAAAGGAAAAAATTGATCAGCATTCAAGAGGCTAACTTCTCTCTTTATAAATTTTAAGCATAAGAATTTCTCAGTTATCTAAATGCGTTTTTCAATCTAAACTCATTTGTTTTATTTTTAGTCTTTTGATGATTATCATGGACATAATGATTAAGCTTTAAATAAGAAAACCTAATTTGATATTAAATAAAAAAAATGATAACTTAATTAATGGTTTACTTTTGTTTGTAGGTTGCGTTGATGAAATATAGACATGGTTTATCAATAAATTTATATTACGTATGGGTAGTTATTATTCCCCTTCGTTTTCACAATGTTTCTTCCTAATATAATGAGTTGATCGTGATAGATCATAAATGCCTAATAAGTAATAACTGAAGCCAATGTTGCTTCTACCCCTTTAATATTTGAGCTATATGGCATCCAATTGAACAATCATTAAACATGACACAAAAGGTAGAAATAAGTGCATGAATCTCTTTTGGCTATGTATGCTTGACAAGGGCTTGATTTTTATTTCTTTCTTTTTTTTTTTGGCAGTTGACAATAGAGTTTCAAAGTTAGTCTTCTTCTGGCCATGCTTAGCTGGGGATAGCCTTCTCTTCTTACTTATGCTATTTTTCAATGTTTTTGACTACTTTACCTACGTATTCTGTTGTATATATGATGTACTCGTATAACACAATAGGTAGTGGTACACATTTTGTTTTTCAATTCCTAGATTGCTTAGACAGATCTTGTTTGAATGATTGAAATTATTCATTATTCCAAATTAATGTATTATTTTTATTATTAATAAACACAAAAGTACAAAAATAATATGTTTTGTGCAATCATTGGTGACCAAATGCAGACAAGATATTGTAGGGATATAGGTACTCTAAGCGAAATTTCATGAATCATATTCATACGCACCTAAAACAAGATCGCATGCATAACACACAAGAATCACATAATTATACCTTTGAAGCGTGATTTCCACGTAGCAAATTGATTGACAAATCAGGGAGAGAATAGATCCCCAAGCGTGACTCCTCTACTTAGTCAACGGGATTCGATCAAGTAGTCCACCAATACTAGATTGGTCGAGCGAAGGGGAAAACCACGATCACCACCTTTTATGGACAACCGGCCACCACCACCGTGCACAACCACCGGCGCCGAGGAGGGGAAAGACCGAGAGAGCCGTGAGAGAGTGGGAGTTTGAGAGAAGCTTGGCCTGTGTTTGCTAATTAGGGTTTGATTTATTGATAATCAATGTTATATTCAACCCTAGGCACCTAGTCTATTTATAATCTTATTATAATTAGACTAGGAAGCAAAGCCCAAACCCTCTAAACCTACCCACATGGCCGACCACCTAGGGGATGAGGCCCATCATGGGCCTCTTCCTCTTATGCTTAAATCTAGACCCTTTGTGTGACCTTATAGGATCCGTTCAATTGGGCTTTGGCCTATTTTACTAGCCCAAAGATCGTTAGTACCTCTAGCTATGATATAACGACGACCCAAAAGAACGAACTTAATTGTCTCCATAATTTGATCTATTATATATTTAGTAATTGCACTCGATGAAGACATAAATCCTTCAGATATATCATGGGATTGATATTGTCGAGTGGAAAAAAAATCTAGATTATATTTTCAATAAGTAGTGAAGAGATATATTATTTCAAAGGGTGGACTAAAATGTTTTACAAAGTTATGCATGATCAGCTTTCTTAAGAGAAGCATTATATATATTACACCAATTACACTTTGAAATAGTTCCACATGATAGGTCTTTGTATGAATTTAGGGTAGGCTGTCGACCATAATAATGTTTGATCTTCAAAAATCTGACAATTTTGTCAACCATTTACATTTTTATTTAGCTATTATTTTTGCTTGATAGTTGATAATAGCTTAAATCTCATGCATGTAGGGATGTCAATGGGGCGGGGTAGGGCGGATGTTGGCTTTCCCATCCCCATCCCCGCGGCGGGTCTAAAATTCATCCCCATCCTCGCCCCGACGGGTACAATTCTAAAACAATCCCCACCCCAACCCCCACTTGGATATCCACCCCCACCTAGTCCCCACCTAAGACCCGCCTAATCCCCGCCTCCCAAATACACAATCCTTCAAAATTAATAAAGATTGCAAAAATAAAAAAATTATTGTTAATATTACACATTTTTTTTGTTTATAATATAAGTGTAATACAAAATATTATATTTACTATATTATTTTAAATAATTTTTTTTTGTAAAATAGTATAAAAGTATATAATTTTGTTTTAAAAAATATATGGATGTGGGGATGGGGCGGGTACGAAGTGGGGTAGGTGGGGATGGGGTGGGTACGAAGCGGGGCGAGCGGGGCGGGGCGGGGATGGGGCGGGTACAACCTAAAATCCACCCCTGCCCCATCACCCATGGCGGGTATGGTTTTTATCCCCATCCCCGCCCCACCACCCGCCAAACCAAGATCCGTTGGGGCGGGGATGAAGCGGGTCTCCTATTTGACCCGCCCCACTGACATCCCTACATGCATGCATGGAAAAGTTTCTTATATAATTAATTCAGAGACACTTATAATTAGTTATCAATATGTCAATTCACACTAATATGCCTCACATTTCTAGATTCAACAATAATAGTTGTTACATCAAAATTGCATGTGACATGCACGTGATTATATACGACAGAAAGTTAAATTAACTCCCGGAATCCAACATAAAGTCTCATCCCACTAACCAAAAACACATCAAAAGGTCCCACTTTGCTAATTTTTCTCTAAAAGGCCCTTTGTCACAAAAATGAGGACATAAAAGGTCATTTCTGACAAAATATTTTATTTTTTAAATATTGTGTGGCAGACACGTGGGGGTCCATGCCGAAAGTTTATAGTCAACTCCCAAAATACGATGTAAGGTCCCATTTTACAGAAAAAAGCGCATATAAAGTCCTTTTTTGTCACCATTTTTTTAAAAGGTCTATTCTTAATTTCTCACAAACATGAGTAACATAAAAGATCAATAATTACAAATTTGTATCATTTGCAACAATTTAGTATTTCAACTTTGTTTTTTACACCTTCCATCTCAGCTTGTATCATCTTTATTCAATCAATGTAGTATTTTCAAAATACATTGATAAACCAATTTAGCTAGTCTCAAACCAAAAATTGCATGTTTTAACTTATTTTCACACCACCTAACCAAAATGTGTAAAATTTTTCAATGGTGACTAACCCATCCACGATCATTTTTCAATTGTGACTAACCCACCCATGATCAACTCTTCCCTCCCAAGTCCCAATAGACCCAACAAGTCAACCATTATGCACAAAGTGGTGCTCTTCAAATTCGAAGTCCATTTGGTTAGTTTTTCTTAAGGCAAACAA
Source organism: Chenopodium quinoa (assembly GCF_001683475.1). Taxonomy (NCBI): domain Eukaryota; kingdom Viridiplantae; phylum Streptophyta; class Magnoliopsida; order Caryophyllales; family Amaranthaceae; genus Chenopodium; species Chenopodium quinoa. The sequence continues at coordinate 3,985,169 of NW_018745170.1, read as the reverse complement.
AACCCTTTCGAAACTACTTTATTTTTGGAAAAAAAAACCCTTGGAAAAACTACCCTTTCATCTACTCAGTTAATCAGCTGACAACCCAGAAAACTCTTACCTGTTTTACTCACTCCTTCAAAAACCTAGTACTCACTACCTATTATATACAGTAATTCACAAAAAAAAAGAAGAAAAAAACCCGCAAAGATTGAGCAGCAGAAAACCCAAAAAAAAGGGTTTTGTTTTTTAATTCTGTAAAAATCAAATTGAGTTTTGTGGGTTTCCGTAACATTCAATTTCTGGGGTTTTCTTGGTTCTTCAATTCGAGTAATTCCCTCTAATTCTAACTATATTTATTGGATTATTTGCTCCAATTTTTAGAATTTATTAAACTTTCATTGATTACGATTGTTTAATTTTGATTTTTCTCTGATTGTTTAATTGAATTTTTTACCCAGCTACAATTTCGGGTCCTGTGAATAATTTTTCAACCCAGTGTGTTGGAAGGGTTTTTCTATCGATCAATTTTGATAAAGGTGATCGTTTCCGAGTTGGGGTATGGAGATGGATGAGGAATTGATCACTGCTTGCAAGGTATTATAAAATTTGATTTTTTTTTTTTTTTTTTTTAATTTTTAATTTTTTGCAAGGTGTGTAGAAATTCTTCCGTTTCACGAGTTGTGCTTTTGAGTTTAATGTATTGGTTTCACCCGTTTCTTCCTTATTGCACGGTGAATTTTTGTTGTTCAAAACGATGGTGATCCGAGTTTGTGTATAGGGTAGAATAATAATGGAAAAGGCTTATCATTTTTGCATTGTATTGTGTTAGCTTGCTAGAGTTCATAAATCTGTAATGGGGTGTGTTTGTCTATATTTCAGCTATGAGATAACTTTTGGGGGTGGGGGTGGGGAGTGTTTTACTTATTAAGCAAGTTGGAAATGGTTTTAAGTTCAGTGTTGCTTTGGCCTTTTCTTTAGGAGTTCATTTGCAGAAGTAATAGACTGTAGTCTTCAGGATTGTGGGCCGGGTAAAGTGGCCTTCTAGGAGCGTGAATAAAATGAGAGTTTTCTTATAATTGTCGGTAGTTTGATTACAAAAGATATAGTGTTGCACTTACCTTGATTTTCATACAAATTTAGAACTTGTGGACCTTACTTGGCAGTGTCATAGTATATTGATTAGGTTTTCCTTTTTCCACTTCTTGAATTTTTTTTGTCAGGAAATTTAGGATGCTTAGGGGGAATTTGGTCCAAATAGTTGATAAGAAATGGTACAACAATGAGAAGTATATAGCTTTTTGGTTGTCTTAATCATAAAATTTAACTCCCCTTCTCCAAATGTTTTAAAAATTCTCATTTTACTACTAATATCAAACTAAAGATAAAGATGGTTGGGTGAGAAAGAAGGTAGGCAGAGGGAAGAGAGAGGGAGGGGGAGGTATAAATATCAATCTATGAGGGAGGGATGGGTAAAAGATTCAGGGGATTTTGGGAGGGATGAGAAGCTTAGGGGTATGAGGCTCCATACTCAAGTTTATCTCATCCATATACCTTTATCACTTCCAAATATATGTCCCTCAGGAATCATATGATAGATTTCCATGTTTAAGTTGGTCTTGAATGTTTCTCCATTTATAAGCATTGCCTTAGATTTAACTTGTGGAAGATAGAGTCTTTTAGTGACTCAAGTTGTGCTTGATGTTCTGATTCTTGTGAGTCTTGATTTTTCATAATTTATTTACTTCTTCTGTTCTTTTTTAATTGCAATGATGGGGTATTTTACACCGTTCACACACATTTGTTTGATCGTCTTTTGTGATTTAAAGGAAAAACATAATCATGTGGGGTCTTGCTCGACTCGTCTCGATATATATTTTCAAAATATTAATGTTGTAAAACGTGCATTTCCAAGTGTGAAAACCCAAACGTGCAATTAAAAAAGAATGTTGGAAATACTTATTAGGTGAACAATGATAAATTTGTACAGATAGAGGGAATCACGGTGTAGCATGAGTAGTCCTGAGATTAGAACAGACGAAATCCTGTATTTTATATTGTTATTGTAAACGTGTGTGAGGCTAGATTTGTAAGTGCTGTTGTGGCATGATATTAGCTAAGGGGTGATTTTTCATGTTAGACGGCAGGATGGTATGATATGATGTCAACTTGGGACGGCTTAATTGGATCTTGAAAACAATAAAGAAGTCATGCTGTAGGAAACGGCATGAGATTTTCAAGTCTTCCCATATGAACTACGTCAATGAAGGAAGATCTGTTCCTAGTTCCAACATACTTCATGTTTGTTCATCATTCAAAAAGAAGTTAGTATACATAAGCAGAAAGTCCTATGATATCTTAACTCTAAGGTGATAGTGTGCAACGAGAGTCATGTTTGAAACTAAAGTAGACTCTCAGTTGATAAAAGATCCACATTAGAAAGATTTCTCTTACTATTCCTTACGAACAACAGATGAAGAAAATAGAGGAAAACAATGAGTCCTGCAGGAAGGTTTTTCGATAGTTTGTTAAGAAAAGAAAACTACAGAAGTCATCAATGGTACTGCAGATTTTTCTTAAATACAACAAGTGATAGGCATAGGCTTGTGTTTATTATATTTTTTTGCGATTGCCATATTTTTGAGGTATGATATTAACTATTGAGGAATTTAGTATTCCTTTCCCTTTTGTAGTCAAGATATGATGTTCCTATTATCTTGAATTCTGTTTTATCGACCATTATATAATTCATCTTCTCTAAGCGTCCTGTGATGCACATATGTGTGAGATATCTTAAGAGATTAAATAGGGTTTTCTTAATTTTATTTTTAATAAAGAAGTAGCCGTGCATTATATTAATACTGTTTTGCATTTGTAGGACAAGTTGTTACAGTTCCGGTTAATAGAGCTAAAGGATGTACTTACTCAAGTAGGCCTTCCAAAGCAAGGGAGGAAGCAGGTAATACTTGCTTGATTTAATATTTGACTTTAGATATACCAAATGTTGAATGGCTTTTGGACATAATAGAATGCAATGTTATTTCAACTACCTTTTCTGTCTCTCTTTTAATTCCTGATTTTAAGAAAACATTTCCTGTCTATTATTCTTGTACGCAGGATCTTGTGGACAGAATTTTGGCCTTGCTTTATGATGAAGGCAGTGAGTTTCAACCTTTATATTACTCATGTTGCCTTACTTCTGCGTTGTTTACTTTTCCGTTAATTTCATGTCATTCATTTTTGAGTATTTCGCTTTTTTCTTGTCAACTGTTGATTAATTTGAATGGAATTTAGTCCATGAGATGCATCTTTCTTGATTCTTTGAATCTTTTCTTGTATCTATTTCCAGATTTTTTTTATCTAGTGCAGTTACCTTCTTTTTTCTTACAAGTTTGTATCTCTGCATGTGGTCATGTCTGTTTCATTGGATGTATTTTTTTACACCAGCTGTTTGTTTACAGCTCCAGGTCTCTTCAAGAATAATGTCAATGGGAAGGAAGGATTGGTGGAAATAATTGAAGATGCTTACAGGTGAACTACTCCCCTTGTTGTGTTTAACTGTTTATAGAATTTAACGAGCTCCTTGCAATGAGGGAAAAGGCTCTCCATAGATCCTCTATTGTATAACAGCTATTTATATATTGCGTTACTATCTATCCTACTGTTATGTCTGACCTTGGAAACAGTGAATTGTCCTTTTTTTCATGAATTGGATGTTAAGCCTGATTATAAACACTGTGCACCTTTTCAGTTTTTTGTTGTTTTTGTTGTTACTTATTAGATCACATTTTGTAAGTTGCAACCTAATGTCCTAATACATTGTTGAGGATGAGGTATCTCTTTGGACTTTCAAGAAAAAATAACTGCATGTTCACATGCATGCATGTTTTAATTCACTCCTGAGCATTCTGTTGCCTTATAGCTGAGGCAACATTGATGCCTGTCTGCCTCTGATCTTGTTCAAGAGAAGATGATCAAGTAATTGATCTTTTTTTTTTTTTTTTTGTTTTGTTTTTCTCTCTCTTGATCAAGCAAGGATAAAAATAGGGTCTCTGTCACATGAGTTGAGGTGCACCATGTGCCACATTTCATGAGGTACATAGGTCATAATCTCTGCTAGGGTTTCATAAGATACTCATGTTAGAAGGAAGGTGATCATGAACTATGTGAAAGTCCCGAGTGCTTAGAGATTGTTTAAGAAACACTTTTACTTGTCCCTATCCTTGATTGATATGTGGATTTCCTGTTGTTCCAAGGAATGCACTGTCTTACTGTGATTTTAACCCCTTGTGGATTTTTTTAATTAAAATTGTGCTGTCTTTGGAGTCCAGAAAGATGCATGAATCGGGAAGTAATGGCTCAAGTGCAAAAAAACAAAATTGTTCAGGTAGCAGCAGAACGCAACCTAAAGAGGAAGCTGAAGATCTAAATGAGTTAGAAAGGAAAATTCGTTGTCCTTGTGGCAGTGATGTTCCTGGTGGTGGTGCATTGGTTCAGGTAATTTTTTTTGCTTATTTGTGATTTGTTTAGGGTTTGTTTGACATCGTTTTTTGTTTTCAATTTTTTGTTTTTGTTTTTTGTTTTGTTTTTTTTTTTTAAAACAAAAAACCAAATAAGAAAACAAAAAAAACGTGTTTCTACTTTTCTGTTGTCAATTTTTAAAATTATATGACATATATCATATGATTTTGAAAAATAATAAACCAAAAAACAGAAAACCACTGCAATACCAAACGAACCCTTAAATTATGAATGTTGGTTACCCTGTAATTCCCATTCTGAATGTAATCCCTAAAATACTACTATAAATTTATAATGTTGATTGGCCAGTTAGCCTTCACATATTGCAGCTATTATTCTAATTTCTGAATACTTTGATGTGGGACCTGGAAAGAAGATAAAAAAGGAAGAACATGACACTATCATCAATCGGCAAAATGTTTCAGTGCCATTTCGTTCCTCTTAATTGTGTCCCCAGTATATGCTCCTTTAATGTTTAGTTGGGTGGATTAAAACTCGTTGAGTACTTGGTTGTCCACATTTGATTGGGTTCACCAAAGCCAAATGTGTTACATATAGCAATTGAATCTAGTTATTTGTAGCAATATTACTCAACTAATATCATTGCTGGGACTTCACTGTGGTCGGCTGCGTTACCCCGATACTCTCCTCAACCCAGAGTATCGCGTGTCGACTCGACACGATGCTCGACACGCCTTGGGTTGAGGTGTCGACTCGCGTACCGGGAAAGTGTCTAGGAGCGAGTGTCGGGATCAATTGGATCGGTGAACTATGTTACTTTGCGGTCACGACTAGGTATGAAATTCAAGAGTAGATCAGACTTTCCCAGCGGACTCCATTGTTGCAACCTTGCAGTAGCTTCCCGATAGAGAGAGAAAGTAGAAGCTTAAATAAATGGGGTAAATCTGGGTGGGACAGCTGTTTATAATAGGGTAAGGGTGGGACAGCTGTTGTTTGGGGAAGGTAAAAGTGTGTGGGACAGCTGTTTGGCTTTGCTAATTCCCTTTTTGATTTTTTATTTTTTACTTTTACTTTTGAGTATTTTCTTTGGATAGGTTTTGACAATAGTACCAATGTTGGTTATTACGGAGTACCAATTTTTGTTAAATACCCTTTCATATTAATTGATAATTATTATACTATTTTTTTTTTTTTTAATTAAGTATCTTAAAAATTTCCCGACACTTTGTATACCAGCTGTGTCTAAAAAATTAGTCAAGACACTCTTTTGACCGTATCCCCGTATCGGCTATTTTTTGAATTGGTGGATCGGATTCTCTGATCCCCACTTGGATACGACACCCAAACTTGAGTCTGTGCAACATAGGTGGTCGGTCTTTATTTTAACAAAATGAAGGTCAAAAATGAAATTTTTTTGGTTCCCTTAGGCTTATAATGTATATATATTTTTTTTAATCCATGAAATCAAGACTTGACTTCAATTATACGAGTATACAACAATTGGAGTAAGAAGATTTGCCTGCAAAGATTTACTGGCTTCTTCCCTTCACATGCATTATCAGAAGAATGAGGTTCCCCACTTAAGATATCCATGCCTTTATAGTTCTTTCTTGGCACATCATTGGCCTAGGGACAGACTCAAAACACATTTCTGACAAAGACTATGTTAAACACTGAAAGTGAGAAACCCTTGGACAAGTACAATGAGATGACCTCCCTCAACTGCAGCCCCCATGTAAAGTATTTTTTGGGTTTGGAGGAGATTAGGCCCTTTCGGTCTTTTCTCTTAGTGTTCTTGTTTGTATTGCTGGTAGTTGGTTGGGTTTTTTTTTTTAGAGTATTGGTGATGGTCAGACTGGCATGAATAATTTCCCATTTGTCAGAGTATGTATCTTTAATCCCTATTGTCTTTTGTGCTCTAAAGGCTGAAAATTTTGAAATCCAATTGCCCAATTGGCATTATTGTTCAAATTGTTTGTGCTAGTTCAACAAAAATTCTAGGATCAGAGAAGTGCATTAATTCATATCCTGTAGAGTCATCAGTGTCTCACCAAACACACCCTAGAACTTCTTTGGATATAAAAATCCCTGTAAACGTGCCTTATCATTAATTTATATTGTTCATGGTCAAAATTATGCCTGGTTTTTGTAGCTGAATGCAAGTTTGTCCATTGGGGGTATTGGTAGAAGATTTCTGTATCAATTCTTTAAAATCTTACTGTTGTTGAGGATTGTTTGTTATCATAGATGTTATTGCATAAAAAAAAAAAAAATTGAAAATTCTTTTCCATCGTTCAAGAAGAAATAAGTACAATGAGGTGAACAGCTTTTGTTTCTGCACAAAAACTGCTTCTGCTAGAAAGACTGATCTTTGTACTTTAGGAGATCCTCTTTAGTAACTTTCTTTTGGCTGCTGCCCTTCCAATCTTCTTTGCTGTTTCCAAACCTATTGCATTTTTGCACCTCAACACTGGATTGACAGTCTTTTTCCTAAATATGCTACATATCTGCACTATTTAATTCTCAGCAGGAGCCAAATTCTAGTTCTTTTTACTTAAAACCCTTTTGCGCTTGTATTTTGCCTTTACCTATATCTTTTATACAAACAAATCTTCTGTGAACTATCTTTTACTAACATAGTTGCCAATGCAGTGTGTGGATCCAGATTGCAATGTATGGCAACATAGCAGCTGTGTGATCATTCCTGAGAAGCCAACAGAGAAGATTTCCATGCCTATACAGTTTTTATGTGAAATCTGTCGAGTGAAACGTGCTGATCCGTATGTACAAATTTTCTTCCCTCTATGCTCAATTTTCTGTTTTGTATTGTGCTGTTCTGTTTTGGGCCTTTTGGCTTATATCTGTAGCATTGCAAACACTGTTTGAAAGACATTAGTCAGAATCTTTAGTAGTATAGAAACTAGCAAAACGAGATTTGACTGGGAGTTGATTTGGGATAGCTGTTGCTAGACACAATATCAGTCATTTATTGGATATAAAGTTAATGTTTGGATATTTTCTTTTAAAATGTGTACTAAGTTAAGCTCCCTTTATTGTTTCAGTGGATGCGTAAATGGGCTTAATTGTTATTTTAAGTTGTATCTTTAGTTATTAGATTTAGCCATAAAAATGTGCTCATTAATATTTAAAATAATGGTATTCAGTTTTGTCTAAGTTAATAATTGGGCTATGAGGCTGCTGATCCTGATAAGATGTCATCTAAATGAGTGGCTAATCACGTAGTATATGAGTTAATTTGATAAATTATTAATTCACTATTTGCTACACATGACAGCTGTATTCCTCTAACTAAAGGAAAATTTAGTGTGACATAATATATTCTGATGCAAACTCTTGAACAAACATAAGCTGAACATGAATCCCAAAGGGAGCTGAAATGCCTGATATCCAATGGCATGATATTGATGCAATTTGATGTATTATGAGACTCTGTTAAACAAAGAAAGGGCATTAGCTTGCAATTACTTTAATTTATCATCATCCGTGACTGTAATCTGGATGTTGGAAGCCGTTGGGTAGAACAAGGAATTTTGGTCCGGTTAACCCTGATGATAGAACCTGGCAACTACATAGTTGTGTTTTGTGCTTGTAAAGAGTTTATTGTCTCACCTTAAAATTAAGTGGATGGTTTAATGTAAAATAAGACATAAATGTGGGTACTTTTCTTCCCCCCTCCTATTCTTTGCCCCCATTTTTTTGTATTAAATCTTTTTTTTGGGTGCTCTTTCTTATGGTCAACTATGACATGTTTGCAGCTTTTGGGCAACTATGGCACATCCTCTGTATCCTGTCAAGCTATCATCTTCCACACTTCCTGTTGATGGGTATGCAATGTCTCTTGGTATTCTATGATCCAACCAATATTGTTGTATTATCTAGGTATTTTAACTATGTTCTTGTATGAGAGAACATAGCATGAGTATATCAAGAGGATGATGGGCTCATTATAGTAAATTATTATTATTTCTATGTGTGTAGACAGACTAGACACAAGTCAGACATGTACACGTATTTATGCACGTAGGTTTCTGTGTATGTATTTGTATATGTGTGTGTATGTATATGTATGTATTTCAGCATGTATACACACATACTTGTGTGTTTGTATCTTGATCTATTGTGGTGGGTTCGGGCTGGATTGCTTTTTGGCTGTTATTTTAGCTATTAGCTTATATTCGAAGCATGCATGTCCTGTATACTTTTTATGAGTGATATTATTTATTTCTCCCATCTGTGAGAGTTCTTTGACCACGTATGAGCACCCCATTGGTTCTTTGGTTGAGATATTCATTATCATGGCTTATTATGAATTGTTGATGTAAGGATTATGTTATACTTATCGACTAGCAAGAGGATTAGGAAGAGGAATGCATATAGTTTTAGATAGATGAGGTGAAGTACCGAGGGGTATTGGTTTTAGAATCTGCCCGTCCGGGGAGGGGGGGGGGGATATGTTTTGATAGTTTGTTATGAGATCTAAATTAGAATTGAAATTAGCAGAAACTTGAGTATCGTGCCTTGAGATTTTATCTTTCACTCGTTTTTTTCAAGAAAACTGTGACCTGTGAGAAGAGCTGGATTATATGTTTTGTTGGAAAGAGTTTTTGAAGGTTATGATACTACACTGCAGAGAACTTTTTGTTTTAAGAATCATAAAATCCACCCCTCAGCCTCACACAGCTACCTGAGCATATAGAGTGCCAGAGACAAAAGTAATGGTCAAACGTGATTCTATATGGAACTATTTAGTTGGTTTAATTGCAGAAGCATTTTTTGTTGTATACTCTTTAAATGGTTCTGTTTTTCAGGTGAGGTTTTCCTTTTTGTGTTAACAGTTTGTTTCTGCATTTTTTACTTCTCTATGTTATTCAGTACAAACCCACATGTAATCGTGGAAAAGAACTTCAAATTAACAAAGGCGGATAGGGAATTGTTGCAGAAGGCTGAATATGATGTTCAGGTTATTCTCCTACACTCTGGTTGTTATGAGTACATGAAATTTTATCATTCAATAACTCTTAATGTGTACTAATTTGTTTCGCAGGCTTGGTGCATGCTCTTTAGTGATGGTGTTCCATTTCGGATGCAGTGGCCACTATATGCAGATCTGCAGGTTAATGGTATGTTAACATGTGCAAGTGTATTTGTTATGATGCCATTTGTAACTGATTCACCTTATCTATCAATATGATGTTCATCCCATATTGACCAATGCTTACTTCTACAGCTTCATTAAATCCTGCCACTTGTTTTGTTATTGGTTGGTTATATTATCATCAGGTATCCCGGTCAGGACTGTGAGTAGAGCTGCTTCACAGCAGTTAGGAGCTAATGGACGTGATGATGGTGCAAAAGTGAGTTTTTTTGGTACCTTTCCCTATATATTGTGGGACAATGCACCTTTTTTTTTATTCGATTTAGGTATATAATATTTTTATCTTCAAAAAAGGAACTTTGAAAAGATAAGTGGAGTGGGATACTAGATATCATTGCCACAATGCCACCTAAGAGATAAACCCCCTTCTTCCTTTCTAATGTGTTTGAAGTATACTCTGAATTTTGAGTGTGGTCTACATTTCACTAGCAACTCCAAAAAAGAAGGGGGTTGAGGTGCAAGAGTGGGACATTGGATTTGAAACCCTCATGCAAGAAATCCCCCAATAGGTTTATTTTCATTGATGAATGACATTAGGAAAGCCATATCCTCTTGAAACCATTTCAAAAATCTATAATTGGTTAGTATATCAGTATAAGCTTGTACTTTTTAAATCAATGACTACATGAACGTTTAACCCCTTTCGTTGTTTTATGTTTTCTAGGACATACATTAAGTTTTCTAGTTTTTTTAAGCAATTATTATGTAACCTTAGATTATGTAATTTCAATGTAAAGCTCTCTAGGGAGTAGTGAATCAATGATAAATGAATCCAAGCTTCCTACCCAAAGTTGTTGCCTTTGCTTTAATGCTTGTGTTGCTGGTAGAGCTTTAGTGTCATCGCATGTTTTATAACATCTCATATTATCAATGATTGGTCCTATTTGTGCCGTCTTTGGCCCACTCAGCCGTTATCTGCCAATCCTGCACACCCGTACTCTTGTTGCCAATAGTCAAGATTGGCCTTGTAAATCAGACGTCTGCTTGTGTTGTTACATGCTCATAAGCATTTTCCGCGCTACGCCCTTGCTGATAGATTGGTAAAAGAGCAAGTCGCATGGTCCGGTGTCATAACGCTTGTGACTGCGGCATGTATTATATCTCCTTAATGCAAAAGAGAACTTAACTTTCTCCAACTACCCAAACCACTCAATTGCCCCTACTTGCACACCCCTCTCAAAAAATCTACTAAGCATGTCAGAACAAAATTGATAAGAAGATCAAAGTTCTCCCTTCTTTAATCCTCGCGATAAAGTTAACCACTCTTTAGGGGCTCCTTGTGGCGATATTGAAAAACAACTTATAAGAAAATAACCCCCATCTTATGTCCCCACTGAATATACTCCTCTCAATAAGCACATCTAAAAACCCAACTTACTCCATAGCGAGCCTTCTCAAATCAATAACATAATACTAAAACAGACACCGGGAATGACACGTGTTACTTCCAGGTACTGTTTTTTCCCTCCAAAACTCCCCTCCCTTTTTGGCAAAAAATCTTTTATTTTTAGAATATTTGTATAATACAACTATAATAATATTATTCCAAATCTTATGTATTATCTTTACATATTTACATAAAATGTATTTCTTTTTATTTCGTGTTCTTAATTCTTCCATACACATTTACCTAAAATATTATTCCAACTCTTTTTAAATTATAGAAAAAGTGAGCCACTGGTTCAGATACAAGATACAATCATTACCGCCTGCACATCTTTTAGACAGAGTATTATTGAATTTTGCCCAAAAAGTAATAACACAATTGATTCATATGATTGATAGGACTTTTTGTGAGAAACTACCTAATAAAACCTAAATTTTGTGAGAAACTGCCTAATTAAAAAATGTTGTAAGAAACTACCTAATAAAAGGTAAAATGTTGCAAGATACTACCTTTGATTGAATTTCCCCTGGTGATTTAATTTTACGACGTTGATCCACCTTAAAACACCCCCAAACCACCGTGAGGGTTGGTTTTTAAGGTGGTAAGGTTATTTTCGGGGTGGTTGGAGGATATTCCGAGTTGGTGAGGGTAAATTAGTGGTTCCAGATGGTGATTTTTGGGGTTGGAGGTGGTGGTTTTGGGGTTGAAAGGTGGTTTAGTTATGGCGGCGGCGATTTCAAGCAAGTTGTGTTAGTTTTGGGAATGAAAGCGATGGTTTCGAGAGTGTTTTGAGGTTATCGGTGGAAATCTGGTATAGGTAATATTTTACAACATTTTACCTTTTCTTAGGTAGTTTTTTACAACATTTTTCCTTTATAAGGTAGTTTATTACAATATTTTACCTTTATAAGGTAGTTTATTACAACAATTTTTTCATTAGGTAGTTTCTCACAAAATCCGGGTTTTAATAAGTAGGTTTTTGACAAAAAATATTAATTGATATTAAAGAAATTACTTTAAAAGATCACTTTAATTATTTAATTTTTTTTTTTCAAATATCTCTAATATTTTGTTTCTTAGACTAATGGATTATTAGATATGACTATGAAATAAATGTTGTGTTCGACAGCTATATCATATGTCTAATTCTAGGAAAATATCAATCAATTCTTTGTTATTACGTAATTAAATAAATTAATATCTTAGTGAATACAAAAAAAAAATTATTCTCTTTTGCTGAAATATATGATTGATATAATGAATATATTACATTCGACATTATAAATAAGTTGCATAGTAAAAGATATGTTGGACACAGTGACAAGTGACATTTTCTTGTGTATCCTTCTTTTCGATAATAGCTATCATCTACAAATTAACTTTTAAGGCAATAAACAAACAATAATTATTAGATAGCTTCAAACATACACAATTTTATATAATAACAAAGAGTGATGATATCATGTAGAGGATCAATTCATAAACAGAAAATGTACTATTAATAATATAGGTTAGTGTTGCCTAATTGTGGATTATTATTGCCTTTAATGGTCCGAGTAGTATTTATTTCTATTGAAATTATTTTATTGGATATAAAGGTGATATGTTATATGTAATTTATATATTTACATGTTTGCTGTGCTAATAGTTTTATTGTAGATTTTATTCTGTTGTTTGATTAATATTTTCATGTTTATTAATATAGGGCATTTATAAATAAGTCTTTAGTCATACAGTCACTAGATTGTATAGTTTTATTGGGAATAGTATACATTATCATTAATGTAATATAATGTATACTACTTTTAAATAATTACAACACAACTAATCAACAATAATTGTTTTTTTTCTCAATTGTAATTTTAGTAATTTTTTCCTTATTTTTTTCTATATGCATTGCATTTGTTTATTCCATATGAGTTGCCTCATTTTTATATTATATCACAATTAATTATGGGAAAAAGATTATTACTTGTGTAAAAAAAAAAAAAAGATTATTACTACCGTGCATCGCAGGGGCACTAATCTAGTTCTTATCTGAACACTACACCCTTGTTCTCTTTTTATGGGATTTATTAGCAATGTCATTGATCTGCTTTGCCTAAGTAGAAGCACTATGGAACTGTAATATCTTGCTGGGAATTACCTGCTCTAACTTATTGACCAATACTTTTGTGACATTTTAAAGGCTTAAGCGAGCAAGCGTATTGATGGGTCCCAAACCTTAGTAAATGATCATTGTTTGGAACAGGAATGATGGGATTGGAATTCATTCTCTTATCAGCGACCCCAGTTTCAGAAAGCTCTGTTATAAGGCTATTAGTCACAATTATCAGTTTTGGAAGAACCATTTTGCCTTACTCTAGCCATGCCAAATACCGCTTGCCTTACCGCACCCTCGTTGAAGGGTCTCTCGAGTCATATTCCTATTTGAGAAGGAATTGGATCTGAATGCAAACTAGACCTATGTACCATCTTCATGAACAAATATATATATATATATATATATATTTTGTGAAAAACTACCTTTTATTAGGTTCATATGAATACAAGTACTTAATATAACTTTTTTTTCTAAACATAATTACCTTATAGATACAAAAACTTAGACTAGCACCACCTATAAACGGAATCCGTCAAATAACTCCATTAGTGGGCCCCGCCTTTTCATTTCTATCCACTTATTTCTGCTATTTATAATTCTGTTCTTTTTGCTCGAGGATTTTAGGGCATCTTGACCCTTTGTAATTTTTATTTCCTTACTTACCTACCACGAAAATATCAGCTACCAAACCCCAGGCCTTAGCTAATGCAACCGAAGGTGGAACACCTTAGGGACAATATACTTGTACAGCATTTGTCATCATTGAATGTTTTTACTTGTCATATTCACTTTATATTTCATGCATTTACTTGTGTGAAACACACTGAATAATAAATTTTTGCAGATTACATTGTACATTGTAGAAGGAGTTAACAAGATATCTTTATCTGGCACCGATGCCCGTACTTTTTGTTTTGGTGTCAAACTTGTGAGAAGGCGTACGCTTGAGCAGGTATCTTCCCCTCGTTTGATATGTCAGTTTGAACCTTCTTTCTTTGTCGCCCTTCTCTCTCTCTCTCTCTCTTCTCTGTCTCCCCCTTTCTGTGAGGCACATACTATGGTGTCTTGTTATAATTACCATTGGTAGCTTGGCTGGGTGGTGAAGGCCTCTCATGTATAGGACTTGCATGCTGTAATATTAGTCTCATTGAGTTTTTATTTTTTATTTTTTTTATTTAAGATACCCTTTGAGAAATGTTATATCTTTCCAAGCCTTGCCTTTACCAATTACTCCATATTACTTGACATGTAAAAGGTAAGAGTTAATTATTGAGAAGTTGCTATTTTGTTTGCTGAAGTAATGTCTAGATTTTTTTTTCATGCCTTTAATGTTAGATTTGATGAAGATACTAATATCACAGTCGAAATGGATGGGTGGTGGTTGTTCAAGGTATTTTAATAGGGGAAATTTGGCTGTGTGTAGGTGTAGGGAGTGAAGAATGAAGGGAAATGGATGGGAGATGCTTGTTCGAGTTGTTTTAATAGAGGGAATTTTGACAGTGTGCAGGTGTAGGGAATGAAGGGATGGAGCTGGGGTTGGGTTTGTAAATTTCTCTTTCTTTGGGTTGTGCTCGTCTTAAAATTTTTATTCCAAGGGTTGCTTACTTGGATAGTTGGATCTGTACAACTATATATGGTACCTGATATGTGTGTCCTGGAGTTCAAGTAAAGAGTTGTAGACTTGTACCTCTCCTTCTCGCCCCTTGGTTGGAGGCTTGGAGCTATATGTGGAAAGTTAGTATTTTGATTATTCAGCAGTAGCGTGCTCTGCCGCACCATTGTTCCAATGCCTTTCTTATTAAGTATATAAGACAGAGACAGAATAGGAGGATTTTTTGGGGGGCGAAGAAATAACTCTGAAAACCCCACTATATGCGGTCTTCTCGTATTAATCCCACTACTGCTTATCTCTGAAAAATTCTAATTACTATGGAGTAATAATAAGGATTCCTTCTTAAAACAATCCAACAGTACCAGTTACCTTTATTTTTAAAAATGTTAATTCCTCTCTTTCTCTCTCATCTTTGCTCCTCCTATACAATGCCGTTCCTGGCCTTCCTGCACCCTACAACATCACCGTTGCCTAGCCCCTTCTCCTCCCAACTCATGTATAAAAAAGCTCAAGGCGCGCTGAAGCGAGAAGGGTTATGCACTTGTGCAGCGCCTAGGTGCGCCTCAGGGCGCCGCTTTGAAGTGAGGCGCACTACATAAACAGTTAAAAAAATTTGGCAGAAATTTGCTTCAGGTGTGCCTCGGGCGCTTTTGGTGCGCCTTGTGTGCCTAACCAAAAATCGCCTCACCCAGACCAAGTTAAGCGCTTACCCAATATCGGCTTGCGCATCAGCGCCTTCAAATACTGCTCCTAACGCTTGTTAACTGTTATAGCTTCTTGGTCCTTCCTTCTCCCCATGCCAATATTAGTCCTCATTTTTTTCTCATCATGGAAAACCATAAAGTTGAACCTGATTGCTTTAATTTGGGCCTTAATTTTCTTTAATGCTTTATCACATTGTTAAACTAATGTTCTATATTCTATTCTACTTTGTGTGCTTTATTTAAATGATGAATTAACAATTTGTCAGGAAGAATTGATAAGATTTTTTTATTTTATTTTTATTTTTATTTATCTTACATTTTAATATGATGGGTAAAAAAAAAGCATTTGATGAATACATCTATTATAATGGGTAGTTTGCGACTGAGTATTGATGCTGACCTTGTTAGCTTGAAGAATTGTTGACAATTGTTTCATTTTTCTTGATTTTATTGTTCTGGTTCACTGATGTAATGTCTATATTTATACTGAATTAGTTTTGCAGTTGACAACAAATAACATGATGATATCCCATAGTTATTTTTTCCCTCCTGTTCTTTCTAAAATTTGGATTTTCATTTGAAGCTATGTATAATACTTACTGATACTCATGCCTCTAAACGACTTGTTAGTACTATAAAATCATAGCATACTAATTCAATTGTTTTAGTTATGAAATAAGTTGTATTGTATTTATGGGGCAATCACTATCAAATTAGAAAATATTCAGATGAGACCAGCTATGTACATAGCCTTAATGTTTGAAGAAAGATAATCTATTTTTATTTTTTTTTTATTTGTTCCGTTTCGAGTGCACTTTTTCCAGTGCACATTTTTGACCCTTAATATTGTTAGGTGTCAAGTAGTAAAAAGCATAAAAAGTTGATAAATTGAAACTATACGTTGAGATGAATGTAGCAAGATAAAAAAAGACTTTGTTTCTCTTAACATATTAATACCAATGGTGGTCAGAGTGAATTATGTGATAGTGTCAAATGCCAAAATGGTACAACTAAAAATAGGAGGAATTACCTTACAACTTTATGGAATTATTGAACCTTGATCTCCTGGCTAACATTATGGGATGGAGTAAGTATTTAGCTTTAGTTTATTGGTGTATGAACATTATCCATTTGTGCTTGTGCATTAATTTGTACTGGTTGCTTATCTTTTTATGTTTCAAATTTTTTTAATTGTTTGCATGAGGTCTTTGAATCAACTTGTAGATTTTAGCTGCTACGAAGTGCAGGCATGCCTGGACTATGCACTTAATTTTTCTGTTGTACCATTGACTCATTGTATATATGTATATCTAGGTGCTAAGCATAATTCCTAAGGAATCTGATGGTGAATCATTTGTGGATGCACTTGCTCGAGTTCAGCGCTGCATTGGCGGCGGTATTACGACTGGCAATGATGATAGTGATAGTGATTTGGAGGTCATTGCTGATTCAATCCCTGTTAATCTCCGCTGTCCTGTAAGTCAATCTTTTTTAAAAGAATATTCCCGGCATTATTTACCCCAATATTTCATTCAGCTTTTTTTCCTTGCTGTTGAGTAATATTTCGATGGATGCATGATCATCGTAATAGATTTTGAATTATGGAGGGATAATACATCATTCCCTCAGAATTTCTACTATTGAAAAGCAAAGCCAAAAGAGTCATTCGAAAAACTCTGTAACAGGTTATTTGCTGTTGTCTTCTGTGATTATATTGGGAAATATTTTTTTAGGCTACAATCCCACTTCAGTCATTTGAAAAAAGATCAATTGCATGGACATTTGTGGTTGTCGTTGGATAACCTGATGATATATTCCAACTTACACTGCGTGTTTTAAAAATCACCTGAACAGTACAGACATTAACCCCTCCCCCCAATATGAATGAAATAATAATTTAAAAAAAAACCGAAAGAGGAAAAACTGAAATCGTTTCCTGAGCGGTGACAGTATAATGTTGATGGTATGTTTGAAGCTAAATAGTGTCTCACTATGTTTTTTTTTTTCTTTTTCAACTGGTTGTGGCATTTTGGCTTTATAAAAACAGTGACTTTTTAAGCATTGTTTGTATCTTTTTCTTTATTTTATGTTTTATTTCTTATGGTTGGGGGTTGATTTGGACATGAAACACAGATGAGCGGCTCTAGAATGAGGACTGCTGGAAGATTCAGAGCTTGTGCACACATGGGTTGCTTTGATCTTGAAACTTTTGTGGGACTAAATGAACGCTCTAGGAAGGCAAGTTTTTTACTTTATTTACAAATTGACTGCTTGTTACCGATAAAATGATGCATGTATAAACTGTTTCTATTCGTTGCAGTGGCAATGCCCTATATGTTTGAAGAACTACTGCCTTGAAGATATTATTGTTGACCCTTTCTTCAATCTTATTCTAAAGAAGGTAATCCCTGGTCATGAGTTATCCTGTTTCTATTGTCATCATATATATTCTTGACCCTATTTTCTGTGAACTCTAGATGCGAAGCTGTGGAGAAGAGTTAACTGAGATTGACATGAAGCCTGATGGATCTTGGCGGGTAAAGAATGCCCGTGAAGTTGGGGATCTTGCTCAGTGGCACGGCCCGGATGGTTTGGTCCAGGTGTCCAACCTGTCACAAACTGCGAGGGAATATGTGTCAGAGTGCAATACTTCAAATCCAGGCATGCCAAATAATGTTGCCAACTGGCATGCTGTTGGACAAGGGAGTGAAGAAGTTGAAAATATTGACCAGAATATTATTAGAATGAGCAGCACTACCACAGGAGATCTGAAAGATGATGGAGACCCGAGTATCAATCAAAATGGTGTTGAGCAATTTGGTGTTTCTGATATGAATGAACCTGAAGTTAGCTCAAGCCTGCCGAACTTTGGCCAAATATATGAATCTAATGGCCAAAATTGTAATCTTCCTACTGCATGTGCTGATGTTATTATTCTCAGTGATTCAGAAGATGATGATGTTAGTCTGGTTTATCCTGAAACTTCTCCTGTGGTTTGTCATGCTAAAAATGAAGAATACTCGATTCCTGTGCCTGAAAAAGATCTCAGCTCATATCCTGTTGGTTCTGATGAGGGCCATGGTATTTTCAATGCGAATCCTGGCGATTTTCTGATTTCTCAGTCCGCTACACCCAATAGTTTGCCAGGAGGTTCTGGATTTGATTTCTTTGGTACTTCAGGAGCTTTGCTTAATGAGCACAATCCTGCTGCCTACTCAGGACCTGTTAATTGTGTGCTAAACTCTGGTTCAACTATGGATCCTGTTCCTCATGTGATCACCTCATATGATCCCCACAACACATTTGACCATCAATTTGCCTCTGCTAATGGGGACATCCCTTTAGAAGTTATCCTTCCAGATCCAGTTGTTTCCGGAAATGAGCTGCCAGTTTTAACTAGCAGTCCTGGTGAGGATTGGATTTCTTTGAAAACAGGGGCTAATGGAAATGAGAGTTCCAGCAGCAATGTGGAGGCCCATCAGGAATCTGCCAGCGAAAATGGGCTGGATTTGCAAAACCAGTTTAGGTCTAAAGAAGGTATACATTCCAGTTTAAATGTTGCTTCGTTTTCTTTTGAAGCTAAATGCTATGAGGGGGTAGGGATGTCTTACTCTAAAGTTTTTATTTTTATATCTTTTAATTTAAATTTGAATAAGGCAATTCTTTTCAGATGCTGCATGCTTAAATTGTCTCTGAATTATCTTACCTCCTTCAGATGTTACTACTTTCGTTCTTAAATACTAGCAGCAGTATGACATAACACTATTCATATATTAACTTTGACTTAAGTTTTTTACTAATTTATAAAAATCAAATGTTATTGTGAAATATATTGCTGGGTTAGTCTCAATGTATATTCTGAATTATTAATATTATTTTAATAATTATTATCATTCTATATACATATTGTCAAAATTATACATTGACACGTGCTAGTCAATTTGTTGTATGTATTTTGTCTGTTTATTGTGTCTCCATAAAAAAGAGAGCAATTGGACTAGATCAATATAGTTGGGGATCTCCTCCAAATGGAAAGGATCCTTTGACAACATTCAAGACATGCAACAAACTCATATGGAACAGCTAGACTTTTGAAATAGTATCTTTAACAATTCATTATAACGTTGTGAATTAGATATCTGATAATGAAGATGGCTTATTCCCATTTGTTTCCTATTCTGACAATATTGCCCCACAATCAATTTTCATTTTAAAAGTATGCAAGCAACTGAAAAAAGGTGGTTTTGTTTTTAATCTACCTTCATTCACTTGGCACGCTTAATTTAGCTTTTATCTGATTACGTATTGTGGTAATGCTCAATTTGCGGATTGCTGTTTTGACTTGTCCCATCAGCAAGTTAGGTTGTTTTTTCATGTAATACCAAGGAGGTACCTGTCATCTGCAACATCTACACTTTTACTGCCTTTAAGGGCTTTAACCCATTCAAGCAAGTAGATTGGAGGTTTTTTTTTCCTCTTGAGACGTGCATCAGGCGTGATAGTTAACAGGATTGCAGTCTCTCTTGCGTAGTTGTTTTTGAAAGATGAATATCTATCTTCTCCATGACGTCATATATGCATGTTTTTCGAAGTACAGTAGCAATTCCCAAGCAGGATTCCCTTTGGATTTTTCTCTTTTTTTTTTCTTTTTTTTTTTTTTTTTTTTTGGGGGGGGGGGGGGGAGTACATGAGGTGAGTGTATTGGAAGGTAAAATTAATGGAGTGTATATCAGCAGAGATAGCCTTAATCGCATGGCTCCCCTTAGATGGTCTCTAGCAATCTGTGATATTTTTGATGTGGCTTGAATATTTACTGTAATTCTGTAAAAGATAAAACTGCATAGATTAAGATCTGAAGGGTTGCAATCTAGATTACATCTACTTAGTATGTGTTCTATTTGAGATGTAAATCGTCACATGTTTCCATGTTACTTCAAATGTCCAGGATAACATTACCATTTTTTTATGTTTTTTTTATTTAATGTAAACATGTACGAAGTATATTCTTTCTTATGTTTCTGTCATTTGTTTTTAAGTTTCATTGTTGTAGATTATAAAGTCTTAAAACAAACCTTTCCAGATTCTTTACTTCAAAGGACTCATGGTGAATCTGGATGTGGATCTGATGTTGCTGCTAGTAGAAAGAGGTCTGATGGTCCTTTCACATTTCCTCGCCAGCAAAGATCTCAAAGAAGACGGCCTTGTATACAAACATCTAAGAACCTCACATCCAATCAATGTAAATAGTAGTAGCACACTTGGACGTGTTATAGACGTTCTATGGGACCATTGTGGGAGGCTAATTGTTAAATTGGCTTTCCATTTCTATAGTGGTTGTCCTTTTTTACCTTGGAGGGTTTACCTTTCAGAGCCAATTTTATCATGCTTTTTAGGAAACGGCTGATTTTTCACCTTTCACAATTTTGATTATCTGTGAAGAATTGTTGTCATATGGTGGCCCATCAGTTGAATGAAGATGTGGGCTATTATTGTCTAACATTGCTGGAAGATCACGTGGATCAAGTTGGGCGTGTTCTCCTGCATATCAGGTATGTACTATGGCCATTATGAATTTGTGGTAGATACTTGCCTTAAAGCTCAATGGTATGTTTAATGAAGAAAACTTCTTCTAAATGCCACTGTGAATTAATTCCATACATCTTTTTTTGTTTCATTGGATCATTAAGTTGATTACAGTTATGTCAAAATTATTGTCAATATGTAGTGTAATCTGAAATAAATATGTGGCAACTGGATCCAGATTGAGGTACTACATTTCTCCCTTGAGAAATAATAGTAGTAACATATACTCTATTATTGCTTTTAAATGTCTATAATAGTGATGATCTATGTTTGGATTTTTTTGAGATACCTACTATAACTGAGGGAAAGGAAATTCGTGAACCATACTTGGTATGAGTTTGGTTTTTTTTTTTTTTTTTTTTTTAGTTCGTTTTGCCATGTTGAATTATATGAAGCAACTTAATCAAAAGCTCTCAACTTTGGTTCTTTTCTAGAGGGAGAAGCTCTGACTTCTCTCAAGAAAGGATCCCAGAATCATGTGTCTAGTCATCACTCCCCTCAGTCGATATCACATTGCCCTTTTCCTTTCTTGCAGGCTTAATCGATATGCCCACACCTCCTTCTAGCTAATCAAAACTCTATAGCATCACCTAACTCTTCCTTTCTTTGTTCCTTTTCGACCAGTGATGTCCATCTCTAAGACTCTAACCCTATACTACGATTGATGTCTTTTCAAGCCTTCATTGTTCATCGATCACCAATGTAGCCTATTCTCAGTTGTTTCTTCTCTTATTGAGTTGGAGACTTGGAGCAGTGAGTTCATCATCTGTTTTGTTTCAGTGAGGTCTGGATGTTTTCCCCTCTTCCTCTGCCTCCTAAGTTTCAGATCCACCGTCTGCCTTGCTGATGACCAAATTGACAGCACTTTGTCATGTCTGCTTCTTAGTCATGCTTCTTGCTGTAGTGTTGCTGCCTTTGTTCAAATCATCTCTGCTTCAATCTTTGAGGTCCCCAGATCTGATCCTTCACCTTCGGCTGGTTTTATTTTATTATGCTGCTTATCCGTTGTAATTAATACTACCTCTGTTTTATATTATTTGCAACTTTGGAGGACTACACGGACTCGTAGGCAAAGTTTGTTTCTTAGTGTAAAATGGAGAGAGGAAAATATGGATGCATGTGATGAGGAGAGAGAGAGAAAAATGACAACCTAAGAAGGGAAAAAAAAAAAAAAAAACATTTGTTGCAAATAATGTGTAGCATCCATTTTTGACAAAAGGTTAAATTAATATGAAACGGAGGTAGTAATTAGGTTTTTTTGGTTTGTTTTTGGTATACTGTTTATTTGTAAGGCGTGCTGTAATTATTTAGGTTTTATAATTTTGTAATCAGTTAATATTTCTTCATTTTGGTGTTTGTTTTAAGTAGTTTTTCTTTGTATTTTAGTTTAATTAAGTGATAGAAGGCTTGGTATTGAATTTGCATTATTCGAGAGATTAGAGTTAGGTAAATTGTCTATCTTTGAAGTCTTTACTAATTTCCCTTGGATCTGGGGCTGGGTCTAGAGGGCCTTTTGATCTTATTCTAATTGCCTCAATGTCATTATATTCCATTCTACAAGGAAATTCCTGCTGTTTTCTTTCCTAGTAAATAATGTAACTATCTCTATCTCTATCTTTGGAGTTTGAATATCTGGTAGGTAGGTAATGTACACAATTTTGTTCCTCTTTTGGAAAATTTAATAGACTGGTGGCTTGTTCCATGCACTGGTAAAATTTTATTATTAAAAATTTACTTGATATAAATTTTAGATTAACGTATGTGCTTCTATATTAGATATAACTTGACTAGTAGCGTCGAAACATTCCCAATCCCCCATCACTTCTCTTGCACATCATAGTGTTCCCCTCCCCCATCCTTTGCACTTCTTAGTGTAACTGTATCATGCTGCCTGTGCATTATTAATTTGGGGTGGCTAATTATTTTTCTGACATGTAGATTTTGGGTCTGTGCCCTGAGGGAGCAAGCTTGCCAATTGCAAATCCACGCAAAGATGGAAGAAACTTTGCAAGATGACTGTTAATATTTTAGTTTGGCATATCTGAACCATGTTCAGCTGACAATTAAATTGTAAAGAAGATAAATTACTCGGTGACTGATCTAAAACAAGGAAATTTTTCCCGCAGGAGCTACAGTCCAACGGTCCAGTGAAGTATGTTCCAAGGTCTACTGGTCAAGCCTGATGATATTTGCTATTCATATTTCTGATTGAGAATAGATAGATTAATTCTGCTACAGAATGAGGTTTTATTAGTGAATCTGACTAGAATTAGGTTTTTTCATTCCTCCCCCCCCCCCCCCCCCCCCCCCAAGGTGTAGATTAGCCGAAACAGGTAGTTAAGGGTGACAGCTGATTTAGTGGTGGTGCTGCAGAGGCCATGGGTTTGTCTGATTTATTTGGAAGCTTCTTATGTTGGGAAGCTGTCCATGATAGAGGATGACTGACCGAGATTTCTTCGCAAAAATATGGCAAAGAATGTGTAAATATATCTTACAGGACCTGGTTCTATAATGTTTTGATAATGTGTATATACATTTATCCAGTATTCCTGTTGGTGCCAAAATAGAGCATACTTCTGAAATTTGAATTCTATTCCTCCAATTTTGATTGAATCGAAATCTCTATGCTCAACAAGACTAATATGTGCTAGCTCTTTCGCGGGATCCTGTTTCTCACCCATTTCCTTTCTCTCTCCTCTTCCCATTACATTGTTTCATTTGTTCAATCTTAATCAATCTTGCCTACTTTGTACAGTAACATTTCATCATAATTTAATTTATTCCCTTATAAACTTAAAATGGGGTGAATCATGTATGCTGTTCTTCTGGTAGTTAATTAACTTTAAACAATCTGATTCAACAATAACCCTACGCAAACTAACCTCAAGAGCAATAGACAACCCATGTCTTGCTGCCATAGCTTCCCCAACATCTGTGTCAAAAACCTCCTTGTAAGTTTCGGCAAGTAGCAGCCATTATATCACCAACTGAATCACGAATCACGCCACCCAGACTAGTAGAGCCAATGTCAAAGCAGGTAACTTCAGTATTTAATTTATAAATACCCTCAGTAGGAGCAGTACAATTATCAATCACCCCAACAAAGTTGCACAAATTTGAGGAAGAAACATCTCTTGCTTTCTCGTATTACCCACTAAACTCAAGCTTTGTTAATCACATCCTCAATCTTTGTACATTTCTTCTCAAAAATCCAGGCATTCCTTTTGACCACTCCCCATAAAATGCTCCACAATATATCCCACCCATCCCTGTTTTTATTGTCTTTTAAAAGCACTGGGCATAAATCACGCAAAGATAAGAAGAGAGCTCTATCATCAGAAAGTCTAAGAGGAGAGGCATACCAAATGGCCTTAGCATTAGCGCAAAATACAAGTTGGTCAATTTGATCAACTTGTTTCGTCAATCAATAGGGTAGAACAGTCTTTTCCATCATTAAACCTGGGACATTTGGGTAATAGCATTAATGTTGACTAAGCAGCTTGGCCGTTATCTCTTCAGATACCCCATATCTCATCAATGCACCTACTCCCCTTTTAAGAAATCAATTTTTAAATTCATGTATAATAATGATATAAACTTAAGTAATTAAAAAATTACACAGTACCTCAATATTATATTGCTTATCCATTAGTCATTAACAGTTGTTTTTGCATTTCATTACATACATTAATTATACCGTCATAAATAAAAA
Organism: Chenopodium quinoa; assembly: GCF_001683475.1. Taxonomy (NCBI): domain Eukaryota; kingdom Viridiplantae; phylum Streptophyta; class Magnoliopsida; order Caryophyllales; family Amaranthaceae; genus Chenopodium; species Chenopodium quinoa. Next base: position 3,960,430 of record NW_018745170.1, on the reverse strand, counting down.
AAATAGGCGCAAAATATAAATGAATAAAAATAATTGATTTGTTATGATCATAAATCCCAGATTAGAATAAATGTTATTGCGTATAGCATTCTTCAATTACATATCTGGGTGGTCTGCTTGTTATAAAATATAGCTGAATTAGGGGAAGTCCAATATGGCAATTTGTAATTATGTGGGTCAGACTTCACTTATGGTGAAGCCCAATATGTCACTCCGTATAATATTTGGGTCAGATTTAGTTGTAAGTAATGGGCAGTAAATTATGAATTTAAACCATTATGTTTTGACCCAATTTATTAATTCAAATTGTATCTAGTGTAACTTGTTTCAATTATATCTTGTTTCAATAATATACTATGTTTACCAATAAAAAATTGGGCCAAATTGGGCCAGTCACATCTTATTAGTCATATTAAAATATTCAAGTACCAAAGGTCCTTAGCCCATTGGATTGAATGCAGTAGTCTACTCATACTATATGAGATATTGAGATGCTCAAACCATAAAGACATATTTTAGGGACATTGGATGAAATACCATGTTCAAACTATTCGTTTACAGTATAATTTGATGCAAATGTAGGAAAAGTAGAATAAACTATTAATTATTTATTATGCAGAACTATAACCAAGTTTTTAGGCCCATTTGGTGGATTAAAATAATTTTAAAACTAGAACTATAATGTTAAAGATCTCTATCATAATGATGTAATTTCAACGTATGAACTGTGTTCAATATGTGTTTTATCACATCCTTTTGCACCTGCTACTCCCGTAGTGTTACTTTAACAAGCAATTTGAGAAAACAGGGTCGTAACTAAGCGTCTTAACAATAATCCCAAACTCGGCATCATAACAATGAAAATTACGAAATTAATCCAGTAAATACATGTTCAATCATCAGTCATCAGCATATAGATTTTTAATTAACCATTCCACAAACAAGCATTCATAACAAAATATACCATAAACCATAAATCCAAAAGCAATTGTTTCATCATCATATACGTCAAAACTTTAACATCATCATATACATCAAAACATTAACATCAAAACCTAACCTGCCATTGTTCAAATTCCCAAAAAAAAAAAAAAAAAAAAAACCAAGGCAACCAAACTGAGTTAATCTAAAACAACACGTCAAATCCACAAAATATTGTTTTCATTTTCAAAAAACATCGGAGCAAAGAGAAGGAGGGCTATACCATGTTGTAGTAGTTGTGGGGAGAGCGACCATAAGCGTCGGAATCATCACTTGAACTTGAACCAGAGTCACCATTAGTACCTGAACCAGACAAGTAAAGGGGAAAAATGTGATCATCTGGCTCCTGGTCATCTTCGATGTGGCGGGACTTGAACACCAACACCAGCATCACGGTCAGAGTCATCAGACCAACCATCATCTTCAGAGTCCTCTTCCTCCCCTTCTTCAGAACTAGCCTCCTCTTCCTTTGACTCTTCCTCCCCTACTTGTTCATTTCCTTCTTCTGGTGCTACAACAATCCCTTGATGTTCTGGGTGTTCCTTTGCTTCTTCGACATTCTCGATTTCCTCTGTTCTTCGCCTCTTACTAGGGCCTTCATCCTGATTAAGCGTCCCCGTCTTTCTCTCTTGTTTCATGTCCATGAGTTGAGATTGGATCTCCAAAATTTCCAATTCCTTTCTACACGACGACCGTCCATCTCAGCCAATTCTGCCATCAATTTATCTAAACACCGCTGCAAAGTCTCTTCATCTGATTGAATCCTCGAACTTGAAGCTCCAGTGTTTTCCATTTTTAGGAGAAGTTTAAAATTCTAACTTACAGAAAACTTGCGTCAAAAGGATGATGTCAGTTTATATATGATGTGTGACGTAATTTGGTGGTGTTGGTGCTTGAAACAAAGCAGCACTTTGCGCTAAACGATGCAATGATCTGTATAGTGTAATTCAGTCTCATTTCTTTCTAATTTACATGCCTCTTCGTGTTCTACCGTACTACACACTCATTGAATTACGTTGGTGCAATTAATTAGAGGCATGATTTTTTTTAACCAAAAAAAGTAACAATTAGTGTCAATTAATTAGTGGCAAATCAATACTATTAATTAGTGGCAAATCAATTAATTAGTGACACATGTCCTTTTTTTTTTATATATATATATTTTAAGTTTCAACTAAAGTGTAAAAAAAAGGGGAAAAAAAGAAAAATTAAAAATTAAAAAAATAAAGTAACCTACCTAAGAGCAATTTAATACACAATAGCAAAATTCTTTATTGAAAAACATATACTTTATATTTAGCTAACAGAATTAACCCATGCATCGCACGGGCTACATACTAGTTTTTTTAATAACCAAAAAATAAAAAATTAGTGGGCTTTCGAATATTGAAAGTCTAGTAGCTTCATTATGAATATTGAACATGATAATCAAATTTTCATTTGAAGCAATAGGTTTTCATAATTAATGTCAACACCTTTAATATCAAATCAATATATGGTTACTTCTAATATCAAATCTAATAGATTTTCAAACAACAACTTCGGTCCAACGAATATCATGTTTTGTCGATATTAGAGGTATGTTTAAACGAACTATTATCAATGTACAAAGATAAAATGGTATAATCACAGTTCAGGATTACAAAGTAGCAACATGTCCAAAAGATACAAATAACATAATAGAGTTCAAATGAAAAAGGGCAAGTCGAAATGTAGTAAGACATAAAACGAGACCAAAAAAGCACAATCATGGTTTACGCAAAGGACACTTTGAAAGCCAGAGGAGATTTGGAAATCATTTGCACCACCACTTTATCCCCCTTTTTAATCTTCTCTCCCCGAATCATGTTTGTTATTCCATTCCTTATGTTGCATAGCCTAATCTGGTCACGTGAGTTCCTTTTAACATAGAGACATGACGGGTACTTCTTATTCATCCAAACATCAACTGGCGTTTCAGGCCTCAGGGAGTCCAAATGAGATCTCGCAAAATCCAATGGCACATTCTACAAAATTGATTGTCAACATAGGGATGGCAACATCACAACAAAGATAATTTCATATATTCAAATTCAATTATATAAAATTCATTTCTATTTTTGCATTCCATTGCATAATCACTAACCCACTATTATAAGTAACAATGCATAATCACTAACCTACATACTATTATAAGTAATAATGTTTATGTAAGTAACAATGCATAATATACTTATTGATGTGATTAATTTTTACATTTGTAATTAACAATGTAATAATGAATCACATCAATAAGTAAGTATATTCTGAAATCTATTTAGGTGTATGCATGAGTAATCAAGGCAAAACAAAATCATAGTACAGGAATCTAATTTGGATATATGCATGAGTAATCAAGGCAAAACATTAACATAGTACAATAATCTAATTTAGTTGTATGCATGAGTAATCAAGTTAACATTATCATAGTACAAGTCTAATCAAACACCACATGCATTATTGAACTTTTGGTACATCATGAAGCTAATCATTGTAATTATTTAAATTTGGGGAGGGGGGAGGGGAATTTAGCCTCTTATTAAGTATTAGGTTGTTTTTTAACCAAGTCATAGTCTGTATACCAAATTTTATAAATGAATAGCAGCTCCAAACAAGCCTAATAAGTGGGCATCCAAATAACGGCAAAAATTGCATTTTCATATAAACCCCTTACCAATCTACCTACATTAATGTAGGGTTGCGTGAATGTCGCTCTGAACTCAGGCTGTCCCTCGACCTCATCAGGGCCATCACCATCACTTGAACTCCCATCAGAGAGAACAATGATAGTATTGGAGTCAATGGCTTTGGGGATCACTATTCCTCCCCTAAAAACAGTCACATGAAAGCACTTATTTCCCTCGTACATTATTTCAAGCATGTCTTCTAGTTGGATGTCGTTCTCCTCCATGAAATTTGTCCATCCTTTGCCAAAGTGTGTCTCCACCCGATGTCCATACGAGATATAAAGCAAAAAGATGGAATACACCTTAGCATCCTCTCCTCGTTGAACTTTAACAATGGGAACACCTCTAACCAGCTTATTAACCTTGTTCGGAATTGGCTGTAAAGGTGCATACTATTTAGCATAATACCATAAGAAAATCAAGGCATGTTATGAAATTCCATCACATGCAAGAGTATATAAATAAGACTCTCACCAAGTGCGTAACATGGAATGGTCAATCTCAACATCAAAGCTTGGCTTTTTATTTGCCGCCATGATTACCTAAACAAAATAACAGCCATTATGTATTGAATATACAACATAAACTCAAACACATAAGTTATAGATAACTACCATTGCAAACCAATACCAAAATAGTCAGTATACAACCTTTTCATTCAGTTACAGCTACATACACAATACAACTAACTTCATAAAGTTTAAAACATGGTACACTCTAAATTACCACTAACTTGGTCAATGGCTCCATTAAGTAAACTAAATCATCTCCTAACTAGGTAGTCATGCACAACTCCACTATACATAGCCGGGTAATGTTAAAGATAAAGACATGCTTCTAAACTAAAGGACCTAATAATGTTTAATCACATTGTGTGAAGAATATTCTTGTTAATATAGATAAAAATAAATATATAAAAAATTACTAAAATTAGCAAGTCAGACAAGAGTTTTTGGAATGGGTAAAAGTTAAAGCTAAAATTCCAAGACATATAATATAATAATAATAAAAACTTCCTCCAAAAAAAATATTAATAATCTAAACAATTGTTTTTTTATTTTTCACTTCACAAGCAAAACTCACCACTCCAAAAAGAAACATTTGTCAAACTTAGCTCAAACACTTTATAAATCCAGCACAAATATTAAATTTTTCCTTTTAAATCAAATCTCAAACATTCAAACTCATAGATCTAGGGATTGTGTTGTATATTCATGGCTAGGTATCTATGTCTCGTTTGGTAGTAGGTAGCGAATTATACACATACAAGGTCCTAAATAAGACTCCATTTCTCGTTTGGTAATATACAGAGCCTAAGCACCGAATAACCAAAGCATATGTATACTTTATAATTAAATTGCAAATGACATGCAACAATTTCACGAGATGTAATTTCCTAAATTTTAGGTTGTGATCCACAACATACATAATTTAAATTAAATCGAAGCAAAAAAAAAAAAAAAAAAAAAAAAAAACTGTAAATCAGCCAATTAAGAGTAACAGGTTAAAGTTCTACTACTTGAAGCGAAAAAATTAAGATAAAAAAAAACCATATTCAGCAACAGACTAGTAACAACTTAAAGTACTATTTCATAAAAATCACGTTTTTAGGACAAAACAAGTCAATATAATGTTGATCTGGGTCTAATTCCGTCAAATAACTAGTTAGATTAGTATTAAGGTTGTAAAGGTATACATGAACAAGAGAATTTCCGCACTTTGATGTATGTTGAACAAATGAATTTCCGTACTATCGAGCTCCGCTTGTGGAAGGCCGCAACAGAAGGTCGACCAACCGTAGTTTGTTCGGCGTCGGGAAAAATGGATAAAGCAACAAAGGAATTGAAGGACTTTTAGGAGGAGAGTTTAAAGAGGATATGGGTGAAGGAGGAGAGAGAAGAAGAAGATTAAAGGACATTTGTGTGTGGTGCTTTGTTTTTTTGGGGATATTCACGGTTAGGGTTTAATTGGGTGTACTACATGGCAATAAATGAGACAAGGTAGTTGCTTTTTTTTATTTATTTTGTCGAAAAGGATAGTTGTTTATGTACTCGTATCATTGTGAAGTGGTATTTTTAGTATAGTACTTTAAAAACCTTCTAGATTCACTCAATCTAATTTGTACACTAGCAATGTATGACATAGTAACATGACATCATTGGGTAAAAATTATGGAATTCGTTTTGATTAATTAATGACATCTTTTTGGTTCAATCGAAAAATTATCCGACTAAAATAATATGTTACCCAATATTATTGAGAACATACGTATTACTATTTGTTAAAATATAAAACACACTCCTTGGGAAAGTCAATTTATTATAAAAACCTTTAAAACTTATGCTTTATTTAAACCCTTACACCACTTGAAGTTCCAACTTTTATTACCATTGTTATAGTAGAAAATTATTAATTAGACATTGATTCACCAAAAATAAAACTTGTTACTATATGTTCGTTGTTTTTATTCCACAACGAATGTCATTTTATTACTTAATTAACGTTACTTCGTTGTAAAACATACAAGTACAACTATCTTTATACCTATACCTATAAATATTTCCGTTTTTATCTAATTATTTAACTTAAATTAATGTTTTAAAATCTTAAGGTACTTTTTTCATTTTGAATTTATCTAAAATCCAAGGCATCACCAGAGACACAAACTAGTTTAACTTTTTATATAAAAAAATAAGATCTTATACACCTTATTACTATACTTTACTATTACGTCCCGACACTTAATGCATCTTATTTATTTAACTTATTATTGTACCTTAATTAGAAGTTACTACATATTCAACTTAATTAGAAGTAATTAAAACTTAAATACGAATCAATTCAACTCAATAGCACTATGTTATAATTTATGGCCATGATTTAGCTTATTATACTGTATAGCATTAGATCGTATAGAGTTAACCTATTCTAACTTAATTAGATATTCCTAAAATGTACTAGTAGAATCAATTCAATTTATTGGCCAGACCATATGGTAACCTTTGTGGCCATCGCCTAACTTATTAAATCTATTAGATCTTATACACCTTGTTACCTGACTAGACCTTACTGACACTTATTAGCTGTTATATCCTTAACTTATAATTGAACCTTATTATTTACCCCAACACAAGTTACTACATCCTATAAATTTTTAAATTTTTAAATTTTTGATAAGTGAGATATAAATTTTTAAATCCAAAAACCTTCTTTTAATATACGTTTAGCTAAGTTATAGATCTATTAAATTGAGTACATTAAATTTATAGTTCGCACAAATAATATATACGGATTGCAAATAACTAAGATCATGTATTCTATTTATAACTAGTTTGTCTTTGTTATTTTTTAATTGGAATATTACATTAGTTTTCAATTTATTTTTTATGGAAACCGATTCATGTTGATTAGTTTACGCTTCTTGTAAATGACTTTAGATGACTTCAAAAGTGCACTTATATACATGGAATATTATTACACATGCTTAATAAAATGGTCGTTACATATTATGAGAATTAATGGGCGTAGATCGAGTTACTTGTGGTCGAAACATATGTGATTAATTAAATTTTAAACTCTATTCAAAAAAAAAATGAAACCTTAAACTAGGAATCATTGTAACCTTATTTGTAATTTATTTTCCTCCTTTTTTTTTTTTTTTTGGTTTTACTCACCAAATTCAAACATATACTTGATGCCTCGCCTTTTTTTTTAATGAACATGCCCTAGACAAGCTGAATTCAAATTACTGTGTTGCCTTGTTTAAAAAATAAAAAAGAAAAAAAATTTAAAATTAGCTTGGAAACCCGTCATATGTTCCATTTTGTATGTAAGGGTCTGTGAAATTTGTACATCTCTATTTTTTTTATTTTGTTATTTTGGTGTTGTGTACTTTTCTAACTATAACTCTATTATACACAGTTATTTATAATATAAATTTAATTATTTAGCCTTCTTTGCATAAAAATCAAAGAGGAATTATGTACACATAATTAAAGAGGCAAATAAAACAGTTGGATTGCCAATTACATTATAAAATTAATATCTTTAAAGTGTGAAACAATTTTTTTTTTTTAGGAATAAAATAAAAAAAAAAATATACTTCATAGTACATATAATATAGAATGAATAAATTATACCATGTAGATCAACATTGTAGTTAGTTTTAGAACTAAAATTTGAAATTATATATTCGAATTACTAGTTTGACCAAACACATAGCTATATGTCTATTTAGGTAAAATATTAATTGGGTGTAGGGTTTAGTGAAAAGGTTATTCATAAGGGTTTGGATTACGGTATCACTAACGATTATTTATAGGGTTTGTCTTAGGGTTTGCCTTAGGATTTGAGTACATGTTTGGAAGCGTCAGATTAGGTAGTCACTTGCATGTAAAATAAAAAAATATGGCCAATGTAACGCCACCACTCCAAATTGAAACAATGACCTAGAATATGAGATGAATTATGTGGCCAAATGTACACCACTTTGTGTGTATGTGGTTACTAAGAATCTTGTTGATAACTTGGTTTATACATGTGCTCCTATTCTGTACATTCAGCACCATAATTGCCTTGGTATAGCTTTCCACTAATCCTTAAATTCGTTATTTGAAAAAAACTAATGGCGAGATGTGCAAGAATGCCTGATGGTACTCTAGCACTCTTGTATTTGACTCCCCCTACTGGAATGATTCCAGAAATGGATTTCACTATTTATGAATTTTTATTCAAAGATAACAAGGGTGAGTTACATATTTTATCTGCTGAGACTATAGGGGCACTAATACTATATCCATCTTGCCGAGACCACACTCAATTTAATGGCTTATACATGCGTGAGTTGGGCACTAATGCAAGTCTTAAACCTGGCCATCTTCCTAACCTTTTTGACACTTATCCTATTAGATGTGAATTCCACAATTTTCTCAATTGGTGTCTAGGATACGTGTCATCTGGCTCATTCAATCCTCACCTTGTCCGACTTGCTTTGCACCTTCTTAATCTTAAGCCTATTATAATTTTGATGCTCCTGTCCGACTTGTCCGACCATATTTTGATGCTTTTCAAGTAGTTAAATTACCTCCATCTCCACACATTTTTCACTTATGGGTAGGGTTCGATGAATATGCCCAGTTTGTTCCCAGATATTATAAGGTTGACTTAACCACATTTGAAGGTGAAAAGGCCCTCTATCTTGCAAGTGGAAGTAATGTAGCTATCCCAACCGACACTATAGTTGTGTGCTGGAATGTAAGAAGGTTAGCACGACCATCTGTTGTTGAACATTTCAAACACTATATGAGCTGCACAAGCCTGGTGTTGTTATTTTGTTAGAAACAAGGCAAGGGCTTGAAAACACAAAGTCCCTTATCAACGCACTTCCTGGTAATTATCGTTACTTCTCCCCATCAGAAGACGGTGTATGTGGTGCTGTGGATGTAATGTGGCTAAACGATGTCCTTGCTGGTGATCGGAAACAAATTTTTACAGACTTTGTGAGGGCAGATGTCTACTTTAAGGTAATTTTAAGCAACATATATTAAGTACATTTCAAGTTTTTCAAAGTATTACAAATAATTAACTAACTTAACATCTCTTAATCTAATGACAACAAAACTTTGCAAGGTCATCCAAGTTCAAGATGTGTGTTATTCTGATTTGTGGCGGCTCGATTTCATCGTCCGTTAAAGATATTTAATACCAGCTCATTAGTAGTAATTTATAAGACTTTTTTACCCCGTCTGTTGTAATTTGTGGTTGTACTTTATTTGATATGGTTTTCGTTATGTGTTAAGTTGGTAATGTATTGCTTGCAACTGTCTAAAGAATGTATTTGTGTTTTACGTTATAATTTTCGAACTTTTTATTTTTTAGCAATTTAAAAAATATTGAAGGATATCTCAAAGGCTATTGAAAGACATCTCAGTTAGCCAAGTATTAGTACATAATGAGTAAAATCAAACGAATTACTTGTTCATTTGATCAATTATCATTTATTACAAACTAACCATGTTAAATTGGAAGGAAAATAAAATTTTATCCCAATGTACATAATGACAACACACAATATCAATATTGCAAACTCAACTTCTTATAAATTACTCACCATTTAAAATACATACTCACAACAATCACAACCCAAGATAGCACAAGTACAACAAGAAGTAAGTTCTTTTGCCTAGTAAGTCCAAAGTTTTCGTTGCATAACTTCACTGCCAATGGTATGGTGTTGATTAATTCAGCATTCAGTTCATCCACTTCATTCACGAGGGACTCAATCTTATCAACTAATTCACCATTCCCACTATTACGCTCAGACACAACTTGTTCTTCCCATTCGAAAAAACTGCATCTCTTTGCATTACCCTGAAACATATATGATTATTATGTTAGGTGTCATTGTAGATGAAGTTATAAATAAATTACGACCAAGACATTATTACCTGCCCGTAAGGACAATGTAGATAGCGTTTTCCTGCATTATGCCCCCTTCAGACGGCACTAATTTTGGCAGATATTCAGTGCTCACATAACACTTGCTTACCACTTAACCTTGATGAACAAAATTAGAGCTCATTGTGGGGTTGAGTTTGCCCTAATGGCCCTTATCAACATCCCATTTATAAGCCAAGCTGAGTATTTTATACATTTGATTATGATAGGTGGACCAACCACAACTAGCTTTTGTAACTACCACAACTAAATGAAAAAAACCCTAGTATGTGACTGTTGCCAATAATTTTAAATTTTTTATTTTTTACTATCCTTACCTTCATATTATTCATTTGTGACCTTCTTTCGTGTGACATGGAGAGGTGCTTGTCTCTAATTTGAAATGTTGGCTTTAATCTAACAAAGTTTATCTAGCATATTATGCATGAGGTACAAATTATCTGACCATTGTTTTTATAATTATCGGTTATATGTCATCTACAATTGGCTGTAATTATTTTTATTGTAATTGAAATTAAGTTGAATTACAATGCAAGGTGCAATTGTGGTTGGATTTATGATGTAATTGCTTGCCCTTGACATTAACATCATGACAATTATATAGAAATTGCAAGTGAGGTGTTAGCCTACAATTACGCTAACACCAGCAAAAGATATAAATTAATGCGTACGCTTAAATAAGTAATGATATATGCAAATCATATTGTATTGTTGAATATATTGTAATAGTATCATAATCAAAAGTGTATTTATTTTATCACATTTATATGCTTACATATTTGATTTAATGTCATTGTTAGCAAAAAATGATGATATGAGTTATTTAAATGTCCTAGTACGTAAGTCAACTATAAAATGAAATTCATTATAATTTTGTTTATCCAAACATGAGGATCAATGGTAATGACTAACAATACAAGGATCTAAGCTCATCAGTTTAACAATCAATGGTAATGAACTTTGTGTGACTTACTATTTAAAGTACTTTTATGACAACACTTTTAAAAGTGCCTTTATTCATTTTACTTGTTTATATTTTATTTTAAAAGTACTTTAATTCATTTAACTTGTTTATTCAATTAAATTGTTTATTCACTTTTAAAAGTACTTTTATGATCAATGGTAATCGAGTCGAGTTTGAGCTTGCTGAACTCGTGCTTATTAACATCTCGAGTCGAGTCAAATTCCAGCTTAGCTAACTCGAGTCTAGTTCTGACCAAGCGTTTACCGAGTCGATTTCTTGTTGCTCGCGGGCTGCTCAACTCAATTAGCACCCCTAATACAAGGAGTGACATATAAAGTGTCGGTACAATTTATTGTCTATAAATTAAATTTGTTTTTTTTAATGAATTGAGCGTAATACAGTGGTACAAGTGTAACATTAAAAAAGGGAATCCTCCATATTAATATGCCGCGTAACTATTAGGTTTTATTTTTTCATTTTATTTTGTAACATTTTCCTAATTATTTGAAATAAATTATAAATGTTTTGAAGGCAATTCATCCCATTCTAACTGGTCATGTGGATATTTTATGTTTTCCTCGAATTAAATTTTTATATATGGATATTGGTGTCCTCTTTTTTTTTCATTTTTGGTTTTACATTTTTGATTAATGATCACAAATATACTTTATCATGTAATATACTCCAAAGTATATCTTAATAACAATTTCACCATTTATAGGTTTTATAGATTTTTTAAATAACCCATAATATAGTCTTGTATTTAGTAGAATTTACTATCCCCTACTCTGTGTTCTTACCATTCCTAGCTATTTTATACTTTTACACCAAAAAAAGGAACTGTGTGAAAAATCTAAAATACCCAACTTATCCAAAATATTTTAGGGCATCAATAGCTATGTCTTTTTTTTTTTTTTGCTATAAATAGGGGCAACAAGGGTAGCTCCATCCCACTCGTCACTTCATTCCCTAAAAAGCTAAGTGTTTTGCATGTACATGTCTTCCTCCAATCCTCCACCCCCAAACCCAAATAACCGAATTACTGGTGGATTTTGGTGCAACAAAAGGCGACACAAAATGGTTCATCCTAGGCATTACTATGGTGCCCCATCGGTGGGAAGTTGGTCACTTCTAGGGAATATCGCTGCCGATCAGATGGTTGCCAACCGCCATGTTGGTAGGGAATTTAGTCCAATCGGATCAAACCAAGTTGTTCTAGTGACTAAGGGATGACATGGTGATCAATGAACCTGTCTCCCCAGTTCAAATGCCAAACAATTCCTCTAAGGGTCAAGATGCACCTAATGTTGAACCAAGTGTTGCAGCCAATCCTCCCACCTTTGCTGGCCATCCTACTTTGCCTGTTAATGTTAACCCACGTACACAACCAATATTGTCTGTGAATGTGAACCCACGACCTGTGTTCTACACCTTCTTCCTACCCATAGCCAAGCGGCCCAATCACCAATTCACACTCTTGTGCCCTATTATGCGATAACCATTTTCACCGTTAGAGTCCGGTCTGTGAATCTAAATGGTTTTGGTGTAATGTACAATATTAGGGGTGACCACGCTTTCCAACAAATTTACTCTGATTATGCAGTAAAGGTGGACTTGGAATCACATGAGATAGTTCTGAGCAAGGGAAATCAAGTTATTCAACCACTTCAGACGACTTTTGGAGCTATGATCCAAAATGGTGAGGTTATTATCGTGAGTCCTAAGGTACGATTTTTGGTTTAAAATTTGTTTATTTATCTTCCAATATTTTAGGGTTATTTTTGTCAGCTATTGTGTATTTTATTTATTACTATATCTTTTTCGGGTTAAAATTAGGTAACATCTTTTTTTGCTTTACCTTTTTGATACAACGCATGTTTATTTTTTTTTGTTTTGATAATACGTCTAGTATTAATCCGCATAATCTGTTAATGGCATTACTAGTATTGTTTAAAGTGAATGGCTTTAAAATACCTAAAATTTAACAAGCTTGTGAAGTAATTTTTGTTATTGGAATTTAATTGCATGAAAAATGTAATTTAATTGCAAGTGGAATTTAATTGCATGAAAAAGTAATTATTATTCTTTATGTAGTTGGTGATTGAAGCGAACTAGCTACTTTTGTTTTTTAATGTTTTGATTAAGTGTGTTTTACTCCGAATTTTTAATTAGGATGATGAGTGTGAGTGTGAGTGTGTTTCATAATTTGATGGTTACATGTTATTTTTATAATAGATACATTTTTTATTATTTATATTTTTAAATTCTTTCATTTTAAACATTTGTTGCTACACGTGTTTTACATGACCAAGCCATCTAACTATAGTAGTGTACTATTAAGTTTTGTATAGAGAAGTAGTACAATATAACACTTATTTTGGTTAAATTTAACTAGCTAATACTTGTTTAGTATCTATTTAATAAAAGTAAGTGTATTTAACTCGAAAGAGATAATATTTGTATTTATTAGGTGCCGGAGAAAAATGTGGACACACGATTCAAGCAATTCACTATTGAGGAGATTTGCAATAATCCAAGGAAATTGACAATTTTGTGGCCCCTACACGAGCCCTTATATGGTGTATACACCTACTGGGCTACCCAAATGGACGTCCCTCCACATCGACTTATATTGTTTTGTGAACGTAAGTATCTTACCTCATTCCAAACAACTCTAGAGGCAAAGATCTCGAATGGGGATAAAGTATTTGCCTTTGCAAACATCTAATGTATGGTGTTTGGAGGTTTTGAGCTGATGTTGAAATCTTTTGGTGGTTAAATTGTCGACTCTGCACTGTCAATGACTAATATAACTCAGTTTAAGGCTTATAGAGCCATTTTGTTAGTAGTCGACAAGTACTATTAGTGGTAGGTAACTAAGTCAACAATTGGCCTTAAAAATAATTGTTATATCATTTTGAAGCTATGTATGGAGGCAAGTGCCAAGGCCATTTCGTATCAAGTATTTTATGATGGTTGTCAAGGATCTTTAGATGATCCACGTAGTAGTAACTATGAAACAAATCCGTAATCTGCTCTAGTATATATTGATAGTTTTTTTTAATATATCCTACATTTGGAATCATGTCTACTGGCTGTATCCTACAGGTATTACAGGAATATGTTCATTTTGAATTTTTGAATTGAATTATTGTTTTATAGTACTAGAAGTTGAAGTACACTTTATTCACCCTAAAGCCATAGATCAATACTACCCCTATTAGACTTATTCAATTCATACCCTTTAGTTAGTCTTAAAAAATTAATTTTTATTTTTAAACAAAAATCCAGCCAACTATATCCCTGGCCCATTAGGCCATTATATCTCATCTACCCAACTCTTGTATAAAGTATAATCAAATGTGCACTTCACCCCCCTTCAACGTCCTTTTTAAATAGTGATAGTGAACCCTATTCCAGCAGCTTCCAAATTAAATTCCATAACAAAAAAAAAAAAACTCCCTTCAACTTTCAAACAATGTCCTTACACTCAAGCCCTTCAACCCCAACCCATACTACTACTCTTTTTTCACTAATGTACGACAGCGATGAATCTCGTAGACAATCCTTTCACAAGAATCCACAAGATCGTTTATACGTGCCAGGTTTAAATATGATCGATCAACTCCTTCCACGATGCCGATTTGGGCCGGGGGGGGGGGGGGTTCAAATCCTTCTTCGATGGATTTGGATCAAATGCTTCAAGAACAACTAGAAGCGATGCGAGTTGATGCTATGGAATTTGATTTATTTCCACATTTGGAAGAACGAAGAGATGAAACTCCGTATTCAACCCCAAAAGAATTATTTTCACCCTGCCCCCACGAATTACTCGGTAATTCATCCTCTAAAAACACACTTGCGTCTCCGGAAATAAAAGTAGCTTCACCCGAAAAGTATGTTACTATTGGAGACTTGAATTTTTCACCAGATTCCCCTAGACAACTATGGATAAGTGGCGGGTTTTTGCAAGTCATAAATCCATTAACAAGAGGAAGGGTAAATCCAAGAAGAGGCGTAACGTGTTAGTTAAAGGTCGATGAAGGCAAAACATTTGGGTAATGGAAAAACTCCGTCAAAGCTGGTCGAGCTGTTATAAAGGAACAGGAGGTGAATACATCAGCTTGAACGAGGTGTCGATGGAGAAGGTGCAGCTGCTTGAGAAGAAGAAGCATAGCAAAAAGAAAAGTCTGAGTTGGCAATGTTGGTAAATGAAAGTGCTTGTGCCAAGTGTAAGAAACTGGTATTTGGCTTGTAGGTTACTTTTAGTTATTTTAATGCTTAATGTCATGGTCTCATGGAGTTAGATTACTAATAGTATTTACTAGTATTATTATTACTATGTAAGGTAGTAGTTTGGTGGTTTTATGATGGTGGTGAATTTAATGTATTATGTAACTATTGACACTAATGATGTCAATTAAACTGGTTTGCAATACATTATGACAAAAAAAATTTACAAGGGATTCAATAATTGTGTATCCATTATAATCTAGTAGTTGTTGATATATGGTATTAAATCTAGCCTAGATTTTGGTTTGGACAAGAACATCTAGACTATTACTGTAGTTGATAGATTACAAATAAAATTGTACGAAGTATAAATATATTTATCAGTCGAAGTAAATATCAATATGTTTATTTTTTAAAAATAGGCTTAGTCAGTTACTTTATTACTCCTCATCATTCATGTTCCCTTACACTAATGTCGTTGGGCGATCTAAGGTTATGCGTATGATAATATTGTTGGTAGATCTTCTTATTTTATAAGACCGACTATCAATCTAGCTCAACACAACAAAAATGTTCAAATATTGCAAGTCTGATGAACCCAATGAAATTTTAAGATATCGAAAAATTAATTATTATATGTAAGGGTTACTCTTAATTCAAATTATAACCAAATATTCCTATAGGTAATTTTAAAAATTGCAATTGTAATTTTCGTTTCTCTTTTTGGCTATTTTATTCACCTATTATTTCATACATACTTGTTTTTTTTTTGTTCCTTTCATTAAATATAACCCGTGCATTAGCATAGACACATACTATTTTACGTTCAAAAGTAAGTCCCCTGAAAAAAAGGCCAAATGCCAAGATGAACCTGTATTTGCCTATTACAGACTACATACTCAAGACCATTACTCGTTAAGGCGTCGAGCTACGAGGATACATGTTTTTAAATTGAGTAATTGGTCTCATCAACTATATTTCAGACACTTATTCTTTAATTAATTCAGAGCAGATCAGGCTAGAGCAAAAAGATTCAGGTCAGATCAGAACTTCATATTATCATTTACTTATCGTTAAATATCGTTAATATGTTACTGGTATATTTCATAAAAATAACAAATTTGAAAAGTTCATAATGAGACGATTTTTACAAGATCCATTTTGATAATATTTTTCTTTATAGATTAGTATTAAAATGTCACATTTGTTAAATCAGATCAGACCAATCCAGATAATAAAAATTCAGATCACACCAGATCAAACCTTAAAAAAAAATCAGACTATATCTACTTGTTTCAAGTAGGGCTGAGCAAAATTATCCGGAAAACCGAAAAACCGAACCGTAACCGAACCGAAAATTAGGGTACCCGCTTTGATAACCATAATGGTTCGGGTACCCGATCCGATAATTTGTTATCGGGTACGGTTATTGGGTTTCTTTTTAAAACTAACGGTTACCTGATCCGATCCGATAAGCAATTTTTCTTTTTTTTTTCCTACTTAAATCTATTTATCCAAAATCTAAACTCAAACTTTACTTCGTAATCACTTCATAACTTAAATGATTAGTAATAATTAGTAATTTGGTCATGATCATGTGGTATTATTGTTGATTAGTGTTGAATGATATCATAATAACTATATTATACAATCTAAATTTTTATTATTGGATATCATATTCGGTACTCGATAACCATCTGGGTACCCAAAGTTCGAGTACCCGAACTTATTGGTTCGGGCAATGGATATCATTTTGTTAGTGTTATTGGTTATCGGGTACCCGAACCGATAGTGTTAACGGTAAGGGTACCCGTCCCATGCTCACCCCTAGTTTCAGGTGAAGAGAACAAGTCCTGATTGTTGGTGATTGCTTGAAAATTGACGATTCTGTTGTAGTTTTACGAAGTTTGAGTACCCCATTAACAAATATTTTTTAATTTTGTTGAATTTATTTTAATAAGAGTCTGATAATAGTTTTTTTAATTTTTTATACTCTGGAAATTAAAAAAATAATATAAATCAATAAAAAAAGATGTATAGTAGTAAGCTAGTAACATACTCCCTCCGCTCACAATTATCTGCAACATTTGCCATAAATGGGTGCTCTCTATTATGTGCAAAAAAAAAATTTCTTTCCTCTTTTAGTAAATTTTAAAGAGTAAAAAGACCACCTTACCTTTAATTACTTTTATTTTTTA
Source organism: Chenopodium quinoa (assembly GCF_001683475.1). Taxonomy (NCBI): domain Eukaryota; kingdom Viridiplantae; phylum Streptophyta; class Magnoliopsida; order Caryophyllales; family Amaranthaceae; genus Chenopodium; species Chenopodium quinoa. The sequence goes on along the minus strand of NW_018745170.1, from coordinate 3,942,893 downwards.
ATTTTGTTTAACATCTTTTAATTACACTCAATTTTTCACCTTTTTCCCACTCATAAAAGGGACCCCTCTATTTTTCACCTTTTTCCCACTTAATAAAACCCACCCAAACTTAATTAAACTTCACTAAATTTTTTGCCTAGGAGTCCGCAAAAAGGACGTTTGGTGCAGATAATCGTGGGCGAAGGGAGTATTAAATATTATATACACTAGTCGACTTTTGAGCAATTCCAAATTATAAACCCTAGGCTGAATCGATTAGGGTTGAGATTTAACTAAGGTTGGTTAAAAAAAGTTAACAAAGAGTTGCAACAACTTCAATTATTACTAAGTGGGTCCAACACTATACACCTATATTGCCTATATAAGTGTACGACGTTGGTATCCCTTCACCACACAACCATCTTACCTCTTCTTATTTTCCCTTTTTTTTAAAAAAAAAGAAAGATATTTGTCCTCTTCGTCTAAGATCAATTGAGATGGCTAGTTTACCAGCGTTTTCAGTAGGCTACCACCTACAACTTGTTACAGGCACAACATATTTTTGGTCTAGAGAGCAAAAATCTGGCCCATAAATGAATTTTAACAGCTACGTGTATTTTTATAGTGAAAATGGTAGCATTTCACTTGACGAGGCGGATTTAATGGATTTGCGAAATGCAATTACAAATCCTGAGAAGATCATGCCGGTCAAGATGGACAAGCTTATAATGATGAATGAGTCTGGGAAGGTCGTTCCCGCTCATTATTTGCCACACACTAGGGATATCGTTGTCCTTCCGGAGGTACAAGCAATCATCCCTCGGTTAGAAATTGAACCTATTGAGTATGATGGGGTAACGAAGCTCATCCCTAAGCTTTTGGTTGACAAAATCGACCCAAAGCCAATCATACCTTTTAAAGGTCCAATTTACCCCTTTACTAGGTCAGCGTACACCACGGAAGTTGGATGCTTACCTGATGCATTCCAAGTTCTGCATGTTCGGGCTGATGTGACGAACGCTGCGTTCATGGTGTTCCGCGCCGAAGTTATAGATAGCAACCCATTAAGCCGCTATCATGTCATCCGAGTTACGCTAGAAAATGAGCCTCGTAAGCCTCTTATTGAGAAGGGTACAAGCATAATTTTGTGGAACGCTAGACGCATTACACGGCCATCATTTGAGGATGATTTTAAGTAGGTTGTTCAAACGCACAACCCAATGCTTGTTATTATCACTGAAGATCGGGTAGGGAAGATTACATGTGAGCGGATGATGCAGAATCTCAAAACTACTATGATGTGGAAGTTGGAAGAGACAAAAACTCTTGGTGGTGGGACTATAATAATGTGGGATGCTAATAGGGTTCAAGCAGAAGTGCTGGTGTTGGACAACCCAAGTCATGAGTTTCGTGTTTTAGGTCGTGTTGGAGCAATCAAGGTATTTACTGGATCCATTTTATGATCAACTGAGTAACACGTTTCAATTTATATATATATATATATATATATATATATATATATATATATATATATATATATATATATATATATATATATTGTTATAATTATTAAATTATTATTCTAAAATCGTATCACTATAATTTAACTTACCATGATTATGATATGTTAATTGTGTAGTATGAGGCTGCCAAACCAAGTTATGTGAAGGGGGTGAAGAACCAGATGGTTGGTACCAACTAAGACGTACGTCGGTGTGTGTGAAGCTGTTGAAGTTATGATGTCGTACTAAAATAAATAGTTGTTTAAATTTCTAGTTTTAAAATGTTTCTGTTTTAAATTCTAAGTTGTTTAAATTTTTGAACAAGTTATGTATCCCTATATAACGTGTTGGTTGAATTTGGATATTTTGTTGTAGGTGTTCCTGTATGGTACTGTATTAATGGACTATATATTTTGTGTGTGTTTAATGGTGCCTACCTTGTTTAATTTGGCTATAGTCACAATCTAGGTTCAATTGTATTTTGAAATAAATCGAAAATTGAAATTAGATAGATTATCATAAACAACATTCCTGAATAGTCTAATTTATTAAAACGAATATAGTTATTTCGTTGGCCCCAACAAAATATATAATTTCTCATGTAAAGTACTTATGACAAGTACAATAGGAAATGATAAATGAAGATATTAAGCATACCACATTCACAAAACATGTTTAAAATACTACTTAAAAGCCGCCAAAAAAACAAATACTACTTATCAATTATCTGTTACCAATATCATTAAGCAAATTAAATTCCTGTTCACATTTAGGGCGAAAAAAAATTAAAATTGATTAAAATGTGTTATCTATTATTCCGATACACCGTCACCTCTAATTTTCTAATTAATGGGAAAAATACAAAACCAAACATAATCAATAAGAGTCTAGATAGTGATATCCATTGTGAACTAAACCAAACATAACAAATTTTGAGGTCCTTTTGTTACATGGGCTGGAAAAGAGCCCATGTAGCAAAAGGGCCCCAAAATTTGTTATGTGGATTTTTTTTTTAATTTTGATGAATTCGATTGTTTGGGCCCCCCAAAGCGAAAGAAATTCATTGAATTGTCTGATTCGGCCCCCAAATAGGATATAAAAATTTAATTATATAAATTATTCATGTGCGTGAGTGTTTGGTTAATTGGTTTGGTGCGTATCTAAAACTGGGCACCGTGCCGTACCGTGCCGGCCGTGCCTAGCCACACGACGGGCTGTGTCGTGATGTGCCGTCATGCTGGCACGGTCGTGTCGTGCCGTGCCGGCCATTTCCACAAGTCGGCCCACGGCACGGCCCACGTGCCTAGCGTGCCATGTCGTGCCGGCCCCCCGTGCCGCTCATTTATTTATTTTTTTTATTATTTATTTTTAATATTTGCTTTATTATTTTGTTAAAAAAATATTAATTTTATTATAAAAGTATCGTGCCTGGCGGGCCATGTCGACGGGCCGGTGTTCGTGCCGCCTGCCGTGCTCGTGCCAAATTTCAATTTCCTTATTCACGGCACGGCCCACGGCCCACCGGCCGTTCCACGTGTCGTGTCGTGCCGTTGCCGTGCTCGTGCCGGGCCGGGCCATCTTGCGTGTCGTGCCGGGCAGCCTGCGTGCCAGCCCTGCCCATGCCCAGCTCTATGCGTATCATTTATAGTTTTGGTGCTATGTTCGATCCTAAGGCGAATAATTTTTTTTTTTTCCTTTTTGTTTTTTTGACATAAAATTAATTGTAGCACTTTAATTTTCATTTAGATGCTCTGCATATTCATTGTTTTTGGAGAACTCTGAATGGTCATTTCACTCATTTGTCTGCATTTATATTTGCATTGTTATTGCTCAAAATAAATTTTTAATAAGTTCATTATTAGTATATTTAGATTTGTGAAGTAATGTAATTTTCTTTTTTTAGGCATATGTGTATTCATAGAATTGTCAATAAATATATATTAGTTTCGAAAGTATAAAAATATTTATCTTAACAAATCAAAATTTAGTATTTGCAATATTAACACAATTAAAAGTTAGTATTTTTTTTTTTTTTTTGGGAAATCAAGATTAGTTTTTGCAATATTAACACAATAAATATAAATTTTTGAAAGTATAAAAAAATTTAGCTTAACAAATTAAGATTAGTGTTTGCAATAATACCACAATTATTAGGTAGTATATTTTCATTTAAAAATTATTAAAAACATATACCGACTTTGAGGCCCTATATGTGAAAACATATGGTAGGTCCATAAAATAGATATTGTGCATGGCCCTATCTAGATTAGTTGTTCATGGATTCAAAATCATTTATGATCCAATTGTATAGTATAAGAAGTGATATTCTATCGGTATTCGGCCTAGCTTAAAATAATGTGGATTTTGGGCCACTTATTACCAAACGATGATTGCAAAAGGTAGGCTGACCAAAACATTAAGTTCAATACTAATATCGTCTTCAAAGTAATACAAAATCTAACAAATTATGGGAAAACGTACAAGGTGTTCATATAACAACTTTTGCCATAAAATTACGTCAACAACAATTATTACAAATTTGGGTTCATCAGCGCACGTTATGACGCTTTAGAAGGTTGCCGACACACTGGAAGATCCTCTAGAAGAATTATGTGGGAAACTATCATCTTCGGGATTGTAATCCAAGTGACTAGGTAGGACATCGTCAGGCTGAAGTCCACTAACCTGTTAACACATCAATGACCATATTCATATTATATCTAACCAAAACAACATTCCTACCTTAATCAAATTATAAACAACTAAATGACATACGTGAATTTTTCCTATGGCATTTGTTGGAGTGTCATCTGCTTGGACTTTCGAATTTGCTGCGACTATCTTAGCCTTTGACACATATAAAAAAAATGTTACCATTTAGGAAGCATAATTAAACGATAGTTGTACATTTTACCTTCTTTTTTGGAGGTATTTTGTAACCAATTTCAGCTAGAGTTTTATATCGTCCAGCTTTAGGCTTGCCTCGACCTCTCTTCTTGGGAATGGGTCTTTCATTACGATGCCATTGTCACAAAGTGCACCGGAAGGTGGTTGATCAGGTGCTTGATCAGCTTGAGGAAGTGGCTTCTGAACTGATGATGTAGTCGCCCTATCTTCTGAACTTGGTATAACTGTAGCAGCACCTTCTCCGGGGTAACTCATAGCTACGGTTTGCTCTAGCTTTCGCTTCATACACTTAGTAACTTCGGACTTTAATCTAGTAAGCGATGTTAACACCATCTCCACCGTCTCATCATTAACCATAGCCGCCTCATCACATATCCCTTCAAATGCGTTCATAAGCCTATTGTAGCGGATAACTTCAATTGACTTACTTGGATCATGGTAGGACACCTTCACCCTTGTGTGCTTTCGTAGTATATCTTTACGCCATCTGTTAACAATGTACTTGTTTGGAATTTCTTTCACAAAATTCAGATCAAGGATCCTTATTATGTGCTTACACATGATACTATGCGTTTCAAATTTACGACAATCACATAATATCTCCTTAGTGTCCGTGTTAAATGTTGCACAATAGAATCGACGACGGTTAGTTAATACTTCCTCACTGGATCCTTCAGGGACTATCCATACACGGTCCTCAAGAATGTATTAAATTTCATTCTCAAACACTCTAATTTCATCTCGAGGATAACAATACATCATCCTACAACATTCTATTTGTACCTCTTGAAACTTTGTGTTAGTGTACAACTTTTGAAAAACCTTCTCCACATTGAACCCTGTAACTAGTCTTCTAAGGTACTTTGAGCATTTTGCATCTGCGTCGTTCTCATCCTGAACCCGCTTCGTCATTTCTCTGGAGTACTTATGGGGGAATTCGAACAATTTTGTGTGACGGTTAACAAACCCATCGAAAAAGCTGCTGATATTCTCCACTCTTTGTGCTGTCTTCATTCCTGCCCAAAAATATTCCTTCATAAAAGCAGGCACCCACATATGTCGTTCCTCGTGAAGCCCGTTCAACCAGTCATTATCGTGCAACGCATACTCCTTTACAAAGGCTAACCACCGGCTTTCAAACTCTTGCACAGTAAAGCTTTCATATACAGTTGCCTTCGGCTCAGTTTTGAACTCCTTATACCTGAAAATTATAAAGTAACTTCAGTGAGTGAATCAACAATGCTAGTCTTACTAGGTATATCTTATATTATAATAACAATTGGTTTCACCGGTAATGATACACATATGTTAAAATTGGGCTCACCAATAATGATACGCGAATGTTAAACTTTATTAGGGTTTTGTTAATTATTTTTTAAAAGAAAATTATACGAGTATCAAATACAAATGTACTATCTACCAATGATATGCATATTGGTACACACATACGTTTTACATTTACCAAGCTTCTCTGGAATTTTTTTCATTATGTGCCAAATGCACCAACGATGCCTTGTTGATGGCATTAGTCCTCAAGTGGCTTCCGCATTGCAGCTGCTTGATCTGTTAGTATTTCTAATGGTGCACGATTATTCATGCATTCTAACCATTGTTTAAAAATCCAATGATATGTATCGCAATCCTCGCGGGAAACCAAAGCACAACCCAACAAAATTGATTGTCCATGGTGGTTAACACCTACAAAATTGACAAATGATAAATCATACTCATTTGTCAAATACGTAGCATCAAAACACACGACATCTCCAAACTCTTCATACGCAGCACGACTCCTTGCATCAACCCACAATACATCTTTCAATCATCCTTCATTATCCAACCTCTGTGAATGATAAAAATTCTGATTTCCAACTTGCATTTTTGCAAAATAAGCCATCATCGCGGTTGAATCACCCCCCACCATTTGTAACCTCCGTTCCTTGTAGACCTCATGTTGAAGGTCTTTCACAGTAAATGCAATGTTCTCTGGTCCACCACTCTCATTAACCATACAACCATGAATTTGAGATACAGGAACACCCTCTTTAAAATAGTTCAACAGCTTCCTCTTAACTTTGGATGTGAAATTCTTCATCCGGTACTCTTTAACTAGCTTTACCTTACCTGGTGAAGTTAAGTGGGTATGTTCCAACTTGACTTTCTTTAAAGTCCACTCACTATCCCTATCAACACTACCATAGATCATTGCTTGGCAACCACATATTTTCGACCTCCTTTTTCGACGACTAAGTTCATCCTCACATACTACTCCATCAACAACTCCACCAGACACATGCATTGATTTTGCCCTCTTCTTTGCCTCTCTCTGAGCCCTCGTGTCTGGTCCCCCCCAACACTCACACCTCCAAGTTGTTGTTGTACGATCTCTATTCGAACCCTTAGAATACACCCCTTGCACTCTGCATACCCCAAATCCTTTTTGTTCTGCATATTCTTTGTAATAAGCTTCTATATCTTGCCATTTTTTAAACACCATTCCAATTTTAGGAGCCTCGACATATGTGACTACACTAATATGATTACTAGCCACAATGGTTTCAACCGTCTCAACTGTTTTGATGGGGGACTTACGGGTTACATCATTTGGCCTTGGTTATCCACGATAGATAGATGGAGTGAATTCCCCCTCTACATAAGGTACAATTTCATCTCCAATTTCATAACAATGCTTTCCATCATCTTCCAGACAAGGCTCCTCTCTGCATCTGCACCTAACCCCACTCCCCTTATCTTGCAAACCACTATCTATGGAGCCACCAACTACGGGCGAAACATTACAGTTCTCCATGTCTAGTTTAGACGTCTTCAAAATTCTAACACAAATACAAACAAATTCTAGTTAGACTTAACCAAAACAATACTATCAATGTCCAACTAATCGAACGAGTATTATCACACTTTCTTATATACTGATTCGAATACTTCACACCAAAATCTACTTCAAGAATCCATCCATTTTAATAATCCGTAATAAACAGATAATGAGAATACTCCATAAATATGATTAAAAAAAAAAAAAAACCAAGTGTTCAATGATGCTAGTCAATAATCCTTAATTTCAAATGTAACAATGATCCTTATATAGATAACAAAATAAAAAATGAACTTAGTTTGTATTCGACTTACCCAACACTCCGGTTGATTAGATACCAAAATCACTCACATCAAGCTTCGTTGCGAAATCACTTCCTAGAACAATGAATAAGAAGTGTGGATAAATAATGAACATGATATGTGGATATAAATAAGACAAATCAATGACATAAGAACTTGACGGTGACGGTCGGCTACAGCACTAACGGACTCGGGACAAACTCTAATGTCTGTTAAATCAATTACAATCCTACTCAGCAGCTGACTAATAACTGCCATCATTCATAGCCCCCTTATGTGGATATTTGTTGTTCACTTCATTTACAAAAGAGCCATTTTGATTGACATGTTAAATTGATCAACAAGATCAATGGGGACGCCCTCTAGCATTAGGGCAAAGAAATAGAGTGTGCATAAGAGTCTTAGATTTTTCACCGCAAACCGAACAATGATCATCCACGTAAATTCCTCTTTTCACTAAATTACTTCAAACCAGGAACCCCATTGTGAAGGGCACGCCGGCCAAAGTGCTTAATATTTGGGTAATATTAGCATTCCACAGATAGCTCCACACCTCATTGCACAAGGAAGTAGAAGCATAAGAAGCAACACCCATTTTAGCCTTTAAAAGCACATGGTAGGCACTCCTAACAGAGAAATCACCATTCTTTGTATGTTGCCACACCCAACAATCTGTAGTAGCACAATAAGCAATGGGGATTTTTTATTTTATTTTATTTCACTAACTTTCCACTTAGTGAAAAGAGTGTTTAAAATATTCAAATCCCAAGCACCCTGTTTTATCAGTTCCATTACTTTTGTGAGCACCTCTTTTTCACTAGATTTATTTTTCTGAACTTATTTTATCTAAACTTATGAGACTTGAAATTCATGCCAATTCATTCCATTTTGACGAATCATGATACCGACTTAATCTCGTGCTATAGCACGGATACAATTTACAAATAATATCCCTTTAGATCCGACGATTGACAATTGACATTACTCTGTTATGCGGGTAATTTTTTTTTTTTTTTGGGAAATTCTCTTTGGTGAACTCGAACTTTTTACTTTTCTTAGTGGTAAAAGTTAAAAAAACTTATTATGAATGGTAAACCCTAATTATCCTTACTAATTCATTGGTAACATTAATGATATAATTAACTGATTCCTTCACCACGATTAGCCTTTAAAATAAAAATATAAAAAAAACGAAATGACTAAGAAGCCCCTAGTTACGACGCCGGCGTCGGAGCCCAGCCTCCTCCTCCGTGCCGGTGTCTATGCTTCTCCCCTGCCGGCAACGATACCCACGACCCTTTTACACATCTTGACACTAGAACCCTGGCTTTCCCCCACTCCGGCAGCCACCGGAGTCCCCACACACGAAACAACCCCCCTCACCATGTCTCCCACCCTGAATCGACCACCCTGCCTTTGCTGGACTGTCGCCTCTTCCTCCTCTCCTGCGCTCCAACACCAAGACCACACAATTACCCATAACTCAAAACGGCAGCCCATCTTCTTCATTATCACCGCACATCACGACCAACATCATCAAGCATCAAGAATTATAAGCCGTTGATTTCTTCAATCATTGAATCGTGGCCGCTCGTACAAAGCTCGGTCGTACCCCTATCTCTTTCTTCTTCTCCGATCTCTCTTTCTCTCTCCTCTCCTTTCATCAGCCATTCTTTGGTAACACTATCACCTAGCCATTATTTGGTACCACGTACAAAATTGTTGTTCGTTGCGTCGAATTTAGGGATTTTTCAAGCGGCGGATTTGAGGAGGGAGGGTTAGGTTTCTGGGGCGTTGTAATGGGTGTGGCGTCGAGGCAAGGGATGGGAGTCGCCGGCGGGGATGGTTGAGAAGGTTACTCCTCGTTTAGAGGAGAAAAAGGAAATGTCGTGGTCGGATGGTTTGGGCGTTTGGGTTGGTGGTGGTCTGGATTGGTGGTGGTCTGGGTTGGTGTTCGGTCAGAGGAGAGAAATGAGAGGTTTGTTTTTTTTTTTTTTAAATAATTTAATTATTAAAAAATAAAAAAATTAACCATGATTAGTGAGTTTATATTAAAACAGCTATTCTCTTCAGTAATAAAAAAAATTCGAATTTATCAGAGATAATAAGTTTTTTTTTTTGTAATTCACCACTAAAAAAAACTTAAAATATAATGTTACCGAAGAAAATTCAGAAGTTTTACCAAACCTAAGCTTATTTCACAAACTAATTTTTAAAATAAACGCGTGGCCAAACTATTTACCAAACTAAGCTTCTGGGATAAAAGACTGACTTGGACAGCGTTTTACCCCTGATTTTTTTTTTTTAAAAAAAATCAATGTATAAAAAACGCTGTCTCATATAGCGTTTTACATGTTGACTTTTTTTTTTTAAATTTCGTAATTTCTGATTTAAAAAAAATAAAATAAAATTATACACTATAAACGATGTCTAAGGCAGGGTTTATAGTGTATTTGATTTATTTATTTTTTGTAATTTTTGATTTTTGAAAAAAAGTTAAAAAAAAATTATACACCATTGCGTAACAAAAAGTCTGTTAGGATAATTATGTTATTATGATAATGATTGTATTCTTTGGGGTGGATAATTATCAATATGTGATAATGATTGTATTAATTGGGTGGATAATTATCAATATGTGATAATTATCATATCGTATCCGAGTATTGCGGTTGGGTTGGGATACGATTGTTGCTTCCTATTTTCTTCTCCTTTTTGTATTTAAGTCCATATTCACATGATTGCAATATACAGAAAATACATATGCTTTGATTGCTGCCATTATTTTGTGTTTTTCAAAATCAATTCATGATATAATGGAAACAGTTGATGCTCAGCAATACATTAATTTTTTTTTCTTTAACAAAATACATATGCTTCTCCTCAGGTAGCGTTTTTAGTGTATAATTTTTTTTTTATTTTTTTTTAAAAACAAAAATTACTAAATTAAAAGAAAAGGTCAAACATGTAGCGTTTTACACTTTGTTTTTTTTTTTAAAAAAAAAATCAGGGGTAAAACGCTGTCCTGAGTCTACGTTTTATTCCAGAAGCTCGAGTCAGCGTTTATCCCACAAACTTAATTTGGTAAATAGTTTGACCACGCGTCTATTTTAAAAATTAGTTTGTGAAATAGGCTTAATCTGGTAAAACTTCAACAAAATTCTCTTTTTTTTTTACTTTACACTTTTTTTATGCAGCACCCCTTCTATCTATATTCTTCATTGAAGCGCGTACTCTGAAACCTCCATTAAAGCGGATTTTGAGCTTCCTCTCCTCCATTGAACCAACTTCTTAGGTAAGCTGGTTTATTTATTTATTTTTGAATCATTAAATACCAATATCACAATCTAGGGCTTATCGTTAATTTAATTATCATTATACTCAATTTAGGGTTCTTCTTAAGTGAAAATTTGAACTTTTGGTTATTATTATTCAAGTTATGAGATATTATAACGATCGATTATATTGCTAGAAATTTGCTATGTGCTATATACGTTAATATTCTTAAGCGAGAAGAATTTAATGTGATTTTTGGAGCCTCATTTGATTATTGAGCTAAATTTGGTTGCTAATGTGTTAGAGGCTGTTGTTAATAAGTATTACGTAGTATAACCCTTCATTATTAGATGGAACTATGAAAATGGACCTTTTCTCGCCCAAGGCAGCAGCCCCTCATGCCCTGGCTCAGGGGCGGGCCTAGTTGTGATTTTGATTCGTTGATATTTTGAATATGTGTTTTTGCGTACTTTGGTTACTAAAGAGCTTTCTTATAGAATGTTAATTGAATTGATTAATGAGATTCTTTTTCGGAATATCATTAGTGCATTGCCCTAACATACATTAGCCTAAGACCCTTAATTTTCTTAAAGTGCCATTGTTTGATAAATTGGGGTAATTGAGCTGTGTAGATATAATTTGTTGAGTGGTTATGTATACACTTCTGAAGGGGAAACCTTTTAATGAGTGGAACAATTTTTAATGCCTTTTGGTGTTACAGGCGAAATGGATGATTCAGCAGCAAACCAGCTTCCGGAAGTGGATTCTTTGCCTGATGGATTTGTTGAGAGTGCTCCAGACTCCATAGCTCCTGTGACACCATTGAATGAAAAGGAAAAATCATTATGTGACTACAAAGAGAATAATTCAGTGGAACCGGATAGCTCAAGTGATTTTAGCTATGATGCATCACTAAATGGGTTTGTTTCAGTTGAAGGAAAAGGTGATAAGGTGACCAAAGTTCGCACCTTTCCAGTTCCATTGTCTGAGAAGGATGGTTACGAAGCTTCTGGAGAATCTGCCAATGTTTCTGATGATGGCTGCTTTGAGCAGAGAGAAGATACGTTGGCAATCAAAGCTGAATCATCTACCTCTGCTTCAGGAGGATCTGATTTAAGAACGAGCAGTAATGAGAAAGATAAAGGTCAATCAGAAGTCCACAGCGCTGATAAATGTAATTACCTATGCAGCTATGCTTCCTGAAGATCTTTATCAGTTTCTTAGTGATGCTATTAGTTTCATGGGGCTTTGTAGATGATCTAATATACGGACCAAATGGAATTATTGCATGTTTCCTACACTTAAAAAACATGTATATTGTGAATCATAAGATATTGCCTAACCATTTATGATAATGAAACCTAAAGGTTAACAAGTGAATCATGGTAAGATGTTTATATCAATGGCTATAGTGTACACTTATTACTTGTCCTCCTTTTGTTTCTGTGCTGACATGTTGACAGTCATGAAACCTGATAATTTTTTATGTGCTGATTTTTCTGTAAGGGCTGTAGGCCCCAACAATTATTCTTTCAAAATTTTTGTTGCAAATCTAATTGTACTAACTCTGAGCTTTTGTCAGAACAAGGAGCAGTCTTGTTTCATAATGGTTTTTGCTCCTTCATTTGGGGGAAGATATAAGTAATTTAACCTTAGTGATGAATGTATGGTGCAAATACTTATAGTTTTGCAAACTGTAGTTAAGTGTATCTTATAACATGTGATTACTAGTAGGTTTAATTGGGAAGCAATAGGATAAGTAAGGTGCCTATGTCTGCAATTTTCTGCCTCTATTTAGGGTAATAGTCTCTGTGATAGCAGCCCTTATGTATATTTTTTTTACTATTGTAAGACTAACATGGTCCAGTGAGAAACTATTTGATTGGGATTTCCCCATATCTTTAAATTCTATTGAACTTTGAGATGATTTACTTGTAAAATCCTTAACAGGTCTTTCCAATATCATTTTTTTGAATATGTGAAGACATGAGGCATTGTCACATTCATAAGATGAATGTGGCAGAGGTGCATATGTTGCGTTGGTTTTGTGATCATACAAGAAAGAAGCGGTTGAGGAATTAGATAATTAGGAAGAAAGTAGGGTTTACATCTATTGAGAAATGAGAACCAGATGAGGGAGGAATTAGATGATAAAGAAGAAAGCAAGGGACTTAAAATAAGACGGAATCAAATGAGGCTCTGATAAGAAAACTTGAAGAGTGGCAAATTGATGGGATTGTGAGGGGTAGGGGAAGACATCAGATAACTTAGAGGGTGATTGAGGGTGATATAAGCTGTTTGGGGATTGAGGAAAGATATGCCATTCAATAGGGTGAAATAGAGTGATAAAATCTACGTTGAGGACATGTCATGACTTAAAATAAGATGGAATCAAATGAGGCTCCGATAAGAAAGCTTGAAGAGTGGCAAATTGATGGGATTGTGAGGGGTAGGGGAAGACATCAGATAACTTAGAGGGTGATTGAGAGTGATATAAGCCGTTTGGGGATTGAGGAAAGATATGCCATTCGATAGGGTGAAATAGAGTGATAAAATCTACGCCAAGGACATGTCATGACTATAAATATTTGTTTTTTTTTTTTTTTTTTTTTTTGGTTCTCTCTTTTTCTTTTACCTTAACTCATTGTGTTTTTGCAAACTTAAATCTTCCTATGTCAAGGTTTTTTAAAATACGTTTTAGTTGGTTTCCTTTGTTTCATCACCCCTTGTTCCTCTTTTATAAAATTTTCTCAAATTTATTTATATATTCTCTTTTTGAGTTTTCACTGTACACTGCCCTCATTTTTATTTTTAATTAATTATTTATTTTTTTTCTTGTTTTTTCATCACTTTAATTATTATCACTTTCCTTTCTATGTTCCATTTTTTGCAAATGGTTTCTTATTACGTTTCTTCTTAGTCGACTCCAAATCATTTTGGGACTAAGGCTTTGTTTTTTGTTGTTGTTGTTGTTGCTCCTTTTTGCAAAAATAATTAAAGTAAATTATAATTAAAATATGTGTTACTTCCGTTATCCATAAAAGAGCAAGTGTATTATGTTTGAATTTTATAGCGCTGTGAAATGGTTTAAAGGGATTCTAATTATTAAGGAAGCCATTATTGGAATTGAGATGTTCAAATTAAAAGATAATAACATATGAAATTTGGAAAATGGTTTTCATAGAGATTTGATTGGTGCACTTTCCCTTTTAAGGTTCTAAGTTCCAATTTGTGAGGCCTTTGTTTAGCTGGAGTCAAGTTTTTTAGCTTGTAAGCATAGCTTGACATTTCTCAATTTTGTGGATAAGCTTAAGGGCCCAAGATTTTTTTCCCCTTTACCTTACCCTCCTTTTGTATTTTGGTGTCACTCCCTGTCTCACAGTCTCACTTGCCCCTTGGTGCTATAATATGATTAAATTAAAATAATAATAAATCTAAGGTTAAGGAAATCAAGCTTAGTTTTAATAGAAGTTTATACTCGTTAGTTTACCTAAATTCACTCGTGGGGGGGAAAGCTGCTGGCATTGAGAGAGAGTAGTATGTTTTCTTTCTGACTACTGACATTATCTTAGGAGTTGTCACGGAAGGGAGCATGAGAGTTGTGTTTAGGCTCATTACCTGAATATGTAGCAGTCACTCAGTTCTACCTTTTCTTCCCCATGAATATTCTCCTGTTTATTGATTGTTGCATCTTCACACACTGGCTAGCTTGAAGTGTGAGTTCCTGAACCACCTGCCATTTTTCTTTTGTGAAATGGGCTTATATTGAACTATTTTTCTATAGATCTGCCTTAAGTTCAAGTGTTGTTGTTCTTCAGCATATCTAGGGGGATCAGATGTACCAAATAATTCAAAAGAAGCACAGTCATCTGAGAATCTGAAAAACCGAAAGGTAAATATTGTGTATATAAGCTTATCTTGAACTTGCTAATAAATATTGTTCATCACTTTGTTGTATCGGTGTTATGTGAGCAAATCCTGTTCATTTCTGCTCCCCCTTCCTCATCCCCCTTTATTTTGAAGTTTCTGATGCACAGTAGAGACTGAAATGCAATGCTTAATATTTTTTATTTTTATGAAGCATCACGAAGTGAGGCCACTCCGTGTTGGACCTCATCATCATATACTTTTGTCCAATTTTCCCTGTGAAAGGGATAGGTTAGCTTATAATCTACCTCAACCTAATGGGACTAGCATGGCATAGGAAAGGCTTTGAATTTGTGACATAGGGACGTGCATTCCTTATGCAATATGAACCATGGATGCAAATCTAATTGCCCTCAGCTATGAGAACAGAAGCAGCAGCAGCTTGTTAATCATCTTTACACACCTTTGATCCTTTGTCCTAAATATTTTTGACTTAGTTTAAGAGAGCATGATCTAAGTGTGCTTAACAAGCGCTCATGTGTTTATGCAGCTGCATTTGGAACTAGTAGGGTTCTCTTGTGATGTGAACTTATTACTGATTTCTTGCCTAATGACTTGGGTTTAAATAGGAGACAAATTAGGACTAGAGTGGTATTGCATATCGAGACTGCCTCTTACCTCCTTTTTGTTGTCTCATCGGTTGCTTCTCCTTTTGATGTAAAGCAAATATGGGCAATATTCTACCTGGAAGGAGTTGTTTAGCTTAGTGGCAGCATCCATGTGCATAGAAATTTCTCTTTTTGACGGTGTTGGTACTTGTTTATGAATACATTCCTTATCCATCTACTTTTAGATTTCATGCATCAGACCCAGGATATGTTCTACTTTGCTAAGTTTGAGGATCTCTCTTTGATTTTTAATAAAGGTTAATATTTAACTAATGCCAAATTTGAGTTATGACCTTGAAGAATAATCAATAACACACTTTAAATCTTGGGTCAGCTTCACTTGCGTCAAATAACCTAGTAACCTACCTTGTAGGAAGGACTGCCAACAAGATGACTCACATCACTGGCATAAGCTAAACCAATACATATGCAGCCTCAGTGTTTAATATTTGCTGCAAATGAGCAAACAACGATAGCACTAAGCCATTACACAACAACTGATTAGGAATCCTAGCTTTCTAGTTGATAAGTGTAACCAACTTTTTAGCCCTGGAGATCTGCAACATTCATTATATTCAGTATCATTCACTTTTTGTTCAACAGTGGAGAGCTTAATCCAGAATATCTTTTCTCTTAATCTTGTGAATTAGCATTAGTCATAGGAGACTCACCTCTACACTTATTCAATCATTCCAGCTCAAGTGACATTCCTTCAGCAGTTCGAAATTAAAAATTCCATACCATGATTCCTAGCAGGTGTTGCTGGTGTGCTGCTGTAAGACAAAAGAGCAGGTTTTTCTT
The DNA here is from genome assembly GCF_001683475.1 of Chenopodium quinoa. Taxonomy (NCBI): domain Eukaryota; kingdom Viridiplantae; phylum Streptophyta; class Magnoliopsida; order Caryophyllales; family Amaranthaceae; genus Chenopodium; species Chenopodium quinoa. Next base: position 3,926,758 of record NW_018745170.1, on the reverse strand, counting down.
ATATATTCTTTTTGACTTTAGCATTCCCGTGCGATGTTGTGGTGGATTTTGATGGTGTGTATGAGGCTATGTCATATGAATCTTCATCATAATTATAAAGCTTAGATGAAGGAATTTTTATTGAGAAATTGCTAAGTATTTTACATGTAACGTGTTATGCTTGTCTTCATCTGTAATTCTATCTGTTATACAGCTTTGATAATTTCTCAACAATTGTTCGAAGATTTTAATTATATTGTTGCTACAGGAACCACCTGAAGGGAGGCGTAAAAGTTCAAAGCAAACCTTCAAAACCGAGCAGGAATTTCTGGAGTTCACTTTAAAGTATAAACAAGTTCTTACAGAGAGAGATGCAGGTAAATATGGGGAATAAATTCGAGGCTGCTCCACCAAAGCCATTTTAGATAGGATTCCCAACTTGATTTTCTTTGAAAAGCCATTTCATTTCTTGTGTTATGAATCATACTACAATATTCTATATGGACTGTTTATGTTTCTGCATCAGCCGTTAAACTCTATCATCAAAGTCAATATGTTTGGTGTACTGGTAAACTTCATATAATCGAAAGTCTTAAATATATTCTAGCCACCACAATCAACAAATGTTAAGCAATTCAGATCTCTTCTGGTAACATAATGTGGTGCAAAAAGGTATAGTATTAGGTATAATCTAAAATTTATATTCCCAAATTCTAATACTGTAAGGGTGAAGTGAAACTTTACCAATTTGTCAATTTCCACAATGATGGCTAAGAAGTGTGACGTTGCACCTGCAAGATGCTGCTTTCACGGCACACTGTGGTTGCTTATGCAAGTCCACAACTGCAATTTTTTCCCGTGGAAATTGTTTTCATTGACGGGATATGAATACCATATGGGGGGATTTCTAGTTTTGTGTGGCCTGTTTATTCAACTGAGGCTGAGGCTCCAATCTTTCCAGTTCTTTTTCCCTACTACAATCTAGGAAAAGAAGGAAATATAAGTAGGTCATGTAGTATAATACATGCCCAAGCGCAGCAGAATATCATATAGGAAGAATTGGACATATATGTTTGTCTTAAGTGAAACATTTGTTAATAGTTGCAACAGACTGAATGAAATGCTGTGGTTTCCTATTGTCTAGTCCTTTTTTTATTTTTAGAGTTTGAAATCACTTGGTATGACATCTAGTCCTTTATTTTTCTTGAAATGCAAATATTGATCAACCATTTTCTTGTTGTAGCTATTGCTGTTCGAGACAAGCTTGAGTCATTGTGTAGGGAGTTACAACGTCAGAATAAGATGTTAATGGTATACAACTTTCTTACCTCCATCTGTTGGTTTTCAATATACATCTTGTGAATGTGAGTGAATGGTGTTTAAGCAATGATATTTGACATTATATGCGAAATGTATAAATGAGATGATTTTTTTGCTACATTTTGTTTCCATTCAGCATTACATTTGCTCGTCTTTACACCTTTTTTATTTTTATTTAAAAAAAAAAAAAAAAAAAACCTAGAAAATTGAGCAAAAGCATTTATTAAGGCTCATTTTGGTTCAAGAACCTAGCTTATGACCTCAAGCCCATAGACTCATATCAAGGCAGTTCCATCATATAATGGCTATTAAAATTTTTAAGGTAAATTTGTCAAGAACCCTTTTAAAGCAACTTTTTTGTCGGAAAAAACCTTTTAAATTTTTTTTGGTAGCTAAAAACGTTAGTGTAAACTTTTTTTAGTCAGAGACGGTGTAACCCCAATTTCGGAAATTGACTAACCTATTTCCGACGTTGACTTGGGGTGTGCAGGTCACATGACCTTTTTTTTCTTTCTATTTCCACCCTCTTCCCTCCATTAAAACCTGCTCCCTCTAATTTCTTCCCCGTTTTCTCATTCCCTTGCAATTGAATATCGAAATCAGCCCTAAGGTAGTTAGTTTTTGCGATTAAAGACTTTCCCAACTGAATTCAACCAAGGTAATTTCTAAATTCCTGTGTAATCTGTGCTTAATTCATTGAATTGAAGGTTTTTGAAAATTAAGGGTTTCTTCCCCAAATAATAAAATTTATATCAGTCTCTATGGCTGAGAATTGCTCTTTGAGTGCGACTGGTATTGGTGAGTACCACAGTGGAGTTAATGCGAGGAAGCGGAAGCCAAAAAAAAAGTTGTCTTTGAGAAAGAGGACCTACAAGGTGAAGTTGGTGCTTTGCTGGTTGTTGGGTAGATGGTAAATGATAATCTTCCTATTATTGAATTAGAAGTAGCTTTCAAGATTTGGAAATTCTTGTACTATGTTAGGGGTGGAGATTGTTCTAAGAGCATAAATCACTACCTTTGGAGTTTCTTTTGTGCATTTGGAGAAGCTCAGTATTTGAACTGTACATTGATCATGGATCTGAGCATGTCTATCATCTGTGTACACGAAAATGGATCAAAGTGAGGAAGGGAAAGATTTTCGATTCTACTTTGATTTTGTGCATCTGAAAGAGGAAGCCTCAGTATTGGACCAGCTCCAGTTTTGGACTGATTGGAATTAGTGGCTGAGGAAAGAGAGTGAAAAGGGTGGAAATTGTAAAAATAAGGTCATGTGACCTGTGTACCACAAGTCAAGGCTGGAAATCAATTGGTCAACGTCTGAAAGTGGGGTTAGGCTGTCTCTTACAAAAATTTTTACTTTTAAGGTTTTAACTTACCAAAAAAATTTTAAATCGTTTTTTTTTTTTTTTTTTTTTAACAAGAAGTTGCTCTAAAAGGTTTCTTCTAACAAAATTTCCAATTATTAAACTTGTTTTTCTAAGAAGACGTTCCATGGTGTGCTATAAATTCACTTTGTGAAGTACTTTGTTTTATTTAATTGCTATGTTTGGACTTTCATGCTTGCCAATGCATACATTCAATATTCAACATTTTTAATAATCAATATCTAAAAATTATAAAAAGTTGATATTTTGAAAATATACATTGACACAAAGCTTTCAAGAATCCACGACTGTTTTTATTGTTTCAATTAGCTTTGTTTAAATCAACAAAAACTGTCATTGTAATATATGTGAATGGTATAAAAGTTGTTTTTTTTTTAAAAAAAAAACGATGGATGTATGACATATATTGTTATGTTATTGCTTGAGTTTTAGAAGTATTCCCATAAATCATTATGAATATGTCTTTATTATAGTGTAATTTGAATTAAAATAGAACTTTTTTTTGGATGGAACAAGTAATTTTGCATCCCAAAAGTACCCTGCAATTGGTGTTTATGAAATTTGAACTTTTTTTTCCCCTGTTAAAAAGTGTTAATCACTATGTTTCAAACTGACGTTATGTTTTAATGTTTTATAAGTATATGTTAACTTTCTGTGTATCTGAAATCTGAATCTAGACACTAACTTTCTAAACTCGTGGGATTGATTATTGATATAAACTCTTAAGATCTGAAGAAATATGATACTTGTATGCACTCATTGTTCTCACATGAGACTTAATGTAATCATTACAAGAATTGATGGTTTATATGCAGGATGAATTTAAAAGAGTATCAGAGGAAGGGCAGAATTTGAGATCAGATTTATCTACCAAGTTCGAGGATGCTATAAAGGTTTATATTTGACAATTATCCTATAAAGTTGATTACTTTCTAATCTGTCTCTTTTTGTCTTCTTGATTGAAATCTAGACACTATTCATAACTAAAGAGAATCTTCTAAATTCCTTCCAAAACAGATAAAACAAAGTCATGTGATTTCTTGTTTGATTCTTCTCAATGGGTACGTTACGAATATCAAACATGACATGAGAGCTATTAAAAGCTAAAATGTGCATTGGAAAATGTGCCAAATGGAATTAAAAGAGATCTTAGAGATGGATTGGACATTTTTATTGGATTCGATAATTTTCATTTTGCAAAAAATTTCGAGGGAGTATTTTAATTGTTACCCTTTAGGCCGTTATTTCATCTTATTTCTAGAAAAAAGTAAGTTTTATCATGAAAAACAAATTCAAATAGGTTTAGGGTTAATGAGGGCTACCCAAGTTTAGTTTACAACTAATATAAATTGTAAGTTCATTAAAGTTGCTCATATAAGTGAATAGAAGGCACCCTTAATGTCCTAGTTAAAATTCTTGGATAGCTTTAAGCATGATGAATTTGAATTTGAATAGTTAAGGATAATCATGATACTAAGCCTTTATACTTTATATTCATAATATCTTATTAAACGTGGCCTATTATATAGGGGTGGAGGGAGTAATGTAGAGAAGAGTGGGAGAACCTGGTGAAATCTATCGCTTGGATGGAACATGGGAGAAGAGATCCCATGCTGCAGAGATATCTCAGATGATTACTTAATTATTAAGGCACTAAGCTCATGTATAGTCTCATATGGATCACCCCTAGCTGGAAAACACTGCCCTAACTAGAAACATCAACTATCTTACATAGACCATCTCTGAAACTAACTAAATTGATCCTCAGGGTGGCCAGTACTCTAGTAATTAATATAGAAGCTTTAGAGGAAGATATAATCAAGTTCATAGGGAAATTTTTATTCGAAGTTCTGGAAACCATGTGGTATGTCTGCCCCCCCTCCCCCCCCCCCCCCCCCCACAGCACTCTCATAAGGCAAAGAAGCTGCTGTCATACAATGCTTATATGGAAATCACGTGGTAAATCTGGTTTGAACAGAACTGTTGTGTAGTAATATATTGTGGGAAAAAAGTAATCTAGCATCATTTCATCTCATGTACCCCCCAACAACACTCTCATAAGGCAAAGAAGCTGCTGTCATACAATGCTTATATGGAAATCACGTGGTAAATCTGGTTTGAACAGAACTGTTGTGTAGTAATATATTGTGGGAAAAAAGTAATCTAGCATCATTTCATCTCATGTACTGGACTCATGGCTGATACAGCCAAAGTGAGAGCTCCTTTAGAGTATGGCTGTTCCCCTGAATGTGCTGAATGAGGTTGCCTTGCTAGACTTTGGTAGATACAAACCATGTTCACCTATATTAAGGGACATGCCATAGAGCATAGGTGGAAAGGGAAAACACCAGCTTTGGCCAATGTATTTTTATTGGCTTGGCTTCATGCTACTTGCAGTTTCAAACAACTTTAACATGATCTGTGTTATTTAGGCAAGTCCAGTGCTCATTTAAAGGAGCTGTGGTCTTCAGAAGTATGGACAGTTTGCCCCTACATGCAACCCATCCTATACTCTTATACTAATCTTTTGAAATTCACTTCTGAAATATCCTTGCTATTTATCCCTTTGGTAATATTGGTACTCTGGTGCTAATGATAAGATATGGTTTAAGAACTTGAAAGCACCCTTAACTAGGAGAGCAACCTTTGTCTTTGTCAACTTCTGAATCACCTAGTAATTGTAATTTATGACTTGGTCAGAGAGGGTGTGATTTAATCATTTATTTTTTTTATTTTGCCTTGAGCAATTCATCATGACATTTTACATTGAGGAAAAAAATCTGTAATGATTTGGCTGAGCTCTCAATTTGTGGGGGATGTTTCTTTATTGGAGACTCTAGATTGGAGCTTTTTTATGGTGTCTTCTCCTGTACCCTGGGAGGTGCAATATGCAAATTGATAAAACGCAATCTTCTTTGGGAACCAATAGTCTTGTTCTAAAAATAAATAAATAAAAAAAAAAAAAATAGAAAAGAAGGCTTTTCTGTGCACAATCTGCTTGGACAGGCTCAATACTTGTATACGTATAACAACTTCCAAACCTAGATAATTATTGAGTGTATATCCTATGATATGCCCCCAAATCATTTTGGGACTAAGGCTTTGTTGTTGTTGTATATCCTATGATATGTCTTGTGCTATTGTACTTGCAAGATTGGGAGCCATATGCTCTTGCATTATGGTTTGGCTTCATTTAGGGGCTTTAGCTATCTCTGATTATGTGGTTGGAAGAATGTTGGGATCTTTAGTAGTAGCTATTCCAGCCGCGTGCTGCTTTATGGGTTAAGTTGTAGGTATCTCTGGGCTTGGGTTTTATTGATATTCAACATGATTGACCCATAGTTTTTTTCCACTAGTTCCAGGAGGATTCGTAACTTTCTTTGTATGTACATGTATTTTATAATTAGAGAAGCTTACAAAATACTATCTGTACCCTTCTCTCCTAAAGGAAGCAGATATAGATCCTTAAAATGCTGCCAGATGATTATCAATTCCGTTCCAAAGGACTTAAATCACCTGTTATGATACTCATCATGCATTTTTCATATGCTTATAAAGACGAGTATATTTCTTGTAGCGCATGTGCGTTTTTCTTTTGTATTCTATCACCTGAGTTGGATTATATCCACAGGCTATTGATTTATTAAACGTTTTTACTTAATGTGATGGTAAAATAGATTGGCTCTAATGGTAATCATTCAGTATATTTCAAAAATTAACATTTTCTAATGGAGGAATATTCCTTCTATGAGGTGCAACTGATGCTGCTTTTTTATTGTTCCATCTGATCATATCTGATATTTAATGTGCTTGTTGTAGGATGTGAGTGTCAGGCTAGAAGAGCAGAAAGGAGAATGCATTTCTCAGCTGAAGGAGAATGAAATGTAAGTTGTGAAAAACCATGTGATCCTATTATCAGTCAAAAAATATATTTCTATGCAGAAAGGTGATGTACATAATGCAGAAAATGAAATTGATTAGTGTCCCCTAAATTTTTCTAAAAAAAAAAAGCTGTAAAATTAGCCTTCTGGTCTTGCTTTTCACCTCGATTACCTACTTCCTACTTCATTCCCCAATGACAACAATGTCTGCATTCCTGCATTGATTTCCACCCACTTCCTTTTTCCCTTTGATCCCCTTGCCTCTTTCCTTGTAAAAGGTTATATCAACTGTATTCAATTTAAGATGTCTACAGCTTCAGGTTTCCTCATCGTAGAAGAGACACATTTCCAACTTCACATAATAAAAATATTGACAAAATCCCTCTCTGATTTTTCCCTCTCTTTTTACAATTTTTCTACAAATATGTGTTTCTAGATAATTAAAGATGATTGTTGAAGTGTTGGGTGAGGATTCCATTCCTTTGTAAGAGTGTAAGCATCCAATATGAGTACTTGAGGCAGATGAAGAGTCATTGTAAATTTGTAACATTGCTCCTACTTATGCATACATATCTAAAAGGAAATTTTCATTATCCTTGTGCCCATTTTGCAACTTAGAAGTAGTTGCAAAATTGCATGAAGACTCTTGAATCCATGCATCCTAATTTCCTTTTTACCTATTTAAACTTCTTATACTGTTATTGTATTCTGGTGATCAAATATGGCTACATTTTTCTTTTTTCTTTTTTCTTTTCTTTTTTTTTTCTTTTTTTTTTTTTTTTTTTGGTAAGATCTGCTTACTAGCCCTCTTTTTCTTTTTGGGGAGTGAAGTTCCTGTTCATTGAGAATATGTTGCTCTGGACAAATGGAGTGTTAACATGTTTTCTTAACCTATTATATGTTGGTAGTGTATTAGAACATATACATATGTTAGAATCAATTATTCTCTGTTGTATTAGTTTTTAAAACTCTGTCCTTTGCATCTTTGCATGTGCCCTTGGGATTTAGGCTGAGAGACAAATTGAAGCAGCTTGCTGAACATTACACTCAGTGTCAACAACAATATGCCCAGGAGGTACCATATGGCATATTTTATGGTTAATGATCTGTATATAAATCATGTGGAAATCTTTACTTTAAGTAATTGGAACTTCCTTTGATCCTGTGGCATTTGGTGATATTGCTGTGCAGCTGAAGCAAAAATCACTAGAGCTTAAGATTGCCGAACTGAAAGTTGAGCAAAATGAGGAAAAAGTGGCACATGAACAGGCTCAAATAAAGGTATATGCCGAGAAAATATCACAGCTTTTGGAAACTGAAAAAAGTCTACGTCAACAATTAACAGCCGACGGGGAAAAATTTCAACAATTTCAAGTGAGTATCACTCTCAACTTTCATGGGAAAAATACCCTTTTTGTTGACATTTATGTAATTGAGATGCATTTAAATTTTGTAGACCCTATTTAATTAGGTGCAACACGTTAATCTATCTGATAGAAAGTAAATGACTTTCTTTGCAGGATGCACTGCTGAAAAGCAATGAGGTTTTTGAAACATTTAAGCAAGAGATTGAAAAGGTAATTCTATAATCTCACTGTTGCATATAATATTGAAAACCATGGCCTGTGTCAGAACTTATAACGTCGTTAACATTTATTTCTAATGATTATGAGGCTTCCTCATCAGATTCCTGCTTTCTGTTGTGTTTAAAATCAGATGTCCAAATTGACAAAAGACCTGAAAAAGGAAAATACTTTCTTGAAGAGCAAATGTGAGAAATCAGATTTTACTCTTATAGAACTCGTCGAAGAGGTAAACCCTTCTGCCCCGTATCTTTATATATGGATCTCTTAACTTGCATGCATTCAGTTAGAACCATAGGTACGCCTTCTTATGAAGGGGGTGATCTTAAGAAAGATGGATGTTGATTAAAATTATCTTTGTAAGGTGTCTATGAGGACCTTGACCTCTTTTATCTGATAAAATTTTTTTTGGAAAATTGGCTAAAAATAATCTCAACTATAAACGGTGTGTGCAAAATAATACAACCTCAAATATTTGCTATCAGAAGTATAATCTTTCTCCTCCATCCCTTACGATCCAATGCCTCATCCTCATACAAATCCATATGCTTCATATCCTTCCTAACTCCTTCCAATCAAGTCATTTTTGGTCTCCCTCTCCCTCGTTTTACCCCTCCATGGTCCCACTCTTCCACTCTTCGTACCGGTGCACCCTCGGATCTCCGTCTTACATGCCCAAACCAACGCAAGCGATTTTCCCTTAGTTTGTCGGCAATGCCTGCAGCACCTACTTTCTTGCGAATAACCTCATTTCTTATTCTATCTTTTAGAGTGTTCCGCACATCCACCTTAACATATGCACTTCCATAAAGTGACTACTGATCCAATTAATAACCTCATTTCCGTAAAGTGACTACTGATCCAATTAATAAAATTTAATTGTCATGGTCTCTTACTCCAGTATTTTTATTTTCAATTGGCTTTTGGATGCAATTTTGTGAGAATGCATTATTTTCTACAAATTCCTTACTTGAAAAGAAAGCATGAATTCCTCTTCTTAAGAACCATGGTAGCTGATCAGAATATTTTACATTGATTTAATGGCCCCAAATAAAGTTCAGTTTGTATCTTGATACCCTTCAATCTATCCTGGACCTTCTCTTAGTTATAGACTTATCTCTTACAGGATACCTGGGTGTTTCACACTTGTGTTTGTTTGATAATAGCTGCAACCCTGCAAAACCTAGGAAAATTATATGTAGTATCAAACCATCAATTAATCTCCCTGTTATGTCAGACACACTTTGGCTATTTGATACTTCATGTTTGAAATTATTTTGTACTTAATGCATGGATTGAATTTCACTCTTTTCCAAATTCTGGAAGCTGTATTGTGAATGATGTTTAGCAGTATACAATGCCTTAAGAAATTATGCTATGGAACTATTTCATCTTTTGGTTATAGCTAATGAAATTTTGCAGTATGGAATTTCCTGGATTGCATTTCGTATTCCTTAGAGATGTACTGTAGAATGCTTTGCCATTATACCTTAATACGTCTATATGCAGATCTTCATGTTACCGATTTTTACTCATTTGACTCTCTAAGTTTTCATCTTCTGGTAAT